>NC_048232.1:25776182-25806672 GCF_002007445.2 Ailuropoda melanoleuca
GGGGGGGGGGGGGGGGGGGGTGGGTACTGGCGAACCTACGAAGGGGGGTCCAGCTGCACACCCACCTCTAGGCTGAGAGGCCTTCCCGTAGTAAGGCTGACGTTGTGTTTTGAAAACAGGGAACGATTTGCAAAATCTGATTTAGGAACCAATAAGCTAAATTTAAGATCATGAAAATAAATGGAAAGAAAAGCATTTGGCGANCCAGGCCTCCGGCCGGGGAATACCCATCCTGTCCTGTCCTGGCAGCCTGTGCTCCGAGGTGACGTCACCGCGCAGGGCTTGCCCCTTGAGCCAGCGTCGCCAGGAGCCGGCTCAACATTCTGCATCCCCGGCCCGCACCGAGGGAGGCCTGCAGAGCGTTTCCAGGGGCACTTCCGTTTCAGCTTGTTTCTATTTTAAAGCCTGGAGACAATTAAAGACCAGTGTCTGGTGCCAGTATTTTTTTTTTTTTTTTTCACGGTTCACGCTATTCTTAGAAACAGTTGAGCCGGTGGTGGAGTCTCAAGGCTCCGGAATCTTTTCCTTCGTGTGGCAACAACTTATTTTTTCCTGTGGGGGCTCAGTGATGCTTTTCTTGGGCTCAGCAGTGCGGCTGATGCGGCCTGGATCGCATAGGCGCGGGGAGGACACACACACCACCCTTTGGAAAGGCAGCAGGGCGGGATCCGGGGCAGGCAGAGAGGAAAGAGCAGGACTGGCTCCCATAGGCAGCTGCTTTATTTATAGCTCCTAAAACGGTGTTTGTGCAACTACCCTGAACTTTCGTGGAAGTTCAGATGTGGGCACTGTGATCAGGATGCTGAAATAGAGTGATAAAAATTGTATTTTAAAAATTATTTTTAACTGCCGTGAAGCTAAGGCTGTGTTTTGGTAAAAATAAAAGCTGCTTTTAATACGGTCACATGGAATTAAAAAGTCATTCAGCCAGATTTTGTCACGCACTATGTATGATACAAGGTTATTTAACGTATGGTTTTTGTCTTCAAGAAAAAATAAGACATGCCCATGGATTTCTATAATAAAAATAACCAGGGAACACTCTTACCCAAAGACATGTATTAGAAAGGCCGTTCGAATGTTGAACTAAGAACTTTCCAGAATGATTCAACGGAAGTGATGTTCCCTTTTGTATATGTTTGAAGTCCTCCCTAATAAAAATTAAAAACTATGAGAATAAAAGAAAGAATAATATCTACTTTGAAATAATTAAAGTTGAACAGGAAAAAACCCCTGTAGAGTGCAGCCTAAGTGAGACTTTGAATGAATATTTATAACCTTAGTTGCATCCATTAGAAAACGAGAAAGATTGAAAACTCGTGAGCTAAGTGCTGAACATAATACAGTAAAAAAACAACCACAGAGCAAGCAGAAAGAATGCAGAAGGAAGGAAACCATAAAGATAAGGTTAGCAATTAATGAGCGAGAAAACAAAGTAATAACACAGAAAATCATCTAAAGGAAGAACTAGTTCCTTGAAAAAGTGATAAAGACTTCTGGTGAAAATGACCAAAGACAGGAGCATGAAAGAGACATGACGTAGTTGCAGATGGAGATTTAAAAACCTATCAGAGAATATTATGGATGAGTTCCTGACAAAATGTTTGGAAACTTAGAGAGAAATTGGACAATTTCCTAGGAAAATATCAATGACAAAAATTAATGAAATGAAAAAGAACCACAAAAGAAGTGAATCAAGTAAAAAAAATCTTTGGCTTTCCCTGGCCCCTTCCCCTCTTCAGAACACAAGCCAGACGCAGCCAAGATTACAAAATCTTCAAAGAACAGATAAGCACTAGTTTGTATAAACGTTTCCAAAGAAGGGAACAAGGACAACTCCCCACACCATTTTATGTGTCTAAACCTGACAACAAAACCGAACAAGAAAGATAAAACAAAGCAAAATCAGAGGCCATCGAAAATTGTGAACATGAATTCAATGATCTGAAATAAAATATTAGCAAACTAAATCTACCAAAATATTTTAAAAAGACATTTTTGCCCAATTGGTGTTTATCCCTAGTGTTGCAGAATGACTCATGTCAGGAAATCTTGTAATAGAACTCATTTGTGCATTTAAAAGTATAGGAATTGCTTCGAGGTTTTTTCCCCCACTGATTTATTTTATTTTTATATTATTTTTTTAATTTAAATTCAATTAGCCAACATATAATAGCGTCATTAATTCTTGATGTTGTGTTCAATGATTCATCAGTTGCATATAATGCACCCAGTGCTCATCACATCACGTGTCCTCCTTAATGCCCGTCACCCCGTTACCCCATCCACCCACCCACCTCCTTTTCTGCAACCCTCAGTTTGTTTCCTGGAGTCAAGTTTTATGTCTCGGTAAAATATGAAACACGGTCAAGTTCTTCTCTGTTTCTGGTGATGAAAATTGAGGGATGAAATGAGGTGTTTCAAATCTCCCTAAAATGTCTTATTTCTTGAAATAAAAAAAGGTCACTGGAGCAAAGTTTCAGTTAAGCGTAACGTTTCTTAGAACCAGTGGATAAGCCCACTGCTAATCGTCATTTTTTTTCTCTATTTTTTTCTGAATAGTGGAAATATGACACAACTAAACTTTTTCAATTTCAAAAAAAAAAAAAGAAAAAAGACAAAATCCACAACAAATAAATGATGACTGGCATTGTTCTATGCATCTTTTCCATTTTCGTTTGCTTATGAGCTAGAAAATGTTCAGTTTATACTTTAATTTGCTCGCAAGACTAAGAAACTGAAGGGAATGTCTTCTTGCCTTTGATCTTCCATAAAATGTGTCATAACTTTTGTGACGATATTTTAGATTTGTTTTTCACCTGAGAAAAAAGTAAAGCGGCATCGATTATATGCAGTAGACAAGAAACCAGTCCTCTCATCAGTAGTTTCCATGACCGCACCGGACACGAACCTTCTTCCCCTCTTTCTGGAGCTTTTCACTTCCTCCAGTTCCTTCACCGTCATCAAAGTGCTTCTGAGATTGAGTTTACTTCTCTCTGTTTTCTAATCTCTTTTAAAATTTCATCTGCTTTGTTTCTTTTTTATTCCCAACATCTCTCCTTTCATCATTATCTCCAACAGGGAGGACTCACTAGTCACATATATTAGAATGTTTTACCTAATTGTCGAGGTGACGGTTCAGGCAAGTGCATTTGCATACAGTAGTGTTTGTACACAGTAGACCTTTGAACAAGGCGGTGGGGGGGGGGGGGGGGGGGGGAGTAGAGACGCCAACTCCTCTCCCACGGGGAAATCTGCACGTAACTTTTGACTCTCCCAAAACTTAACTACTAATAGCCAACTATTGACCGGAAGCATTACAGATAAGATAAACAGCGTATTAACACATGTTTTGTATGTTATATATGTCTTATATCCTGTATTCATAAAGTAAAGTAAGCTAGAAAAGAAAATGTTATTAAGAAGATTCTAAGGAAGAGAAAATACATTTACGTATTGCCCTGTTTTTATTAAAAGAAATCTGTTTGTAAGTGGACCCACGTGGTTCAAACCGGGGTAGTTCAGGGTCAACTATATTTACAGGTATGTAAAAAGGAGAAGGGGCCCATCAATGTCTGCACCTGCGCAGCCAGCTGCTGATGCGGGCTCCACCCCTTGCAGGGGCGGGGACTGGGGGGTGGTCCTACCGGTCGTGGAGCTGCTCACCAGCAGCCAGGAGATCTTGAAGGGACTGAAAAGGAGGGGCAGGCCCTGCCGAAAAGGCTGTGATCAAGGAAGAATTTCAGGGTGAAGTTCACTGCTACTCAGTCACAGATGGGTCTGAGGGCGGGCCGGTGCCCTCGGTGCCTGGGCGCTCAGGTCCCACGGAAGACTGCTCTGTGGCTCCCACGGCTGGGGCCACTGAATGGGATAACAACCACCACTGAGTGTGGGTTTAAGTTTTCTTCTCCAGATTTTTAAACAAACAAACAAACAAACAAAAATGGAAATAAAGTTGATGGAAAATAAAGGTTCTAAAAAAAAACCAGAGAGGGATTATCATTGGGGGAATGTGGCAAGGAATAAGATGTATGCAAATGCTAAGTGTATGGGAGGCGTGGAGAGAAGAGCATCCATTTCCTTTGCCTGCAAAAATGAAGGAAGATAACATGAAAGAAAAGACATTTGGGCTGAAGAATGGGTAAATTTGGGCAGGCAAAAGGGCAGGGAAGAAGTACGCCTGTCAGGGGTGACAGTGGGGATAAGTGGGGCCAAGGCAAGATAAGAAAACAGCAACGCAAAAGAATGGCTTGGTTTAAATCCCTTCAATTAGGAGACCCTGGTTCCCTCCCAGGAGGCCTGTGCTATCTCTGTCTTTGTGCTAAACAATTCCTTCTATGAAGCCCAGATCTGTTTCCTGAAGCTTCCTGGATCTAGCCTTTGAGATCACAGAGCAAGTTCCTTCTGCTGGAGATGTTTAAAGATAGCTGTTGTGATCTGGCGCTGTGCACACACAGTAACTTCTTTTGTCCAGGCCATCCATCCCCCTAGCCTTGACTCTTCCTCCCTCCCTTCCTTCCCTCCTTCCCTCCTTCCTTCCTTCCCTCTTCCCTCCCTCCCTCCCTCCCTTCCTCTCTTTCTTTCTTTCTTCTTTTTTAAAAGGTTTTATTTATTTGAGAGAGACAGAAAGAGAACACAAGCAGTGGGGAGGGTAGAGGGAGAAGCAGATTCCCTACCCAGCAGGGAGCCCCATGTGGGATTCCATCCCAGGACCCTAGGATCATGACCTGAGCCGAACGAAGGCAGACGCTTAACAGACTGAGCAACCCAGGCGCCTACCTCAACTCTTTCTCAAATGCTGTGCTTTTTCATCTTTTCTGAATGCTTTCTGCTTTGCAATTTCCCTTCTCTGCATGCGCCCTTGAACACCTAGCAGCCCAGAATGGACAAGGCGCTGTAGGGCCTGGGGTGCTAAGCATGGGATATGCCCACCTCCATTGTTCTAAGATTTGAAGTATCTGTCATCACAGCCTGACATTGTTTTAGTTTTTAGATCAGTGACATCACACTGGTAACCCGAGAGTTCACTGTCAATAAAGGCAAATATGTCTCCTTTTATTGATTTATTTCCATGTGATATGTGTGCGGGGTCGTCAGTAGTTTATGTAATGTTGGCATGTGAATTAGAAAAAGTCGCCCTCTCTGGGCGACTCTTAGGAAAAAGGCATCCCTTCTGGGATGTTGTAGGTGATGGCTGTAGCGTGGCAAACAAAACAGGGTTTGGGCCCGTTTGCTCCCTCGCTCTGGAACTTTTGTGCAGTGCACATACTTCCCAGCTGAGCGCTGTGCCTGATGGTGCCCTCTTACTGTGTTGGTAAAATTTTTTTCTTCCCTCCCTCCCTTTTTTCCTTTCCTTGTTTCCTTTTAGCTTTAGAATAAAAGGTCTTACATTTCTGGTCCTTGTATTTCATTTTGTTATAGTACATCTATTTTTTCAGACTTTCAAGACAGTTTTGCCCTCTCATTTGCATATATTTGCATTTCTTCTGCATCCTGTTACCAGCCAGCTTGATGAACCTCCCCTTTCCTTGTGCTTCTGAATTTTCTGTTTCTGACTTTCCCCTCTGTAAGTGATATTTAAGTAAATATCTTTCGAGCTGAGAACTTAACTTCTCTCTAGACTTAGGGTTCAAGAAAATTGACTTCTTCTGAAAAGTTCTGTCTGATTTGCCACAGAGATGAGCAGAAAAATTTAAAAAATGAAAAGATCCAAGGTGATAAGAGACAAAAGTTAAATAAATACCCCAGCATTCTCACGGATCCTTCTAGTCTCTGGCTCCCAACCGCCGTGCACAGGGGAAGATCCGCTCGACCTCTGCTTCCTCTTCAACTTTTTAAGCTTGTTGGCGCCACCCTGTCTGTTCCCAGGGGGCAGCCTTTATGGTGCCCACTAATATCTGGGTGGGCGCTGGGGGATTCACATAGGGCGATGAGTGAGCAAACAGCTTGGGGGCCTGCAGGGAGCAGACCTTGGGCTAGACGTTTCCTCCTATGTCTGTCATTTACTATTCACATCAATCCTGGGAGGTATCACTCCCATTTTACAGAGAAGTAAACTGAGGCTCAAGGAGGTACGTGATGTGTCCAGCCTCTAAGTGACAGGTCTCCTGGTTCCAGATGAGAGCTCACCTTCACTCATTGAAATATTTGGTGCATTGAAGGTCACTTGTGCTCACTTTTGCCCAGTTCTTAAAACTTGGATGTCCCAAACTGAAAGGAAGTGGTCCCATCGTCAACACCCACAGTGACGGTCAAGTCACCCATCGCTGCCCTCAGTCTCAGTACGGTCGTAATGATGCTTTCTCTATTTGTGACAGGAGATAATATTTTGAGTATAGTGTCAAAGGAATGAGGAAAGAGCTTTCTGAAGGTGAAAGTGTGGAGAAGACAATGAGGAGTGTCCAGGAAGTTGGCTTTGCCTTTATCTCTGGAGTTTTAAGAAAATATCTCCTCTTGAAGTAGGATCATTTGAGTCCTATCCCAACCAGCGGCAAGATGATGGACTCTGAGAGTCTCACGAGCCCTAACTGCTCTCCAATGAAGGATCCTCCCAACCTGTGAGAAAAAAAGAACTCTGTGTGGGGTCTGACTATGACATAAAAGCCCGACACTTCAGGAGTGTGAGAGGGGCACTTCTTTTATGCCTTCCTCTTTCCTGTCTAGTGAAGGAGCGTTTTGTATGCTTCGTTCCTACTGCTGTGATCTGGACTGCCCTGCATGGAACAGATTGTCTCCTCGCTTTTAAGTTTTCCCTCAACCACCCTTCTGTCCCACAGTCACTAAGGTGACTCCACCTAGCGTCTGCCAAAACTAAAATTGATGATAAGCTGTTGACTGGGACCCTTCGGTCTGGCTTCTGCTCCCCGGGAGAATGTTCCCAGGTAAAGGTTTGCAACGTTAGGTTTGTGGGTAAAGACTGGGTCAGCCATTTTCTTTTTGGTGTGGACTCAAGGTCCTGGGTCCTCCTTTAGTTTGCTTAGGACGTGGGAGGGAGGAAGCATCCTCAACCTTGGGGCAGATGGTGTGACCTTTGCTCAACAGGGACTCAGTAAAACCGAGGACACTCTTCCCACCAAGGCTGAGGCTGGGTAGCCATGTGGGATGACAAGAGGCCAGCAGAAAAGGGACACGTCCATTGGATAAATCTGTCAAATTTCTGTACTTCCAATTTCCTAACTATTCATTTAGATAAAATCTTTTCTTCCCCCCCTCAGCCGTGTCTCATGAGGCTCTCTCAGTCACAGCTAGGTCTCTCTGCATTTGTCAGCTTGACACACACTTCTTGAGCGTGCTGCAACCCACGTATTCTCCTCCACCGAAACTGCCGTGGAGAACAAGAACTACAACGGGCCCTTGAGGAATTTGCCTTTTTATCGAAATTGCCTTTTATAGAGACTTTCCGTTAGAGTGAAGCGTTCCTCAGATAAACTCAGAGAAACCCTGAAGTGAGAGGCTATTTCTGCCACTACTACCTTTTTTGTAGGGTTTGTGGTTTAAGTGTTTCTTCCATCTGAATTCAAACTTCAGCTTTCTTGGGAAGACTTCCCAGATTCACCTCTCCTCTGGGCTCAAACAGGCGTGCGTTCATGTTGTTACTGGGCCTTCATCCTCCCTGCAGGGTTTGGGGAGAAGACCAGGGATGTGCAAAGGGACCTGGGTCCGCTCCCTCATCCCACATCTTCTTGGCTATGTGACCATGCTTTAGCTCTAGTCCCCCGTCCGTTCATGGCAAACAGAGGGTAAGAAGTGTCCTTCACAGAGCAGTCATGAGAATCAAGGGACAGAACATACAAGAGGTCATGAGCCATACGTTATCTGCTTTACAGTAGTCGGTCATTAAAGATTAGTTTTTTCGGGGCGCCTGGGTGGCACAGCGGTTAAGCGTCTGCCTTTGGCTCAGGGCGTGATCCCGGCGTTGTGGAATCGAGCCCCACATCGGGCTCCTCTGCTGAGAGCCTGCTTCTTCCTCTCCCACTCCCCCTGCTTGTGTTCCCTCTCTCGCTGGCTGTCTCTATCTCTGTCGAATAAATAAATAAAATCTTAAAAAAAAAAAGATTAGTTTTTTCCTTTTTTCCATATCTTTATTTCCTCATTTATTAACGACTGAGCCACCCAGGCACCCCTATTTCCTCATTTATTAAAGGCTTCATCTCTCATTTCTTTTTTTTTTTAATAAAGATTTTATTTTTATTTATTTGAAGAGATAAAGACAGCCTTTGAGAAAGGGAACACAAGCAGGGGGAATGGGAGAGGAAGAAGCAGGCTTCCAGCGGAGGAGCCTGATGTGAGGCTCGATCCCAGAACGCTGGGATCACCCCCGGAGCTGAAGGCAGACGCTTAACGACTGCGCCACCCAGGCGCCCCTCATCTCTCATTTCTGATTCCTGTTTCTCTGCCTCCAAGAGGCTGAGATTCTGATATATCATTATTCGATGATTATAAAAATAGTCCTCTCATGTGTCTGTTTTGTTTTTCCAGGAAGGAGTTTCCTGAGAGTTGTCATAGTTTTGGCACCCCTCGCAATGGTCAAGGCGGTGGAGGAGCTCTTTGTATGTATCCAGTGGATATAATTCATATACATGTCATATATATCCATCGTGTCCGTTTGTCTGGTGTTCCATCATGAAGCCCAGACTCTTCGAGACAGTTTCCCGGCCCCATCCTTTCAGTGCCTGCTACACTTGTCCAAAGGGGCTGTTTGAAAAACCTCAAGTATGGATGTGAATTACCAACTATCCTTCACCTTGGGTCATGTTTTCTTTACACATCAACTCTAGAATTACTTACATTCACTCTAATTAATGTTCCACAGAGACTTTCCGTGAGAGGGAAGCATTCCTCAGATATCCCGTTCTGATAATAACACGATTCCGAGAGGTCGTCATTTTATCCATCTGATATATTCATGGAGAGTGCACCCACNGATATCAAAATAAATGATTTTGGACTAGTTTGAGAAATCAAGGGTTAAATTATGCACTTTATAAAAAAAGATTTTATTTATTTGAGACAGAGAGCATGCGACCTAGCAGAAGCAGTGGGGAGGGGCAGAGGAGGAGGGAGAAGCCAACTCCCCACTGAGCAGGGAGCTTGATCCTAGGACATGGGGCTCAATCCCAGGACCCCCCGAGATTATGACCTGAGCCAAAGGCAGATGCTTAACCTACTGAACCACCAGGAGCCCCTAAATTATGCATTTTATAATTAAGCATGCTTAACTCCAGGTTCCTAAAATAAATAAATAAATAAATAAAATGAGGACTCTTTACAAGATAAAAGAAAGAAAAATCTTTCTTCTCACCCCCATCTCCCATACCTCCCTGCTCTCATGACCTGAGCGTTCTTCCCCCGGAAGGAGCAGGCTCAGAACTTTGAAGGTCCATGCCTTTTGGGTCATGAGCTGCCTCTTCTGAGCACCCATGGTTTATTTGGTCTTAGGAGAAAAATTTTCGGGGTTGACATATGTTCATTTATTTCTTAGATTAGAAACTATCATGTTCCCCATTTTATAGAAGAGGAAAATGAGGCTCAGGTTCAATGATTTGCCTCAGGTGCTAAATACTGAAGCTGACATTTCAAAAATGGGAATCTTGGGATGCCTGGGTGGCGCAGTCGTTGGGCGTCTGCCTTGGGCTCAGGGCGTGCGGCATTACGGGATCGAGCCCCACATCGGGCTCCTCCGCTATGAGCCTGCTTCTTCCTCTCCCACTCCCCCTGCTTGTGTTCCCTCTCTCGCTGGCTGTCTCTATCTCTGTCAAATAAATAAAATCTTAAAAAAAAAAAAAAGGGAATCTTGCCTCAAATCCCTGATCACAGCCATTTTGTCACAGGTGACATACAATATATTTGTATCGAATTTTCCCCTGACCCCCACTCCCAGAAGCACCTGCTCTTAAGAGTTTTCCAAATCTTCATTTTTATTGTGGGATTCAAAAAATACAAGCCATATCACACTGTATGTTTTAATCTGTAACTTGGCTTTGAAATGTAAAAACACGTTTTAGAGATTTTTCTAGTTCAGTTCAAAGGTGAAGCTTTTTTATTATTTTTTAAATGGCTGCATAGTATCCTATGCTATGGAGATACACGAGAATATTCAATCACTTTTCTCCTGGCAGATGGTGATCAGACTTTTTTTTTTTTTTTAATAAAACAGAAGTGTTGCAATAAGCATCTTTATGTGGGCTCCCTATGCAGACTCATTATCTTTAAGAGGGTCATATGTTAACATTCTGTAGTGTGATCCTGAAAGCACTCACTCACTTCCCCTTTTCTTATCTTTCCAACAACAGATATTCAGTGAGAACCTTAGAAAAGTTGTCTATACAGGTGATCCATCGATCGATTTTTAAATTCTTGCCCCTTACCGCCATAGGGTGGCAGAGTGCATCAGACCCAACAGGAGACTTAACACAATGAGGTGAGTCCCTTGGCCTTGGCCTAAAACTCACTGGTTTCTTCTGCCTGGAGGAGAAAATAACCTGGCAAGGGATTTCCTCCACCATGGCAGCTTTGGTCTTCCCTGAACGCTGGCCAGTGAACTTTCTCCTGTATGAACCGCTTCAGCTTAGGAGCAAACCCCTCGTGTATAGGCATCTTGTGTATTCTATATTATACAAGGAATATCGGCTTCTGACCTTCTCCATCTAATTTGTGGATGGTTCAGTGGCAACATCAGTGCATCTGTTCTCTGTAATTTCGCTGAAATGTACGAGCAGATCCTTGGCTTCTTTTGAAATCACATTTTCATGGAGAATCACCCATTTCCACTCCGTATCTTCACACTAGAAAATTTTCAACTTTCAGTAAATTTTTTTCATCCAATGAACAATTTTTCACATTGGATGGACCACTTCCTAAAGCAGTTAGTTCCCTAAAGCATTTAAAAAAAAATGGCATTGTAAAGAATAAACAGGACTTCTTTATACTATAGATCTGAGCCAACTGCAGAGCTTTGCATCCTACTCTTTAATTTATCTGAAACTGCTTATTAGGACCCTTGACTCTCTTAGGTATTGTCACCTCTTTAACTATGACTAATGCCAATACTAGTAACTCTCTAAAAACTAGCTCATGTGGCCATCCCTCCTCATTTAAGAAGGACAGTTTTATTTTGCTTTTATGCCACTCCCCAGGGCTCTGTCAATCAATGTAGAACATTCTAGCACCCTGATTTGGTCATTTTTTTTAGAGAGTCATAGAATTTGCAAGCCAGGCTTTGTTTAAGCTATCATTTACTTTCCATACGAAAGTGGTTACCTGGGCCCCCTAATGACGAGCTCAGCTCACGTCACTCTGGGTCCGTGCTATTCCATCCCACTTACGGCGAGCTGAGTTACTGAGCCGGAACTTGGTGAACAGTTACCCTAGAAGGAGATCCGAGTTCTTTTGGCTGGTGGCTAGGGTTTTCTGAGGTGGGGAGAAGAGGGCTACACGGAAGGAAAGGGTCCGTGGAGATTATAACACACAGCCAGCCCTAAACAAAAAGAAAGGGCTCCTACAGGTTGTGGTAGCTGGTGGGTAGTGAGGGCGTCCATATCTTCACCGGGCCACTTTTCTCTCGCCAGTGGGAAGTACTGGAGGGCTAGATGCATGGAGAAAAGGAAGCAAGGCAGGAGGAAATAATCAAGGAATCAGACGCTACTGTTAATGCCAATTTTAGGAGGCAAAACCACATCCTAGAGAAAGGGGAAAAGCATATATAATAGCTTCCTCCAATAACTTTGTTTTTTCATATGTCCTGGGGCTCATATGTAGGTGAGCGTTTTCTCTTCAGTATTGGCAGCATCAGAACGGCATCGAAAGATACATTTTCCTCCAGCTCGACCCCGAAAGGAATCTATCAATGATCTGACCTTGAGGAGGTTATGAGTGCCCAGCGTATTTTTTCGATAATGAGCCTTTGTTGTCCAGGCCACAGTGACCTCCGCCACTTTTCGACAGGGGATGAAGGCCTTTCCCAAAAGCACAGAACGCTGTGCTGGGGTGTGAATGTGGGCTAAAAGTAAATGTTTCTTTAATTAGTATGAAATCATAAGTCCGATTGTGCAAAGCACGGCCTTTGAGGCCACTCTGGGTTCTTCATTACTGGGTCTATTCTCAGTGGCTCTTTGGCCCCAGAATCCTCTTTTCTCAATTTCTCTTTCCCACTGAGCCTAGTGGGCAGCATATAGTGTATCCTGCACTCACCAGTTATGGCTTTTGAGGTAAAATTTAAAAATGAAACATGGCTTCTTTGAGACTCTGAGAAATTGAGTATATTGATTTGCCTTTACCATGAGGTAAAAGGCTTTGATTTATCTACCTTTTTAATCTAATTTTGGCACCAAATAAAGGTGACAGACAAATGAGCTCTGAAAGGAGAATCTGGGTTCAGTAAGACAAACTGGCCCGGGCATTTTTCCATCCCCTCTGGGCTGTGTAGGGGGAAAGGGTTGATGGGAACAGACAACCTCCGAATGTCACGACAACGCGTGGGACTGACAGCGGGACCCTGGCAAGGAGGCGGAGCAAGGGGTTGCTCAGTTCTGGAATATGGTTTGTGGGGGCACAAGAGAGGAAAGCCATTCTGCCCCCATGTTTTCTCCTGCCAAGTCCCGCAGCATCTGATATGCTGAAATTTGAGATGACGTCTTCTAGGTTAAATCTTTGCCCCTGTGTCCTTCCCGAAAGAGGCGAAGTGCAGATATTGGATACAGTGTCACGAACGCTTTGGTGTGAGTTTGTTTCTCGGCCTTAGTAGCTGAAAACATCATGGCAAATATTTAGAAATGGATCAATGGAACTAAAGCAGCCCCCTGTTTTTGCAAATCAAATCTCCCTGGAACACAGCCATACCCATTAGTTTATATATTGTCTGTGGCTGCTTTCTGCCCCGCAGTACAGGACTGAGTAGTTGTGAGAGAGACCACATGGCTCTTGAAGACTGAAATATTGATTATCTGACCCTTTACAGGCAAACTATGCCGACCCTTTGTCCAAAGTTGTGATCTCCAATGGGGTAGGCACTAGTAACGTGCCTATTCAATTGTAAGTTCCTTAAATGAAAAATAATTGAAAATGCAGTTCCTCATTTGCCCTAGCCACATTTCAAGTGCTTGTTAGCCACCTGTGGCTCGTGGCTACCATATTGGACAGTGTAGATATAGAACGTTTCATCACTGCAGAAAGTTCTATTGAAACTTATATATGTTAATTAGTTATATGTTAGCATATATAAATCCTTAATGTTAAACCACAAGCAACCCAAACATATCAAGTTCTTTGATCTCCATCACTTTCTTTGATCCAAGATCAGTGTCATGTCAGGGAGTGATAGGTAAAGTCATTGACTGTCTCTGGGCAGTGTGGTATGGCTTGTCCCAGAAGTAACTGTCCATTTGGAATTCTCTCCAGTGCACTCATGATCTAATTTGTAAAAGTGATTATTTTCCTTTTCATACGTGAGTCTAAAAGCGGTAGGTGTTCTGGTAGTTCCCACATATTTCCTCCGGCTCCTGCAGTCACAATTCCTTGCTGGCCTTTTGGTGAGAGAAACAGACTCCTTGGACCATGGACCGACTTCCCTTGCTTGGCAGGAAGTTCACTCTGGACCTCAGCCTGAGACCCCATGGCTGTGCCCTAGGTGAGAGCCCACCCTACCGCTAAAAGTGAGCTGCTTTCCTGAGGAGAGACGGTCGAGGCTGGGGGAATCATTGCCTTCAGTCTGGACAAAGGTTTGGCTCTCTGCGGGATGTTATGTGGGACCTAGGGAAGCCGCTTCTGATCCAATCTGAGAACCATGCGTGTATTAGGGCAGAAGGCTACGTCGCTGTTCAGAGACTCAACAGTGCAAGCAGCTTTAAAGACAACGAAGCGTATTTGTTTCGTTTGACAGTCCAAGGTGAAAGTTCCAGATGCAGGCTGCTCTGTTCCACAGCTGTTAAAGGACACAGGTTCTGTCCCCATCTTTGCTCTGCCCTCTGCTGTCCTCAGCTCCCTGGAAGACTTGTCATCTGCATGGTTGAAGGTGGTTATAGGCATGTCCAGGTTTCAAGGTGTGAGAAGGAGTGCAAGTATGGAGGCGGTAGGTCTGCTCCACAGAGGCCTGGGCCCAGCCGTGTGGCTCCCTGCCGGCTCCCTGTCCAGACCATCGATGCCCAACTCCAAGCAGGGCTGGGAAGTGCGGCCTGGGCCTGTGCAGAGAAGTGGGGAGCAGGTCTGGGCACACCTCTGACTCTCTACTTAGTATTTATTGTTTGCTTTTCGAACATCAAGTCTCCACACCCACCAAGAAAATGTATCATTTCTTTTTTTACTTTCCCTTTCTTTAAAAAAAAAAAAGATTTATTTATTTGAGAGAGAAAGAGAGAGGGACAGTGAGAGAGCACACATGAGTGGGGGAAAGGGCAGAGGGAGAGAATCTTCAAGCAGACCCCCGGCTGAGTGTGGAGCCCAATGCGGGACCCCACACGGGGCTCCACACGGGGCTTGCTCCCAGGACCCTGAGATCATGACCTGAGCCAAAACCAAGAGTTACAGATGCTTAACTGGTTGTACCACCCGGGCGCCCCTCATCCTTTCCCTTTTTACCTTCCTCTCTACTTTCAAAACAAAAATATTCCAAGAATGAAAGGGAATTAGTTTTTCCACCTTTTGTTTATTGTTTAAAAAAAGACAAATCCCCAAACACAGATACTGAGCTGAAAATGTATTACATTTCCACAGGGAATGAACCCTTTCTGTCCGACTGCTAACCTCACTGAAATGGGTGCCTTTTGGTGTTTTCCTGGAGCAGGGGTGGGGTGGGACAGCGACCCCTCTCATCATATCTTCAACAGCCGGAAACAGAGATTCAACTGGAATGTTCTTCAGAGCCAATCAGCTGTGTGCAGGTCTCAGAGCTCCTCATTACTTTGTTCCCTTCATTCCACTAGAGCAGCTCCGAGTCATGACAACAGTGGGGATAATTGACGTGAAAACGCTCAACCCCAAGTGCCCAAGCTTCTCCCAAACAATTGCTGGATTGTTCCGGGACCTGTTGGTGCAACAAGCCTCCTGCTGAGAAGTTTGGCCCATAATTAGCAAGCAGCAGCTGTCAAGCCCATCAAATGGTTTTAGGTGATGAAATGAATGAGACAAAGCAGTTTCTTCTTCTTCTCGGGCAGGAAAGACGGTCAGTGGTTGAGTGGAGCTGACATTTCTGTAAAGGAAACTAAGTGAATTTGGCTTCCATTTCACACTCGTGCTTTCCAGACCGATACCGAATCTATGAGGCTCACCTCTTAAGCCTGGATCCCCCATACCCAGCTATGGGGCGGCACAGTCTTAATGAAGCTCAGGGAAGGCAAGGAAGGCAGGCTGCGGGTTGTAAGCCCCATCTGCTCTACGCTTGAATGACCCTTGAAAACCTCTGGGAATTCTCAAAACGGAGCATGTCTTGCTCTCCCCGACTCTGCAAGGAAGTCCGCCATGTGATAGTTTTCACCTTGACATTGACTTTTTGTATTTGGAGAGATGTGAAATGATGTCAGGTGAAAGGAAAGTTGGTGCTGGAAAAGCACCATTCACTGGATCCTTGTGACTCAAATAAAGGTAGATTTTCTCTTATCATTTACCTGCATTTAATGAAAATGTCCTGGTGTGAGGGCAAGAGTGGCAGGTGAGGAGAAACCTGATGGAAGTTGTCTAATTTCTCTGAGCCTCGGCTGTCTCACCTGTAACTGGGAATGTTCATTAGATAACTGGAATCTTCTCCAACTCTAAAAATATGTGAATAGATGGATAGTGTCCTTTACCAAATATTGTAACATACAGAGTTACGTTCTTGTAGTAGTTTCATATAAAATCTCTCTCTCTCTATAAACACATGTTAATATTTATAAACACACACACACACACACATATATATATATAAAGCTTTATGGACACACTGACGAATTAGATATTCCCCCATATGTCAATACTAGTTAGAAATACATGAGTTCAGCAGTGCCTGGGTGGCTGGGTCGGTTAAGTGCCCAACTCTTGATTTCAGCTCAGATCATGATCTCAGCATCGTGAGATCCAGCTCCGTGCTGGGTGTGGAGCCTGCTTAATATTCCCTCTCTCCCTCTGCCTTCCCCCCCTTAAAAAAAAGAGAGAGAGAGAGAGAAATGCATGAGTTCGAAGTGCGACTCACATGTCTCTGGATTGAATGAGAATGGGAATGAGTTACTTAGCATTACATAAACTGATATCCACATGGTCATTGTTATAATATCATCATGCTTACACCTGTGAGAACCATAATACTATAAACAAGTTACGTAAAGAGCAGAAATTCTGTTGACATTTTATGGGTGCTAAAGGAACTGTGATGGGAAATCTTTCAAAATAGGAAAATGCCCACTTACTTTAAATCTCACTGCAAATTTAGTTCTTAAAAAGCCTTCAGCCAATTGTGTTGTTACGGAATCGGGAGAAAACATACAGTGCATAATTGTACATTGTTTATTATACTTTCCAAACCATGCCGCCTCTTGGTAGGCTTTAAATTGTAACCAGGTGAAACGAAATCAAACCTCTGGCATCAATAGCACAAGGGCACCTGTGAAATGAATTGCATATGAATATGTATTTGGGAATTTTGTTTATATTTCCCTCTGTTTCAGATTATCTAATGGCACAAAACAACAGCTGCTGCATGGCCTCTGGGAGAATGTAGTGAAGAAAAATATCTTATTTATATATCTTATTTAACTTAGAAAATAGCCAATTTGCAGGTTAAAAGAATAAAGTTTTCTTTTTCTTTTCGTTTTCCTTTTTTTTTTTTTTTTGAGATAGAGAGCGAGCAGGCGCGTGCCCATGAGCTGGGGGGTGGGGCAGAAACAGAATCCCAAGCAGGCTCCACGCTCAGCACAGCCCCACGCGGGCTTCGATCTCACGACCCTGAGGTCATGACCTGAGCTGAGATCAAGAGTTGGACGCTGAACCCACTGAGCCACCCAGGTGCCCCTAAAGTTTTAGTTTTCAATTAATGCACTTTTTATAATCTAGACTGTGAAGAATTGTAATGCTAGAGATGGGATAAGTTAAGGTAGATATTCAGGAAACAAGCCCTTCTATTACTTTTTTGCCTTTCTTTTCCCCGTTATATTCCCAGCTTAGATCACTTGTACGTGGCACACAGAAGGAGCTCAGTAAGTGTTTGTTCAGTGAATAATTAAAGAACAAATGAACGAATTTGGGAAGAGTTGCCTATCAAGGCTTTGTGAACCTCAGAGGTCCATTTTTATAAAGCTGTCCGAGACCAAAAAGTTGAAGAGCTTCTCATCTCTCTGGGGACTAAGGGAATGAAATGTTTTATTGTCAGCTAAACCTAGCCTACAAGGTTGTCAGTCACGGAAGAGATTTGGATTCACTGACTTGGCCTCTGCAGAGACGGTCTGCAAGATGGTGCTGGCATCGCATATCCATCCTGCATCTCTCTGAACCATGGAATTTAATATCCCTGTGGGGACCGAAGGCCATTTGTTTTTTTGTCAATGATCTCAAACTGTTTGCTGAATACCCACCACGCGCTGTGCGCCTGGTGCTAGGTTCTAGAGATTCAGAAATGAGTGACAAAAGTCCTGCCCTTCTTTGGGGGAGTTCTCAGTTTGTCACGGGAAAGAAACACATAAAGAGACTCGGTGATGAGCAGAAGATTTGGAACCTGGCTCTGGCCTTTTCTAGCCACATGGTTGCATCTAAATGCTGTTTCAGTTTCTTCGTGAACAAAGTGGGAGGTGGCATACACACGTATTGCTAGTAAATGGCGTATTTGAACTCTGATCTCTTGGAATCCTCAGTCTGCTGTGTCCTTTCTATTGGGTACAGCTGTTTATTATTATTTTGTATTTTTTTAAAAAATATTATTTATTTATTTATTTATTTGACAGAGAACGAGAGAGTGAGGGGGGAGGGGCAGAGGGAGAAGCAGACTCCCTGCTGAGTGGGGAGTCCATCTCGGGGCTCTATCCCAGGGCCCCAAGATCATGACCTGAGCCGAAGGCAGATGCTTAACCAACTGAGCCACCCAGGGGCCCCTCTATTCCGTATAGCTGGTTAAAGTAGGTTGCGATGGAATGATCTTTTACCGCCATGTTTGGGTTCTTTCTTAGTTCTGACTGGCTCCCCATCACCTCCTGTGCCTGAAGGACTCCAGGCTGGCTTTTCTGCTCTTTTCAGCATTTCTGCTTCTTGTTCTTCATTTCTTTCTCCCCCTCACTGTGAAAACAGAACATAGTCTTAGTATTACTTTTCTAGCCTCCTGTACCTGCAGCGAATTTACAGCTTGTTTGACATTTCTAAGATTCTTTTCCACAGTTGCTGGAAACAAAAGTGAAGGGGGGCTTGTGTGTGCACATGGGTGTTTAAAAGTTGGAAGGGAAAGTGGGCTTCCTTTGGGGTTGTTTCCTTGTTTGGTCTTCCCCTACAGGTCCAGTTTTTTTTTTTTTTAAGCCACAATTGTTGTTGTTATTTTGCACAAAGGAAAACACATCAGGTATATTGAGAAGAAAAATGAGACGTGAAGTAAGTGTCCTGGGGTGAAGAGTGTTAGAGAGGGAAAAGAACTTACGAAAGAATGGGTGTGAAGACACTGAGAATTTTGCCTTTGAGGGATGAAGTTGATAAATGCGGTAATTAAAAAAAAAAAAAGACTGCGAATGTCTTGACATTACTCTCTTCGAGAGGCGGGGTCTATGTCCTTTCTCCTGAAATCTGGGTGGGCTTGTGACTCGCTTGTAACCTGTGGAATATTTCATGATTTTCACGGCTAGGTGAAAAGCGCGATGTAGCTTTCACTTCGTTGACAGGGACACTCAAACTGTTGGAGCTCTGAGCTGGCCAGAAGCCCAGGCCACTTTGTGGAGAGGGCACTTGAAGGCTCTGGTTGAGGTCTCAGTGGACAGCCGGCATCAACCACCAGATATGTGAGCGAAGGTGTCTCCAGAAGATTCTGCCCCCAGCTGTTGAGTCTGCCTTGGCTGTGGAGTTTTCCCAGTTGAGATTCTAGATATTGCTGAACAGACATAAACAATTTTCATTGTACTCTGACCAAATCCCTGACCCACCGAATTTGTGAGCATAAAGAAATGGTTGTTTCAAGCTGTTAAGTTTTGGGGTAATTTGTTATGGAGCAATGGGGCACGGGAATAAGGATGTGGAGTGGGAGGGAGTGACAGCTGGCATGAGGCATTACTCTCCCTTTTCCTTTGCCACCACATATTTTGCCACGGATGGTTTTCCCCTGAATAAACACTGGGGCAAAGAAAGAAAATTGGCGATAAGGGTCCAGAAGAGGTCTTAGCATCAATTTCAAGGGGAAGAAGGAGATAGAGAGGAAGTTCTCGTGGGCAACAGCTCCAGGCAGCCATGTTATGCACCCCAACACAAATCCAAGGTAAACGAATTGGTGGACACCTCTACAAAAGTTCCTTTATAAATAATCAAATTTCAGGAATGGCGATTCTATTTTCGTAAACTCGGAGATATTCATCAGTTTCCTGGTCCAGATTTTTCAAAAGGCATGTTCCTATATGGACTGTGGGAATGGTTATTCTCTTGAGTGTCTGATAGTGGAGAGGAATGGCACAGGTGAAATAAAATCAAGGATCGTCTGTCCAGGCCAAGTTAGGTCCATGGAGCAGAGAAAGTGGCTATCATCCCAACACAGAACTGGGCCCAGCTATTGAATGTGAGGCACTTATACTCCAGGCTCTCCACCTTGAGGCACAGCATGACTCTCACAGGGCTTTGAGATACCCGGCTACACAAATAAAGAACGCATAGAGATTCAGTGCCCACTATCCTCAGCACGAAGTTTTCCCTTGGGATATAATTTATAGATTAATCTTCTCTTAAAAAAAGAAAGAAAATGATCTCAACTAGGGGAGAAAGGCTTCCAACCCAGTAGATTTCTTAAATTGTTCTTATGAATAGAACTGTTTTTCTAATTTCTTCCCTAAGTTTGTGTATGATATATTATTACGCCAGAATGTGAAACCAGCCAAATGAGCCCCAGGAAAGAAATGTTGCTCCAAAGTAAATATAGGAACTTGGTTAATGCCCCACGATCAGATATCTTGCAAATAAGACACACAATTAAAAAATCATCGTATATGACATTGGGAGTTACCGATTATATGAGATAGTCCCCCTCCCATGCTGAAGTGGAAATCTGATATACTTACTGAGCCTGGAGAAGAATTCTGGGAAAATAGAACTTTGAACCCGTATAGAGAAGAGTGAGTGATTATGTAGAAATGTGGCAGAAAACTAGGGGACACAGAGGAGCAAAGAGCAGATCATAAATCTTTAATAGAGCAAATGTTCAGCAAACCATTGTAGCTGCATGAAGGGGTATGACATTTGTGGACATGAGGCAATGCTCAAATTTTAGTTAGCACCAGTTGGAACAAAACTGCCAGGTTCAATTTGATTAAAGTATATATATATATATATATATATATATATATATATATTTAAAGATTTTTTAAATTTATTTGTCAAAGAGAGACAGTGAGAGAGGGAACACAAGCAGGGGGAGTGGGAGAGGGAGAAGCAGGCTTCCCTCTGAGTAGGGAGCCCTATGAGGGGCTTGATCCCAGAACGCCGGGATCATGACGTAAGCCGAAGGCCGACGCTTAACGACTGAGCCACCCAGGCGCCCATATACATATATATTTAAAAGGATCTTCTCATGGAAAGGAAAGGCGAAGTGAAACAGCAGTCTACTTTATTTTAAGTAGAAGAATAAAATTCCAC
Organism: Ailuropoda melanoleuca; assembly: GCF_002007445.2. Lineage (NCBI taxonomy): Eukaryota > Metazoa > Chordata > Mammalia > Carnivora > Ursidae > Ailuropoda > Ailuropoda melanoleuca. The sequence continues at coordinate 25,796,952 of NC_048232.1, forward strand.
TAAAGGAAAGAATTAAGGATGGGGTGGTATTTTTTCTTTTTTTAAACCTCACTCTACGGTGGCTTTTATCTTGCAAAGGATACAATTTAAGAGATGTATTAGTAAGTGTACTTTTTCACAGCATCAGAAAAATAAGCATAAGGTAGGAAAATGGAAACTCTATGAGACAATAAAACAAACTATGACAAGCTTATTGCTTGACTTAGAATAAGTCATTGTCTGGGATTGGAAAAATTGTTATGATAAAACCTTCTTATATTGTGATATTATTTTACTTTAAAAAGCCAATTTAGGCAACTGGGGATATATATTTAGGTAAAATGTTACGAAGGGACTGTCTTCAAATCAAGATCGTTCAGGGCAAAAGGAGATTCAAAGATTTCCTTAAAAAACCCATTCTGACCTTCCCTCCACCCCCTGCCCTTTTTTGCTTGGGGAAAGGTAATGTAAATCCCCCCGTTTTATGGGCAATGATCAGCTTTGTTCTTTGCTTCATGTAGATGGGATCCCGCTTTCTTGACATTGAGCATCTTTACATGTTTAGGGACATTAAAGTTTTTCCCTTCTCTGGGGTCTTACAAATGGTTGACACTTGTCCAGCAAAATTGTAGACCCTGGTCTTAAAGGACCAAAGACTGAAATGGAGCTAGTTTCCTACAATGATTCTACGGCCTGGAGAATTCCCTAAGGAAAAACCTGCCTACTGCCATTTATTGAACTAATTAAAAAATAAAAACATAACTTTCAATAAAAAGTATATTGCAGAGAATAATACTAATTAGGTGTTTTTTTTGTTTTGTTTTTTTTTTTGCCTCATAAAAAATGTAACCTGATCTTTCTCTTTTGAAGGCTTCCAATGCTTAGTAAATTTTGTTAATTGGTTAATTAAGTTTTCCGATGCTGGGATAGTACATGGTCAGGCTTTCTTCTATAGGCTCACATCGATATCCTTGTGTCCCCTCTGGTCTCCGACTGGGTTTTCTTATTACAGCCCAACAAAAGGAGTATACTCTGTCTTGGAAGAGAACTTAAAAGGTGATCTGGCCTCGTCTTTGCCTCCAGCAAGTGCACTGTAAGCCAATAAATGAAGACAGGCGGTGTATAGACGGGGAGGTGACTGACTTTAGACCATGGGCAGCTCGTGAGGTCAAGACGAGACAGAATGACACCACCCAGCTTCACAATCCAGAAATCCGATATTTGCCTATTTCGGTAATAATCAGGCTGTAGGGAAGAGAGCACAAACCCATAACGCAGGTTTCATCAGAATGATACCTGCTAGAATTACTATAGTCTAGAGAGTGGTTTCCAGTGACCTGTGCTTGTAGGCGCCCCCACCCCGACCAGCGCTGTGTGTGGAGATCCTACAGGCCTTGTATTCACCTTTTGTAGGAGTTTTTAAGAGGATGTTGGAGGTAGAAGAGATGCCCCAGCAGTCAAGTCTGTCAAGACCTTATGTTCCATCTTTTAATATGGTGTTTGCATGGCTTTACTGGTGCTGGAGAAGTGTGTCACCTTGTGTAATAAAACCACGGGCCTTTGCGTAAAGAGTCCTCTCTGGTTTTGACTCATTCAAGGTTTTTAAGTGGAACACATTGTCATGAAGATTTCCAATTGTAACCAAGGAACCCTGAGCTCGGAAGTGAGGTTTTCCCAAATATTTGTAAGAAAGACAATCGTGGAACGGATTTTATCTGGGGCACTGAGTACTTTTGAAGTCTTGGGTAAGACCGGGTAAGACCGGACGTTTTGTAGGCTTTCCTTTGTGTGTCAGGGAAATTTTCAACAAGGCAGGCAGCTAGATAAAAGAGAAACCCCGCCTCGTTGGAGATGAAAGTCTTCAAACTGGGGCATGCCAAATTCATCAGAGACGATCGCCTCAAAGGAAATATTCACTTTCTTTTGAAAATTCATTATTATGAAGCCCATTGTGTGATTAGGCCAGTTGTGTGATTATTGAGAAACAACTAAAAATAATAAATGACTGCCTCCTCAAAGGCATGTTAATGGGTGATCTTTTTGGTGGAAACTGTGAGATGTGGATATCCTAGGTGCCCGGTTTCCCGATGGCTACAGCACAATCTGTACCCATCAATTTCTAACTAAGAAAGCTCCTGTCCAGCTATGGTATGGAGAAAAGTGGAGGCTTTTAAAAGAATTCTTGGGAACATGGAAAATATTTTACATTGGAACTTCAGAAGAAAGATCTATTTTTCTGCTCTGGTTTTGGCTCACCAGAGCGATCCTGCCCTTTCCTAAATGGCAACCAGCACTGAGCACTGCTTGGACCATGCCCTGGGCAGGAAGCACCCCCACTGCCCCAAGCCAGATCTCGTTTTCAGGACGGAATCTTGAGAGATCTTGAGGCACTAAATCCACAGCTCCTATTCACTCAGCCCTGAAAAGGCGGCATTGTGAAAAGGAGCACAGGTGAAGGCAGGTGACTACAGATGAAACTGATTATTTCCCAAAAGACCAGTGGGCTCTGGTCTGGTGACGCTTTCCTGACATTCCCCAGATCTTCCTCCTCATGTCCAGTGTGGTGCCATGCTGTGTGTGCTGTCAGAATATGGTGTACAGTTTCGCTCTTGAACCAGAAAAACAAGTGAAAATATTCATGTCCTACTTACCTAGTCATAATGCACATTGAGCCAGAAATAATTGCTTACATTAAAAAGCAAGAAAAATCATCTTAGGAAGACACGAAGACCATGTCCCACTAAGCAAGGAGAACCTCTGAGATCAGACATGGCTGACTTCAAGAAATGTGTTTCCTCTCCAACCCCCGTCCCCACACCTACCTAAAACGAGAAAGTCAAACATAGGCACAGAGTTTTTAAAATAGAGAAAGGGTCCTTTGATTAAAATATACAAAGGAAGACATGTTATAATAAGAATGAGGAATTGAAAACGGAAAGACCATTTCCACCAAGAAGTCATCCTGGATTTGGCAAGGATAGCATTGGATTTTTCCCCTCTATCATGGCATGTCTTCTGTTTAATGCTGAATGTTATGGCAAAGCCAAAGAAAATATATTACATAGGCCTTGATTTCAAAGTTTCAGGAAGCTCAGATCCCAAAATAGCGAGAGGGAGGGGAATTGAAGCGTTTGCAAAAGTAAGATAGCTATCAGACCAATATATGTAAATGGGTCAGATTTCCCTATCAAAACAAGGCTAAGGCTTTTTTTTTTCCTTTGTCCAGAAATACTTTTCCTAACAGAACAGAGAAATTCACAGAGAGTTGCGTATAAATCGAGAGCTTATAACTGCAATCACGTTTTAATGTCTTCACTTTTTAAAAGGAAGTCTATGATGAATCCTTCTTACAGAGAAGGATTATTTTGTAATATGCAAAACCACCTCTAAGAGATGTGAATATTGGAGTGTTTTATGTTCAAAAGGAGGCTTCTCTGTACCAAAGCTTTACTAAGTGGGTAACTGTTTCTCTGATATGTGGTGATTACTTTCTCTTAACTCCTTCCATTTAGTTCAGTTTAATGCTGGTTTCACTTTTGATTATGTTTAAGCACATCTACACTTAGGGAGATGGGAGTCAGGGGAGGCTAGGCCTTGAAGTTGCTTACAAACCAAAGGAAACATAACATTCAGCTTCTGTGTTTGCTTTATGTGCGCATTTCCAGGTCTGTCCGTAATAGATTCACACACCTTTAGAGACCAAATTTTAATCTATAAGCTATTGAAGAAAAGAGACACACACGCGATTCAATCAATAGAACAAATGTAGTCCAATATAGAGATGAATCAATCTCATCTAGACTGATAACCGTAGTGCTATGTACTTTTACAGAATCTAGAAATCAGGACAATTATTTCAAAAGTCAATAAAAGTCAGATCACTGGGAATGAGAAGACACTCATGCATCCTTCTGAAGCTTGCAGTTAAAACTTGCAGCTTGGTGAAGGCTCTTTTGGAAATATTTCCTTATAAAATCAGTGGCCTGTCATTCCCCAAACACACTAGAATAATGTTGGGGAGGACAGGGAACAGGGTTTCTCTGCTTTGGGGAACCTGAGCACGATGCCAGCGTCAGGGACCCAGGCCACTGGGGTCTCTTGGGGATGAAGCAGAAAGCCATCACACACTTAGCCTCTGAAGGGTATGACACACGGAAGTTCTAGGTCTGGGGCCAAGACCAGAGAGTTCTGACCCTGGGGAGAGAAGCTCCAAATCAACCAGAGTGCATAAGTGGAAGCCATTTTTCTTTGCTCACTACAGACTCACAACTACAACGAAGAAGGGAGTTTTTCCTTTCAAGGAATCCTGGGTAGAATGCATTCCGTTCAATGAAATCTTACAAAAAAAAAAAAGAAAAAAAAAAGTCAAGATCCCTGTGGTAGGTATCGGTCATTGGTTTCCAGTTACTCAACCTTTTTACAAGTCTTAAGGATCCTATAAACTTTGAAAGTTGTAGTAAAATATTTATAGAGCAAGTCAAAGAAAAGTATAAAACAGTAGTCTAGGTGACATTCTGACATGACGAAAATTCCTTTCTACTGCTCTTACTTTTTGATTCGTGAGGGTATAAGTACCCAGCCTGTGGAAATTTCAGCTCCCTTCACCCCACAGACCTGGAGCTGGGTGAGTCCCACAGCTGCTATGTTCTTTCACTTTCCATCTTTCTAGTGTTTACTTTAGAAATCCGAGAGATGATTTCGATGAGAAGGGACAGTCCCAATCCAGGGTGCCACAGCTGAAATCTCTCAGGTCATGACTCCTTCTGAATTTCCAGAGAGGGGGCATCGGAGCCACGTCTCCACTGTGTACGAGAAAGCCTAGAGTAGCAATTGCTGTTCCAGGTTTTTTGGGCAGATATAAAATGGAGGCCTGAGTAGTAAAATCTGCCACCCCAAAGCCCCGAGATACTCTTGATTCAAGCGTCATAGGGCCCTGGTGGAGCTCCATCTGGAACTGCCACATTTTGCCTTTGTGCCTTCAATTTCCTGGCCAGATCTTAGGGTCCTTCCCTTTCCGGCCAGGGCGCGGGGGCCTCTGAAGATGGGGTGCTATTCACCAGCTGCTGCCACACCACTGAAGAGAGGGGACTGATTTCCAGCAAAGGAATACAGGGTTCCTAACCATGTGCGGGGCAGGAAAACGCTATCGCATATAAATGCATGCAATATTATTCCAGGAAAAACATATGAATGTTTTGGAAGTCATAAGGGATTTCCTAAATAACGATGGTGCATGGCAGCCAAGAGGGTTTTGCTCAAAGAAAGCCCAAGATCATAACTGAAAGTGTGTTATGAGGCAAGAAAAGGTCAAGAACCACGGGCAAAAATAATGTCTCGTTTGGTCCTGCTACCATAACTCTGGGGGTGAAATTAAGTTCATGTCCCTTTATGCAAAAGTATGCTGATAAAGTAATGAGGTAGGTGCCTCCACAAATATTATCTGAATGAACGCCCTAATAAACGTGGCCTTCAAATCAGTGCCTGCTGAAGACTAATTCCTATGGCATACGTTGGCTTAAATTTCTTTTTGTTGCTGCTTAAACCAAGTTTTTGAAAGTTTTTGCTCAACCCCTCTTACCCCCTAGATTTTTTCTTTTGAAGATTTTATCCATTTTTCATTTGAGAGAGAGAGAAAACACGAGCAGAGGGGAGGGACAGAGGGGCAGAGACAAGCAGACTCCCCGCTGAGCGAAGAGTCCGACACAGGGCTCGATCCCAGGACCCTGGGATCATGACCTGAACCGAAGGCAGATGATTCATAGACTGAGCCACCCAGGTGCCCCTCTCCCTAGATTTTTAAAACTTATTTTTCGCCTAGATTGTGACACACACACTACTCCTCGGAGACTCTTGAGGTTTTGTATGTCTGACTACTGAAAATACACCTATTTAACTCTGTAATTAGCTATCTGCTGGGCTTAGGCCCCATGCAGGAATGTATCCTGGCACAGAGTAAAAGTGGACAAAGAAGTGTGTTGCGTGAATGACCTTAAGACGTAGTTTGTGATCTATGCAAAAAAGTTTGCCTAATATTTTGAACTTATATTTTGTTTTACACCAAAGCGGCGTCACCCCATGTGACACCTCTCTTCACCGGCTCTGTTTTCAGATTTTGGTTGACTTTACGAATCAAATGCATCTTCTTGGTATAAAGATTTATAACCACTGAGACTATTTGAAAAGAATGTGCTGTTGGCTCTGGAGGCAGTCCCAAAGGAGGAATTTCCAAAATATTTTGAACCATGACTGCATCATTGTGTAGTGATGCCCAGTGGAAAAATATTTTTTAAAGCAATAGAACCCTTCTGTAAAAGTTACTCGGAGTGCCGGAGAACTCCACCCGCTGTTGTGGCAGACTTCCTTTGCTCGGGGAAAATCAGCGGGATTCCAATTTGTCCACGAACAATCATTTGTGTGAATGAGAGCCATCGTCAATCTGACTCAGGTATTTTAAGATGCGATGTCATGTGTTTTATTTAATATAAATCAAGTCTAGCTTTAGCAGGGCACTGTCCCCGTGGCTTCTCCAAATATGGATTTAGATTTCGGCGATTGTCTCTATAATTGTTCAAGGACAATGTATGCGTGTGTGTGAGTATGCGTGTGTCTGAGTATGTGTGTGTCTGAACGCACGTGCATTTTGTCAAGTTATTCATTTAAGGACACTGCAAAACCCAGAAGGTAGCCTGGCCCTCTCCTCACTTCGCATTGGACAAGACTGGGAAGAGAAATTAAACCAGGTTTAGCCCAGTGCTCTCTGGGTCAGAGCCCCAGGCGTGGCGTTATTAAGGCCAGTAGATGGAAATAAACCATGGATTATTGTGGTTGGAGTTTGGGGCCATGGAAACTGCATTGCAGCTGGTGTGGGTTTAAAGGTTCCTCTTGTAGGAAGAGGAAACTTTGCCAGTCATCTTGGGGTGAAGGATGCAGGCCGGGCACTGAGGGGTCTGGGGCTGCGAGCCCAGCACTGCATTCGGGGGTGTGAAAGAGACCTGGGGATTTGTTGAGAAAAGCCTGAGCCCTCTCACTCACGTGAAAGTTGGCCAAGACGTACAGGGAGGGTCTGAGGTTGGCTTTTGGAGCTGTGAACCCCTAGAGAAGCCACTTCTAATAAGCATGTAAATGTTTCTCCGAGGGCAATTGTGTCCACCCTGACTCTTCAGTAAAATTTTATTAAACAATCAGACTGTTCCTCACTGCGCTTTGGGGAATTAACAGGCCGAGTCGGTGTCTGGTTTGCGCTTGACTTGCTGTGGGGAAGGCAGAGAGGCCTGGAAGAAGCCAGCTCTTCACACACAGCTCTTGAAGCTCAAGGTGTCCCTGCAATTCATTCAGGATCCACCTCGGCTGGTGTTTGGAGGGTGGCCTCTTTACCTCGGTCAACACTCCCTGCCTGCTCCTCAGTGGGCCACGTGGATCTTTATTCTTCACCCCTCAACTCTGGGGGTCTGCTTTCTCTCGGTCTATTAGGGAGCCTCTCCCATGGGCCTTCCAGTACCCCTCGGTGGCTTCAACCCTGCTAGTTCGCATTCAGGGCCCTGTCCCCTGCCACTCATTGTTCTATCTTTTCCTGTCTTCGGCCTTCCTGTTAAAGTCTCACCCATGGGGAGCCCAGGTGGCACAGTCGGTTAAGGGTCTGCCTTCGGCTCAGGTCATGATCCCACGGTCCTGGGATCGAGCCCCGCGTCGGGCTCTCTGTTCAGCGGGGAACATGTTTCTCCCCCTCTCTCTGCTTGTGCTCTCTCTCTCTTTCTGTGTCAAACAAATAAATAAAATCTTAAAAAAGAAATAAAGTCTCACCCATTCCACTCTGTCTTTTCCTCTACCCGTTGTCCTGGATGAAGCCAGAGATTCCTCTCCATTTGTTGTTGGCAGGATGAGGGTGAAGGACAGCAAGTCTCCAGTCTGGGCCATGTAGGTGGTCTCCAGACTTTTCCACTCACTAAGGACAACTGCTTCCTAGAGAAACCCTCGAGTATGATTAAACTGAGTCTCTTTGGTCCACTTTAAGTTGTATTACAAAAGCCCCCGTCGGGTGACCCTCAAGAGGGAAAAATGCTTCCCACTACGCTGCGATGAACCTAGAAGTCTCTCAAATTTGCTCACTGCTTGATTTTTAAAATATTATCTGACACATTCCCCATCTCTGGATCTCCAGGGTACCTGGTGGAGTGGAGGACGTTTTGGTAAGGCAGTTTCCCTCTTCGCCCGGGGCCCAGGAAACCACCGTGACACCGTTAGGTTACATTTTTGGTAGAACCGAGTGGGAACTGTCATCAGCAATTTTCCAGTGCATGGATGGATTCCCAAACACGGAACACTTTGCGTATCATCTTATTAGTTTGATTGCATTACCAAATCAGAAAATTGCCTGGCCTACTTAAGACCAATTATTTAAAAACAAAAGACAATTCAAAGATGTTTTTGCTTTGCAAGAAACTCTTTGGGAACACCATGTCCTAGGAAGGGATTAGGAAGTAGGTCTGGAATCATGCCTGGTTCCGGTCAGCCAGCCCGCCGCCGAAGTGCTGAAAGGAGCACTTTATGGTGCCCGAGCGTCCTGCGTATATGATGAGGTGGGCGGAGGGCCTCGTTAATGGTGACGTCACACGCACTGCCTTCTTATGTTCTTATGTCCTGATTCCCAGGAACACCAACTTCATAAAAATACTTCTCTCCCTTAAACTGCCCATTAACCTTTCTAAGTTGGCTAATGATTAATGTCATTAGCTTCAGGATGGGACGACAACTCCCCAGGAGGGTTTAGCCCCCACAAGGGGGGTGGCTGTAAGAACTCTAGGCTGCTGTCCTCAGTCTGTCTGGGTGTGGAGATAATGGTTTTACCCCTCCATCAGCGCCTTTTATTGCGGCCATAATTATGCATCTGTTCGGTTAGCACCTGCCCTACTAGTTGGGAGAGAGAACCCAAATAACAATGTCAAGTTTATCAGACGTGCACGAGGTGGACACTGCAAGTGATGCAGCGACCTTGTGTGTGGGAACCAAAGTGTCCAGGTTCTGAGCCTGTTTGGACTCCCCTTACCCTCGGCCTCATTCTATCAGCTTCAACTTTTATGATATCGCCATTTCCATAGGTCAAAAAATAACCAAATATCAGCAACTTCCTAGGGTTCAGCCCAACAGGTTTTGTTCTCCGTTCGTCTAGATCGTAAGTCACAGGCAGAGAGGAAGGACAGAGCTGGGTGTAGTACTTTTTAAATTCTGAATTGCCCTGGCGTGGGCTATATGGTTTTTGTACACTTTTGTAATGTTATAGGCACTTGGTTTCTGAACAGTTTCCACTTCTTGGGTTGAGACGCATAAGGTAATGAGTTCATAAGGTTTCATGTCATGATAGTGACTAAAAATAGTTTCCATGGTATTTTCATTAAGTTACGAGGGATAAGAGCGTCGTGTTTACAGAAGAAATATTTGCAGTCTTAAAGGGCACGTGGGACCCTGCAAATAACGAAGGATGACTGCAGTCAGGAAGACTTGTTTGAATTAGTAGCAGGTGGACTTCGAGACAGCAGAAGTCACGACTTGTCCCGCTGTTTAGTGATGGATAAGGGAAATGAGAAAGGAAGAAGAATTAGCATTGCTTACCTACCCTGTGACTCATCTTTCCACGTATTTTATCTTTCCATCCTAAAGATGCAGTGGGACAGACATTGTTATCGCCATAAGTGACAGATGTTCTGAGCAGTGTTTAAAAAGTGTCAAGGTCTGGGGGGTCCCTGGG
>NC_048232.1:25806772-25817997 GCF_002007445.2 Ailuropoda melanoleuca
TAGGGTAGTGGGATCAAGCCCGATCATCAGGCTCCACACTCAGCCAGGAGTCTGCTTGAGATTCTCTTCCCTCCTCTGCCTCTCCCCCTGCTCTCTCTCTCTCTCTCAAATAAATAGATAAATCTTTTTTTTTTTTTTAAATGTCAAGGTCCATATCCCTAGACATTGGCAGAGCCAGAATTTACACCCAGGTCAGTCTTATTCAAAGCCTTTCACCATTTCCTTACACCTAGAATGTTCTGGGCTGGTCCGGGTTGATCTGGCCTTTGGTTCCAGCATCCTCAGAAGTGTCCCAGTTGGGGGCTATGCATACTGCTAGCCCTTGCCTACCTCACCCGTCCTCTCAACACGGATTTAAGGAGGTCTCCTCTGATATAAAGTCTGGTGTTTTGGGGTTGCAGTCAGACATGACTACTCCAGGCGTCCAACCTTTAGGGGCTGCTACTCCCAGGAGAGCTTAGAACTCAGAGTCAGGAAAGTATATTCTTTCAGTAGCGTCTTCGATGGTTGTGTTAGCTGCATTTTCTTGTCAGAAATCCAGGATAAAACGATTTCTAAATCACTTTTGTACAAGACAAAACGAAACAGTGTTGTTGGAACCTTAAACACCAAATTGGTTTTGGGTCATGTGATTGCTCTAGGTCGATGAGCCATTAAAGCCAGTAACAATTAGGCCAGGCACTTGAGAGGAGGACAGGAGAGAGGGAATAAATAGTTTTGACACTGGCTTTTACTGTTGCGTTGATTCTCAGAGGGATTCTGTTTTAATCAGCGCCCATGGTCAGGGTCAGGGATAAGTACCACTTTCGCAGGTACACGCAAGTACTAAACTTGGGAATAATGAAGACTAATGTGGTAATTTAATACATATTAATCTGTTTGCTTACTTATTCTGCACCTGTCACAGCCTATAAACCCCAGCAACCTAGAAGCTGCTAATTCTACCTGGTTGCTGGACACACAATAGAGAAATGCCAAAGAGAAATCACGGAAACTTTGCTTGTCCCTGGATGGTAAGTGGATCCATTATTGCTCACGTGGCTTATCTCTCCATTCTGTTTGAGCTTGAGTCAGCGGTGTGCACAGAATATCCTCTGAAAGGGAAAACAAACATATGTAATGTAGCATTCACGGTATGTTTTTGGCCATTTGCTCCTTAAATGATGAGGACGTTCCGGTAGATTCTATTCAATTGAGTCACTGAGTGCAGGGTTTGGCACAGGAGAAGTTCAGTGAACACTTGAATGGTAAGCATTTGCTGAGTTCCTCTCCTTATGTTATCCAGAAGAAGTGTAAGTACTCAGGCTGTTTTTCTGGAGATGATGGAGATATTTATATGAAATAATTAGACCTGAGGCACTGGAAAGCAAAACTAGAAAGGTTAAAATAAAGTGAACTGAAGGTAACCAACGGCCAAGTTAGTTACTGCAGACCCCCAAATGGTCCTATCTATCGAGCTGGCTGCATTTTGGGGGTGCACATGTTTCCCGGGTCTGAGCTCCGGAGCAGAAAGGGCATGGACACGGGAGTGTGGGCGACCTGCTGGTAGCAGTTGGACAGCCCAGCGTGTTGCTCTTCTCCTCTCCGCAGTAAGGCTAACCATATCTACCTTTGGGGATTGTTGTAGAGATTCCCCAAAAGGCAAGCAAGGCCATGCGTGATGCGTGGCATGAGGCAGGACTCAACGTGTGGTGGTCGGTCCGGTCCTTGCGGAGGCGGTAGGACTTGACATGGGTCTTGGCGACACATCAGAACTTCAAGAAGTGGTGAGAAAGGGTAAAGGCATCTTCCATGCTGATGCGTGGAGTTCTTTACTCATTTATCGTCACAGCCGTGTGGTTTTGCATTCTAGCAATCTTCTGCAGTCTATTTAAGTTGATTTAAGTTGGTCGCACTTTCTGGCCACTACGAGCAACCTGATGTATGCGTTGCCTAGGGGCAGCCACGGCCAATTATGCAGACTGGGGGGCTGTGAACAACAGACATTTGTTCTTTCACAGTTCTAGAGGCGAGTCCAAAACCAAGGTGTCTGGCAGGGCTATGCTGTCTCTGAAGGCTCTAGGCGAGGACGTATTCCACGGCTTTCTCATAGCTTCTGGTGTTATCATCAGCAGTTCCCAGTGTTCCTTAGTTTGCAGACTCAGCCTCCTTTGTCTCTGCCTCCACTGTCACATGGGAATCTCCCTGTGTGGGTCTTTGTCACTTTTCTTCTTTTTTCCTAAGGACACCAGTGACATTGGATTCCGGCCCGCCTTATTCAGTATGACTTCATCTTCATTTAAATAGCCGTGTTCACAACTACCCTATTTCCGAATAAGGTCACATTCTTTTTCTTTAGAGAGAGAGAGGGAAAGCATGAGCAGGGGGAGGGGAAGGGCAGAGGAGAGAGAATCCGAAGCAGCCTCCATGCCAGTGCAGAGCCCGACATGGGGCTCGATCTCCTGACCCTGGGATCATGACTTGAGTGGAAATCAGGAGTTGGATGCTTAACTGACTGAGCCACGCAGGTGCCTCCAAATAAGGTCACATTCTGAAGCTCTGGGGAAGACATGGATTTTAGGGGGCACTATTTGACCCAGTCCATATAGCTATGAGCTTTCCTGCACCTGCCTCCTGGTGTCCCTGCAGCAGGCGCTTTCAGCCACCGCTCTGCGTAGATGTTTTTCTGCTGGGTCCTAAAGTCTGGGCGTCTTCACCTTCACAGCATTAAGCCGGATTGCTCTGCCAGTCGGTTTTGCCAAACTCCTCTCCTGCAAGCAGTGTGTGACGGTCAGAGCTAAAAGAATCGTCGCTAAACTCGTGTTTGTAAAGCAATACACAGGTACGGCTTTATTTGCATGTCTCTGATTAATACCCTCCTTTGTTTTCGGCTTTGTAAAATACCTACTCAGACTTTCGCCCATTTGCTCCTTGTTTTATCCTTCACGTTTTGGATGAACTCTTTCCCAGTTGCCTAAGTTTGTGAACGTTTTCTTCTAGTCTGTGGCTCGGTTTTTTACTCGATGGGGTCTTTGATGAAAAGAAGGTCTTAATTTTCACGTCCTGACCCTTAGCAGTCCTTTCCTTTAAGGTTGGGGAGTTTTGGTCTTAAGAGCCCCCTCCTTCTGCTTTGAAGCCCAAAGATCTTTTACTCTATTTTCTCCTGAAATGTTAATGTCTGTCTTTTACATTTAAGTCTGTTGGCCACCAGGAAGTGATTTTTGCGGAAAGTGTGAAATTGGGATCCAAGTACATTCACCCCCCTCCCCCCGCCCCCATATGGATGACCAGTTAGCTTCACCCTGCTTTTCCTTTCCTGGTGATCTTCAGTGTCGCCCCTGTCATTTCAACAAGCTCGTGGGTACTTAACACGTGTCAGCCTGTGTGGGTTCATTTGTCTTCCGGTTGGTCCTTTGCGTTGTTTCCAAACTTTTGCTCTTATAATGGTTGTGTGTGACTCCCAGTTTTGTTTGTATGTATTTGGTGCACGCCTGCTATTTATTTCCTCAAAATGAATATGTAGATATGATTTTGCTATGTCAAAGAGTTATTTTGTTCATTACCTACGGACACCTTGCTCACCCTACTGCCGTGTGTGTGTTCTTACCACACTCAGGCCCCGACTCCCTGCACCAGGCCAGCACCCCCGTGCGGGCAGCCCCCTCAGCTCGCTAGGCACCACCACAGATGAGCAGTGGAAGGAAGGAAAGGGAAGACGACAATAAGAAGGGCTTAGGTGTATTGATTATTTTAGTGATACACTGAGAAATCACTCTCACCAAGGCTTTACCAAGTCCACCACTTCCCCCACCTGTGTGCGAGAGGCCCAGGTGACATGAAGGCAAAGGCTGTTGTAGCCTCACATATTCCCTGGCGTATAGCCAATGCTCAGTACGGAGCTGTGACGTGAATGACTTTCCCTCTCATTTTCACCAGCTAGATTTTATCATTTAAAAAAAAAAAAATCCACTTCGTCCATCTGGTGTCAAGATGGCGCCATCTCCAGCCCAGGCAGCACTCCGCGGTGAGGCCGAGCAGAGCCCAGAGCCCGTGAGGAGGCTTCGGCAGTGCCCTCCCCGTGGCCCAGCACACTGCCCTGTGAACTCAGTTTCTCCAGTGATTTCCAGCACCCCGCATCAGAGTTCACCTTCCCAGGTTTTCTGCTTTCCAAGTGACGCATAAGACGGAAGTGGGCCCAGCACGTAACTGGCGACGTGATTACACAAGCAGGACCGGGTCTCCTTTACACCATTGTGGGTGAGGACCTGAGCCGCAGAATTTAACAGATGTGGGTTAAATGCTGCTCCACGATTTGGTAGCTAAGAAACCTTGGGAAGTTTCATCTCTTCTACCCTCGACCACAATTTCCGCGTCTGTGTAACGTGGACGATAATGCCTGGCATCCGATAATAACGTACAGCCTCTTAACGCACAACAGTTAGGAGCCTGGTAGGAACTTGAGCTTCACAGAGCCTCCGATGGTTTGTTTGCAACAGATTTCTTTACTGACTCAGTAGAAATGGAAATGCACTTCCAGGGGCGCAGAAGTGAAACAAAAAGAGCTTCATTTTTTAATTTGATTGAACCAACTACCTCTTAAAGTTGTTGTTGCTGTTACTGTGGGCTTTGATCCCCATAAACTTCTCCCGCCTTGCCCAGGAGTAGTGTACCAGGGGGCCAGTAATGACTTCATAAAGACAAGTGTAAGGGTGGAGAGCAGGAGCTAAGTCACTAATAAGCTTGCCCCCCAGTCAGGCTGCGCCCCTTCAAAGCCCCAAATCATCCACGGTCCATCTCCCCCTCCTCTGTGGTTTTGCCTTCAAGCGCAGTTCATCAAAAGCCACTATCCTGGACTTCCTGACACACAGCTAGATGATAATAAGGTAGGGAGAGTCTAAACGAACCCAAAGACATTGCTCATTAAAGCCGAAACAGAACATAAGAAGAAATCAAGCTAATAAACGGTCTCCTTGCATAGTAAAATTGATGCTCTAAGAAGTTGGAAGAGATTTTTGTGAGCTGTAATATCCTTAGGAGGGATTTTTTTTCAAGTGCTTTTTTTTTTCTTTCAAAAACAATCTTTCATCTTTGACAGAAAGAAATAAAAATTCTCTTTCAATGTGACCCAATACAGAGGAGGACCTCATTAGCAATGCCATCTTCTTCTCTGCCTCGGAGTGAACACGATAATTAGAGTAAGACTAAGAAACCAATTCTTTTTCATTAGCAGAAAAGTGATAGGACTTCTAGGAATTTGGGGTAGCTGTTGTTTTGCAGACTTGGCAGCCCGCAAAGACTCACTTGCTCCTCAAAGACTCACTGAGCTTTTTCTCCACAACGAGGAGGAAGATGATGAACAGTTCCTAGAAGTATAAAAATTAATAGTACTTGGCATCGTGTGTCTTGAAGCTTCTCAAAAGATCCTTAGGACTAGCCCTGCTCCCCAGTCTCCACACTCCTGTGGAGGCGGGAGACTTGGCTGGAGGCTTGGAAGGAAAGGAGGAGGAGGGAATGGCGGGCAGAACTGTGCTTAAAACCCTTTTCTGTGCCCTTGCTCCTAGGTCTTCTCTAGGCTGCCTGTCTGCTGCGTCTGCAGCTTCTCCTGGATTGTTCTGGAAGCGTTTCCTTCTTCTCCCTCTGCAATGCAGAGCACTTGAGTGCTTTTCTACCGAAATTCTCAGGTGCCTCGGAGTCCAGGGCCCAGAGACAGTGACTGTAGGGTGCAGCTACCACCTCTAGGATTAGGGCACCAAAAGGAAGGATTTAAAATTACAAAAACACAGAAGTTTAATGGTGGGCCTTGCGGAGCTGGCATCTGTGAGTGTGGAGAAGGGATCCGAGGGGCTGAGACCCAGACTGCTGGGGAGGGGGCATCCTCCAGCCCATGCTGGTGTCTCTGGGGCTGGGGTATGATGGAGCTGGTTCCGCGAGTGTTGGAAAGACTGTCAGCGGGGTTCAGCGGCTGGTGTGGGAAGGAACTGCCCGTGCAGGGATGAAGTGGTGTCCCAAGAGCAGGAGACAGACAGGAAGGTATGAGTCCCTCCTGCCCCCCCGCCCTGCAGTCCCCTCGCGGTGGAACCTGACACAGAACAGATGGCCCCGGAGCCACAGAGCAGAGGACGGGAGGGTTAGGAGCTGGCGACAACGGTTTAACCAGTGCCCATGCCCAGCGCCATCCGGGTGCTCAGCAAAGTCAAGGGCTCCCACCGGACGGGCGTCTCCTTCCCCAGCGCGCAGCTGTGGGTTTCAGTAAGAGCAGCGACAAGATGCCACTACCCCGTAACTTTAGAGAAACAAACTTTTACAACTGCGACGCTCTATTTGGTTGCATTTCTTTACTTCCTTCTCTCTTGCGCGTCTATCCGTCTTGCTCACTCTGATTAGATCAAGCATCCCGACCGCGGATTTCGTCCTCTCACTTCCCATTGCTTAGAATACGCAAGTCCGAATTCTGCAGAATATGTGATACTATTACCGCACACTCTTACTCTCTGTTCCCACCTCCCATCCCACCTCCCGTCCCCCCTGCTCCTAACATTCTTCCTAACAGCCTGCTTTGTTCTTGCAGGATTTCCTCCTCCTTTCTCCCCAGCCCCACACAGTTCCCTTTATTTTTAGAATTCATTTCCTCCTTCATTAAATCTGTTTGGGATCGAAGAAAAGATCGAAGCCTTCTCTCCAGAAAAATACACGAACACACTACATTTGCGTGCCCCTCTGGAGGCTTGTCCACACCCCGCACATCGGGCCGCCAACCCTCCAGGGGTCAGTCATGCTCGGATTAGGATGTCCCTTCAGAGCCACAGGACAGGAGAGGTCTCCTCTCTCTGCAGAGCCTGCCTCCGACCATCAGCTACTCACGTTTTCTCTGTGTTTTGTATCATGCAGTTTGCTTCTTTACTATATTAGAATATATTGGGCGGATTTTACTGACTAATCGTAACACGAATTGGTGTTTCACTCCTCAGCTATCGTAAACCCTTGCGTCCTTCCTTCCCTCCCTCCCACCCCTTTTCTTCTCTCCTTCTCTCTCTCTCTGATGCACACGTATTTGCTTCCACAAGAAGTACCAATAAATAAGACATATGTAAGGACACCATACACGCTGTAGTACCTTCTTGCAAGCGGTACAACTACTTTTGCTTGAAACCATTCCACGGGTCCTCCGTTCTGCTGATCACACAGGCACTTCTCCTGGTTTACAGGATCTCAGAGAAGCATGAAGTGGTGATTTTTGTCATTGTGTGTGATGTGTTTTTCTCTCAATTGCCAAATCTCCAAGTCCCCCAAACAAGACGTTTGCTTCTGAGTCAAGAGAGTGGCATCCAAGAGGGGCGGCAAATCCTTGCTATGCTAGGTTTTGCTCCTGCATCTGCGATGTCCTGGGTGATTTCTTTCTTTCTTCCTTCTTCCCTTCCTCTCTCTCTCTCCCTCTCTCTCTTTCTTTTCTTTCTTTCTTTTTTTCTTTTTTTTTCTTTTCTTTTCCTTTTCTTTTTTTCTTTTCTTTTCTTTTCTTTCTTCTTTCTTTCTTTCTTTCTTTCTTTCTTTTTTAAGATTTTTATTCATTTATTTGAGAGACAGAGTGAGTGCTTGAGCAGGGGAGCAGCAGAGGGAGAGTGAGAAGAAGACCCCCCCACCTCAGCAGAGAGCCGGATTCAGAGCTCAAGCCAGGGACTGGGATCATGACCTGAGCCCAAGGCAGATGCTTAGTGACCGAGTCATTAAGCAGGCGCCCCTGCTCTGGGTGTTTTCTGAAGCAAAGGCAGGGGTGGGCTCCATTTCCCTGAAACCTTGCCCTGGGCTCTGCCCAGATCCCCGGGCTGCCTCGCTTCCAGCTGCCTCTGTAGCCCCTCAGCTCCCCAGCCGTGCTCGGGACCTTCTGTGTCAGGCTTGCCTCCACCCATGAGAGGGAAGACGGCCCCTCTGGACAGAGTCCCTTAGCAGGTGGACTCCCTGGAAGAGTCAGAGGGAGGGGACCAGACGGTCACCTTCATGGAGTTCAAAGGCAGCACAGTGACGGCGTCACTCCTTGCATTTCCTTCCCCTTGGTGCCAGGGGTCTGTCCCTGTTACGGAAACATAGCGGGCCCCTGACTGTGGAGGAACTGGCTGTGTGAAGGGGCAGGGAAAGGGGGGCGGGTAGAAAGGAAATATTTCAGGGCTGCTGCCTCTGCTTGCTGGTGCCAGATCCTTAGGTCTGTGCAATCAAGGCTTCTAAGTGCTCTTGGCGTTCTCCTGGAGGCTTTTGAAAAATCTGCCGCAGCTGTCCGCTCTAGCTGGCAAACACCTGCGCTCAGCCACCGCACCAGCCACACGGAACTGTGCTGGTTGCCTTTGTCCCCAGCCTTTCTGTCTGCCCTCTGCATCCAGCCCACCTCCCTGTAGACCGCCCCCCTGTGAGGACATGGCTCTGGTGGGTGCCCTGGCATCCCTCCACATCACGGCCACGACAGAGCCATGGTCTCATAGCCATCTGGCTTCAGGCCTGTGGATTGGCCTCTGCCTCTTAGGGCTGGGGTCTTGGCACTTTATGGATATGAAATCGATCTCCTTCACAATAATTTCAAGTATGTTTCCTATTTAATCATAAGTTTTCTGAGACTCGGAGAGGTTAAGTAGCTTGCCCAAGGTCACACAGCCAGTAAGCCGTAAAGCTGGGCTTCTAATGCTTGACACTTTAATCCCCAAGTGACTGCTCTGTCTCCTTTGCAGAAGATGGCAATTACACGAACCCTTGTTATGACTTCCCGTTTCTCCCAATCTCTTACCCATGAATGAAATTAGTGAAAGATGTACTCCTTCCTGCTGACTGAATTCAGCCTCAGAAGCTTTCTTAACACAGCGGCTCCAAAGGTCACTACCAACTGAGTATAGTTAGCACATGAAATGAAACTCGTTAACCGTTCTTGCCACAAGCCGCCCTGTTTCAGACGTGGAGAAATGACTCCATTGTGTGAATGAGCCAGGAAGCAGACGCTGCTGTTATTCAGTACTTCTTCTCTTCCATATACATATTTTAAAGATTTATTTGTTTATTTGAGGAGGGAGGGGCAGAGCGAGAGGGAGAGAGGCAGGCTTTGCACTGAGTGCGGAGCCCGCGAGGGGTTCGATCCCACGACCCTGAGATCATGACCTGAGCGGAAATCAAGAGTGAGACGCTTAACCGACTGAGCCACCCAGGTGCCCTCTCCCATATTTTAAGGCATGAATCCTTTCGGGTGGGATCTGAGGTTCAGGTGCTCCAGGTCAAAACAGAGGAACTTGGGGAGAGGGAGGTGGGAAAGGGGGCAGGGTGACCACGAAGGAGATTGTTTCCCCAGTTCCCCATGTAGGATCCTTCCCAGGACCCCCAAAGAAAGCTGTGCTGTCTTCAGCTCTGGGGCTGCGGGCAGTCCAGGTTCCCTCCAGTGAAACCTGATGCCAGGCAGGCCAGCTGCCCCGGCCACGTCAGGCTAGACAGGAAAGAGGTAAAACAGATCGTGGCAAAGACCCACGACTGGCCTCTGCTGGTAAAACCCACCTGCCCACTGCGCATTCAGAGGAGGGTCCTGTGGACATCCTGCGGGAGCCCTCGAAGGATCCCTGGGGCTTGCCTGGTGCAGAGGTGGAGTGCAGGGGTGCCCATCTTCTTCCTGTCCCCCTCCTGCTCCCCGCGGCTGGTGTCTGAGTGCTGTGCCAGCGCAGTCCTGGGGTGATGCACGCGACATCTGTGACAGAACCCGTAGAGAAAGCAAACACGGTGCTAGTGTGCTGGGCTTAGCCAAGGGAAATAACGCGGTGGGGCTGGCTGCGCACGCGAGCGGCACCCCCGGTCCTTAACCCAGAGAGAATTAAGGGGGGAAGTAGCAACAGACCCCCGTATTCATAAGCTCGTGTCACAGCGAGGTCATTGGAAAGCCTTTGCCCAACCACCTTTCCATTTGAGGAAATGCCACCCAACTCCAATGTGAGCAGAGCAAAGCTGCCCCGAGAGCTTAGATACGAAAATCCAGGCGCTCAGCGGACCGCGAGCGCGGTGCCAGGCCACGGCTCGGGCTGTGATCGGTTAATGTGGTCTGGACGGCTGCCTTGAGTGTCGAGGTGCAGAAAAAGAGGAAATGCTAGAAATGGGGGCTGTGTGGTTTATCAAAGCCATTTTGGTGCAGAGACAGAACCACGAGATTCAGTAAGTTGGGGACCAGGGTGTTCCATCATTCCGGAGGAGTCACATTTGAAGGAACCTGATGGACTCTGTCACCCGCCCTTGTGATTCGATCTAGGTTATTTATAGTCCACGGTTTGCCATCCAAGCCCTTGGTCAAGTGATCAGGCTGGTGGGATGCAAATGTGTACGGCAGGGTGTGTGTGGCTGGGTTTGGAGGTGGGGTCAATAATTTCGCTCATTTTGTGATTCTCTGGGAAGCTAGATCCTTTGAATATATGCCTCAAATTCCCTCTGTTTTCCAGTGCTCAGGGAGGGATGTGCTTTCTCCCTTATCACGTATTTTTGGTGCCCACTTGGATAGAGCTATGGAGGGTGAGCGCGGTCCATAGAAGTCTGGAAAAGTATGAAAGGAACGGATGTGCAAGTCCTCCCACCACACCGCTTTGAGCAAGGAGGCTGGTGTGACACGTGCTGCCTGCAGCGAGCTCCTCTGTCTGATAGGGCAGAGCCTCTGGGTTACTTAGAATAGCCTTGAGGCCATTCTGCTATCATTCCCTTTACTTTGTTGTTGTTGTTGTTGTTTGTTCTTTTGTTTTTTAAGAAGGCTCCATGTCCAGCATGGAGCCTGATATGGGGCTTGAACTCACAACCCTAAGATCAAGACCTGAGCTGAGATCAAGAGTCAGATGCTTAATCCACTGAGCCACCTAGGCGCCCCGATTTCCTTTACTTTGAATGAAAGTAATTTGTTAGTTTATAGGTCCTCAAGGAAAGAACACCATAAGGACACCATACCAGGAAGTTGTCCTGATGTCTCCTAATTTCCCTCATTATCTTCCTAGCGGTGTAAGTGTTAACAGGATTCTTAACTTTTCTGGGCATTCATTAGCTCATCAATCCCCCCCAACACACAAAAATACTATACACACATACGTGTATGCATATGTAAGTGTGCATACATCTGTATTCGTATCACACACACATAAAAACCAATGGCAAACATTGTTTTTTAAAAGATTTTATTTATTTATTCGACAGAGATAGAGACAGCCAGCGAGAGAGGGAACACAAGCAGGGGGAGTGGGAGAGGAAGAAGCAGGCTC
>NC_048232.1:25818018-25921659 GCF_002007445.2 Ailuropoda melanoleuca
AGCCTGATGTGGGGCTCGATCCCATAACGCCGGGATCATGCCCTGAGCCGAAGGCAGATGCTTAACGACTGCGCCACCCAGGCGCCCCCAATTGCAAACGTTATTATGTGAAATCATTGACTGGATTTGTATTCTGATGAGAAATTAAGGATTAAAGGAATTTACATGTATGTTACCAGTGTTTGTTGGGAATTGAGACTATGGCTGGTCATGGTTAATAATAGAAGTCCAAGTTTCTAATGATCAATATTTATAAATATTCTTTCCTTTTAGGAAATTAACTAGTGACCAATAAACTTCCAGAATGTGAGTAAGATAATAGCCTTGTAAATTCTACTCTCGAACATTCAGGAAAAAGTCATTTGCTCCTGTGCTTGNGTGCCAGCGCAGTCCTGGGGTGATGCACGCGACATCTGTGACAGAAACCGTAGAGAAAGCAAACACGGTGCTAGTGTGCTGGGCTTAGCCAAGGGAAATAACGCGGTGGGGCTGGCTGCGCACGCGAGCGGCACCCCCGGTCCTTAACCCAGAGAGAATTAAGGGGGGAAGTAGCAACAGACCCCCGTATTCATAAGCTCGTGTCACAGCGAGGTCATTGGAAAGCCTTTGCCCAACCACCTTTCCATTTGAGGAAATGCCACCCAACTCCAATGTGAGCAGAGCAAAGCTGCCCCGAGAGCTTAGATACGAAAATCCAGGCGCTCAGCGGACCGCGAGCGCGGTGCCAGGCCACGGCTCGGGCTGTGATCGGTTAATGTGGTCTGGACGGCTGCCTTGAGTGTCGAGGTGCAGAAAAAGAGGAAATGCTAGAAATGGGGGCTGTGTGGTTTATCAAAGCCATTTTGGTGCAGAGACAGAACCACGAGATTCAGTAAGTTGGGGACCAGGGTGTTCCATCATTCCGGAGGAGTCACATTTGAAGGAACCTGATGGACTCTGTCACCCGCCCTTGTGATTCGATCTAGGTTATTTATAGTCCACGGTTTGCCATCCAAGCCCTTGGTCAAGTGATCAGGCTGGTGGGATGCAAATGTGTACGGCAGGGTGTGTGTGGCTGGGTTTGGAGGTGGGGTCAATAATTTCGCTCATTTTGTGATTCTCTGGGAAGCTAGATCCTTTGAATATATGCCTCAAATTCCCTCTGTTTTCCAGTGCTCAGGGAGGGATGTGCTTTCTCCCTTATCACGTATTTTTGGTGCCCACTTGGATAGAGCTATGGAGGGTGAGCGCGGTCCATAGAAGTCTGGAAAAGTATGAAAGGAACGGATGTGCAAGTCCTCCCACCACACCGCTTTGAGCAAGGAGGCTGGTGTGACACGTGCTGCCTGCAGCGAGCTCCTCTGTCTGATAGGGCAGAGCCTCTGGGTTACTTAGAATAGCCTTGAGGCCATTCCGCTATCATTCCCTTTACTTTGTTGTTGTTGTTGTTGTTTGTTCTTTTGTTTTTTAAGAAGGCTCCATGTCCAGCATGGAGCCTGATATGGGGCTTGAACTCACAACCCTAAGATCAAGACCTGAGCTGAGATCAAGAGTCAGATGCTTAATCCACTGAGCCACCTAGGCGCCCCGATTTCCTTTACTTTGAATGAAAGTAATTTGTTAGTTTATAGGTCCTCAAGGAAAGAACACCATAAGGACACCATACCAGGAAGTTGTCCTGATGTCTCCTAATTTCCCTCATTATCTTCCTAGCGGTGTAAGTGTTAACAGGATTCTTAACTTTTCTGGGCATTCATTAGCTCATCAATCCCCCCCAACACACAAAAATACTATACACACATACGTGTATGCATATGTAAGTGTGCATACATCTGTATTCGTATCACACACACATAAAAACCAATGGCAAACATTGTTTTTTAAAAGATTTTATTTATTTATTCGACAGAGATAGAGACAGCCAGCGAGAGAGGGAACACAAGCAGGGGGAGTGGGAGAGGAAGAAGCAGGCTCATAGCGGAGGAGCCTGATGTGGGGCTCGATCCCATAACGCCGGGATCATGCCCTGAGCCGAAGGCAGATGCTTAACGACTGCGCCACCCAGGCGCCCCCAATTGCAAACGTTATTATGTGAAATCATTGACTGGATTTGTATTCTGATGAGAAATTAAGGATTAAAGGAATTTACATGTATGTTACCAGTGTTTGTTGGGAATTGAGACTATGGCTGGTCATGGTTAATAATAGAAGTCCAAGTTTCTAATGATCAATATTTATAAATATTCTTTCCTTTTAGGAAATTAACTAGTGACCAATAAACTTCCAGAATGTGAGTAAGATAATAGCCTTGTAAATTCTACTCTCGAACATTCAGGAAAAAGTCATTTGCTCCTGTGCTTGGGAGAAGTAAAACCAGGTATCTGTGAGCATAGACTTTGGAGTTAGATAAACCAGAGCTCAGACTATGTTTCTACTGCTAATAGCTGTGTGACCTGGGGCAAGTCACTTGACTTCTCTGAACCTACATATAAACTGTCTTATCTATAAGTTTTCTTATCTATAATATAGAGATAATAGTACTTAGCTCATGGGTGCTTGTGACTGGATACTGTCTACCGGTAATGCCGTGTTTGGTTATGTCTGGTTGCAACCATAGGGATCAAGCTGGCCTCCCCAACATAGTGGAATCGAAACATGCCAAGAATTCAGGTCCCTGATGACATTGTTGAGCTACTCAATTAACCAAACTTGAAGCCACTCAACTTTCGGACTTCTTGGGATAGGGCACGATATGATCCCTTTCTAGTTTAGACCAGTTGAACAGATGTTACTTGCAAGTAAAGGCTTCCTAACTAATAAGCCAAAAATTGGATAACTTCATCTTAAATGAAATTTAAGATCTTTTGGCAACCAAATCCACAAACTACTTAGAAAATTTTGCAAAATATAGTAAACTTTGGACCAAATCCAGGCGGAATACCTCGGTACATCCCAGATAAAACTAAGGCCATAACAATTGAAGAGAATGGCAAAGTTGTGCGTCCAGGAAGAGACATCATAAAGGTCATTACCTTCACTTCTGTTTCAGGAAGCCCTTAAAAGGTTTGGATCGGGAGAGGGACAACACATTTGGAAATTTTCAGGGTGTTATGTTCCTGAATTATGTGAATAGGGAGAATGGACTGGAGCGGGTGAAGAATTCTGGCAGGGGTATTTCCCAAAAGGCTGCTGTAATAGTCCAGTGAACAACAGTGTGGGTTTGAACTGTTTCATGCCTGTGGGGAATACAGGAGAAGAGGATTTGAAGGTTTGGTGCATCGAGCGAGAATGTAAGCAAAGATTTAAAATGAATACCAGGAAATAACATACCCCAGAAACCAAAGGAAGAAGGAAGGAAGGAAGGAAGCAACGATCGCCACCATTACCACCGTTAAGGATAATATCGGTGACCAAATAGTGAGGACTTGCCATGTGCCAGACACTGTTGGGCAATTTCCATGTATTATTCTGTTTAATCTTCATAAGAAACCCATGACATTGTCCCTATTTTCTGATGAGGGCACTCAGATGTTGGAGAGTCCAAATCTCACTATTCCTAAGAGTGGACCTGGGCTTCAGGGTAAGTGCTTGTGAAATGTATTGGTTGAGCCATGGGATAATCCCCTGATATGCAGTGCTGCAGAATTTCGAGCAGGAGAGAAAGCTATTGGACTTGGCGAGTAGGAAGTCATTGGTGAGAGAAGCTTCACGTGTTGAAGTGTGAAAGGAGAGTGGGAGGGGGCAGTGGGTCTTTGAAGCATCCTATGCATGGAGATGGGGTCTTATTGGCTAGCGGGTAGATGACAGCATAAAAAGACACTTTTTCACTGGGTGTCATGAGAATTGCTACTGTATTTATTAATCATAGTTATGGTGGTTTGGGAATTACATGCAGAGAGAGTCCACCCTGATGTCACTTAGAAATCAAAGTGTTTTTAACCCTCCCAAAGCGAAGTTTTCTTTCATTTATTATTGGATTTTAAATAAGAAATTCAGCAATTCTAAGTCCTGTTAGACTGGGAAGTCAGGAGAACTGCTGGTCAGTAGTGATTGGAATAACAGCCTCCCTCTCACCATGGATGTAGAATGACCATCGTCTGGTTAACCAAACGATTATCTAATCAAATTGATAATATCTAGTCAAAACGGAGAGCTCCTCAAACATTAGCCCAGCAATGGTTTACATGTATGAGATTTCTCTTGTGGGGCGGACTGTTTTTGGCAACACCTCCTAGTTAAACCCGTCTCGGCGTATTAGAAAAACATTCTGGCTGGGTTGCTGGCTCTATGAGCCAATTACAAATGCCAAAATTGCTGTTGAATTGCTTTGGTATAAATGCCAGTTTTCTTCTGGGGCTTCTGAAAAATTAGAATCCTTTTGGTATTCCCAACTCTGCTGCTGACCCTTGGGAGACTGTCCACTTGGTCATGGGGAAAGGGTCTCACTTCCTTTGGATGAGGTTAAGGAGATTGGAGACTGAGTTCTTACAAAACTGCTCGTTTGCAGAGGGTTCAAACTAATCCAAAGATCTGGCTTTCTTGTTTCCTTGGATTGCATGTTACTAGGGGAGAGGAAACTTTATACTTCTGGAACCCCTCCTCCATTATCTGGAAACACTCCATGAAGAAGTGGAGGGCAAGTTGAGGGCATACTTTCCAATTAAACAGGAGGTTTCAACATGATGATGTAAATAACTAAATAATTATACTTCCCCAAGGCATTGTTAAACTTGTCCTTTAAGAAGAAGGCAGAACTTTTTTAGTTTCTTTGTGGATGAAACAAGTTTTGCTTTAGCAGGCAAGCTTCTTGAGGCCAGAGACCATGTCTTTTGGCCCTTTTATGGCTCTAATAATCATTATTGCTGTTCATGAACTATTTCCAGGTCTCTCCCCTTCTGGGCACATGGTAGGATTCCACTTCCGGCTCCCTTGTGGGTGGGTGGGGCCATGAGACTAGTCTGGCCACCGAGATAAGATAGAAAACAATAGGCGGCAGGTTTTGGTCTCCTATCATTTTGGGAGATTGAGTCTCCTATGATTTCACAATACATACAAATATTGGATTGCTATGTTGTATGTCTGAGATGAATATAATGTTCCATGTCAGTTATACCTTAATAATAAAATTTAAAATGATCTGAAATGATTTAGTCTCCTGTTGACATTCTCCAGGGCTTTTTTTTCTCTCTGGTATGGTAACCAGTAATATTCAAGATGGTGACTGTCTTATCCGCTTGGGTACCGAAAGTTTATGAAGAATAGATTCCCTACTCCCAGCCTCCTGCTAACTGTCAATGGACATGTGGCAGGAATGAGAGATAAACTTCGGTACTTTCAAGCCATCCCAAATTTAGAATTGTTCACTACTGCAGCATAAATCCTGATGAGTACAATGTAAGATCTAACCTACATTTCAAGTATGTATTACGTCTGAATTATCCCATATATTCTGTGGGCCACTAGACTATAGCTACCTTGAGGGCAGACGTGGCATGGTATCCATTTTGTATTTCTGTCATCTGGCAAAGATGCTTTTTTTAAAAGATTTTATTTATTTGAGAGAGAGAGAGAGAGAGAGGGAGAGAGAGAGAGCATGAGCGGGAGAGGGAGAGGGAGAGAGATCATCTCAAGCAGACTCCACACTGAGCGTGGAGCCCAGCCGTGGGGTTGGATCCCACGACCCTGAGATCCTGACCTGAGCTGAAACCAAGAGTCAGTCATTTAACCGACTGAGCCATGCAGGCGCCCCAACACAATGTTTCTTGAGAAAGTTACTGTATGAATGTTTGGGTACCTGAAAAGATGGGAAACACGGAGAGAGCGAGTAACTGAAATCCAACGTTTCTCCTAGATTTTATTTAAGTTAACAGTTTCAGCGTCTTTTCCTAGCACGGCCCTTCAAAAGAGTAGCTTTTGAGACAAATCTCACTGAGTGTTATTTCTCCGGTCCCTTCACAATCTCTGCAGTCTCTAGTGGAATCATAGTAAGTAGCAGTAAAATAATCTTTGGTGGCAGGGGGAGCGTGGAGGAGAAGGAGGAGGGGGAGGGAGAGGAGGAGGAGGAGGGAGGGGAGTTGAGAGAGAGGAACTGGTTGCTGCATGGTTGAGAATGAGCTGTGTTTAAAGCAAAGGCATTATTTCTCTTTTGGACAATAGGGACACTTATAAGATCCATTCTGGAGGTGAAAGTGATTTAGTCTTATGGACCTCAAATATTTCATTTCAAATATTTACCACTCACAGACACCCAATCATTTCTTAAGTGATAATTCCTTTTTTTCCAAATTTCAATCAGATGGAGTCCATCAGCACCACTGGTTTGGTGGGTTGGAAGAGTGAGAGAGCAAGTAACACCATATCGAATGGTTATATTTCTAGGCCAAAGCTGAGGATCGTTTCCGTGAACTTACACAGCCAGAGTGCAGTTTCTGTTGAGCATTCTGAAATGCTGACAATAACTTGTAGGCTCTCCAGGGCGCCCTTTGAATGAATAATCGCCTAGAAATTCCTGCGGCTTCACTCCTTCACTTCATTCAGGCCCCTGGCTGTGCTACCTGACATCGCCATAACCTCACCTCTTGGATATACCCTTTTATTTTTCTTACAGAATTTATGACCCCAAATTACGTTATCTGTTGTACTTGTTTACTGGGCTATTGTCTACTTTCCCCCCCTGGAGCGTAAGCTGCAGGAGGCAGGAGGGTCATTTCTCCTGTCCACTCCTTTAGCCTTGGCACCTGGGACAGTGCCTGGCACACACTCACCACTCAATACAAGCTTGTTCAAAGAATGGACAAACGAATGAGTGAATGAATCCATCCATCCACCCATGAATTGCTTGAATCACAGAATTCATATCTTGATGGAAGCAAAAGGGAACCTAGACTTTTCCAGCCCAAACCCTCATAGATCAACACTTGGGGGTCATGTCTAGGATCACATAGGTTTGTGGTAGTGCCAGAACCATGATTCATAGTCCGGTGTTATTTCCATTTCGACATGCAAATACCGACTTCACAGCTGCTGAGGGTGGGTAAGCGGGAAGACAGTGGAAACACCTGGAATGGATAAGGGAAACGTTGGCAACAGAGGTCTTTAGTGTGTCCCGTCTTTCCAGTGCTGCCTGGCAGGCCATGAACAAAGGTGGTGACGACAGATATGAAGATTCGAGGGGAGGGGGGACAGATGTGTTGGGGGCACAAAATGGTAAGGAGGATTAGGAAAGAAGCTGTACTTTTTCTTTTTCCTTCCCATCATAAACTTAGCATGCCTTTCCTTCTCCTTGTGGCTTTTTTGAAAATTACGAGCTACTGAGTATTTTAAATGAGCTTTCTGTTATGTCATAAATATTCAGACCAGGAACGGTAATTGTTCCCTGTGATTAATTCTGCTTGCGCGGTGAAGTTGTGCAAGGTTTTCACTGGAGGGTATGTCTTTTATGTTTTAATGTGACTCATGGATAATACAATTTGTCCTCAACTGCAGTTGAGACAGTGGAGTCAGGTTAAGGGCTTTTGGGGTCTTTTTCTCTGATGGCAGTATTTGGAAGTACTTAACTCGGATGGTTTGTATTATCCCTCCCCTGGGCTGAGATGAAGGTAATTGATGGGGCTCCGGGCCAGAAGTTCCTACTGGCTGCTCCCGTCGTAGTGGTCTGAGGTTAATGGAGAAAAGTGCCATGTTGAAGGTTACAGCATTTTCCTTTGCTTCCATTTTAATGATATTTGCCTGCCAGTGTTTTCTCTTTGAAGAGCAATTTAATAAACAGTCACTGGCGTTTCATGTCGAGGGCAAGATTTGTAATGGCATTCATCTCCCCGGGAGTTCTTCCTCGGTATGTGATTGGATCAAGCCCTTTGCAGTGAACGGTGAAGTGCTGGTGGCTCGGCGTACCCCCTGGGTCCACCCTGCACAGGGTGAAGATGGGCAGGGGAGGAGGGAGGGGGATGAGTTCCGGAATGATTCCAGACTCTGCTTTAATCTCCCTTACTTTAAAACTATTTTCCAAAGAACTCAAACGTGAACCTATAATGACACTGGGGACTCCCCAAGGAAGGTCCGAGGGGGGCAGTGGGCCCACGAAGTCCTGGCAGGTCATCTTCAGCTGGCTGTGTATTTCTGGGTCAGAAGGAAGCTGAACAGCCAAGCGCTTTCATTGTTGACGATGACAATTGAGGCTCTGAGGCTTGACAAGAAAGATTGTTATCGAATGGTGCTTATTAAGTGCCCACATGAGTCAGACGCTGTTCTGGGTGCTATACAAAGCAAGCCCAGGCAAGGAGTTGCAATGCATGTATCCATTTTTGATTAAAATCACATGTCAATTTATACAGCCAATGAGGGTGGGCCTCCGGCTCCAGCCAAGGTGCTACCCAGGCCTGAGTAGGGCTGAGCCTGGGCACCCATACTGAGAAGCAAGGATTTTGACAGTCTCTCGGCTTCCCCTGGGTTGTAATGAACAACAGCAAGGCTCTTGGAACAGTGTGCCGAAGTGGGGAGTGCCCCAAGGGAGACTGCGGCGTGCCACCAGGCTGCGGACAGGATGGCCAGAGGTCATTCATCTACAGGACTGTGTGAGGCCACAGGGACCCACATAGCTGGTCTCAAAGACAATCACAAGGACCATTTCAGAGGTTGGCAACATCTCGAATGTGGCAAGCCACTGTTCTTTTTTCTTTGGCACGTCTGCATTGGAGAGAAAGTGTAACCAGACATCACTGTTAAGGGTTCCTTTGCACACAGGGGGTGTGACTTTTAACAGTGGGGAGGGCTGGCTGTGGCCAACACGCAAATGCTTCTCGGAAGGGATGGTGATGGGCATACTGCGGTGGTAGCTCAGCCACGTGGTTGATCGTGGCCGTTCCTGTGGTTGTTGACATGCATGCTAGAAGTTTCTACATCCTGTTTATCTTTTAAGAAAATTCCACCACAACGAAGTGATATTCTAACCTTTAGCCAGTGATATGCTTATTATAAGTAATAATATACAACTTATCACAGAGCGATCGCAGAATAATGAGCGTGGCTCCTTGTTGATGGTGGAAACGAGTTGTGACTTATGGGTACGGAAGCAGATGTGGCCCAGTGCATGTTGGGGATGGGGCTGGAGCTGCCAATGATCTCCTGGAATAGCTTTATAGAGTCGGCTCTGAGGCCGTGCAGGCAACCTGGCCCTCACCCAGGCTGCCACCTAACCTATAGGTTAGCCAGGCACAATAGTCAATGTAGAATAAAGAGTTAGGGTCAGGGCGAGCTAACCTTCTTCCATCCTCAAATGCCATCCACTCATCCATTTTTATACCAAAGACTACACTTTGAGATCATCCTCTAAGATGCCAATTTTTTTTAAAGATTTTATTTATTTATTTGACACAGAGAGACAGCCAGCGAGAGAAGGAACACAAGCAGGGGGCGTGGGAGAGGAAGAAGCAGTCTCCCAGCAGAGGAGCCTGATGTGGGGCTCAATCCCGGAACGCTGGGATCACTACCTGAGCCGAAGGCAGACGCTTAACGACTGCGCCACCCAGGTGCCCCTAAGATGCCAATTAAATGGAAGAAGAAGAATGGTTTTTCCTCTCTATTTTTCTGAGGGTGAATGAATTCGGATTTTTGTGGATTCTTCTATAGCAATAGCGTATGATACGTTCACCTGGGTTAAATGGAAGACAAGATTGTTGAACGAGGAAGTTCTCAGGAGAGTCATAAAAGGCTGAGTTTTCAGGGCAAACCTGAGGTCACTGGGTCTGGTAGAGGGTAGCCCTTGAGAAAGGATTCCAGAACTGTTCATCCTGGTTCTAACCTCAGCTCTGCCATTTACTAGGTGTGCGGCCTTAAAGTGCTAGACTTCTTCATGCCTCCACATCCGCACCTGTAAAATGGGCCTAGCATTACAACTCACCGAAGCTAAGTGAGGTCCAAGTTATTTTAAGGATTAAATGAGTATAATATGCAAAAACCATTGGCATGGTGCCTGGCATGGGTAAGAAGACTTGATAAATACTAGTATTTCTCCTTAATCCAGGGCCCAAATAGGTGCACTTCCTTCCCTCTCTCCTCTGTTGGCTGAAGTCAACGGTAACATAGATAAATGTGTATTGGGCCCTAACGTTCTTCCTGAAGAGTTGCATTTACTGGGTTTACTAAAAACGTTGATCAGTACAAACCCTCATGCCATTCATAAAAAACAAACAAGGAGGCAAATAAACACGTGTTGAATGAGGAGCCCTGTGGGTCCTCTTCCTCCAGGACAGACAGTTCCCATTCCTTGTCAGGGTAATAAAGTTAATGGGGGGAAAAATGTAAGATCTCCATCTTCGTCTGGTGAAGTGGAAAAGCCAGGAGCGACTCAGATTTATCACACCAACTATTAGCTCTTAAATGTAGTCGTGCATCAGAAACAGCAGAAAAACTTAATGAAAAATACCCAAATCTGGACCGTCCCCGCCCCACCTCCACCAGAATGCGTGTACCTCCAAGCTCTCCAGATGGTTCTGAAGCACAGGCAGGTGAGAACCATTACTATAAGCGATTTTTTTTTTTTTAGATTTTATGTATTTATTTGACAGAGAGAGAGAGAGCGAGAGATAGCCAGCGAGAGAGGGGACACAAGCAGGGGGGCTGGGAGGGGAAGAAGCACGCTCCCAATGGAGCAGCCTGAGGTGGGGCTCGATCCCAGATCTCAGGGATCACGCCCTGAGCCAAAGGCAGACGCTTAAGTACTGAGCCACCCAGGTGCCCTGCTATAAGCGATTCTAAATGTAACAAACGAGCACACAGTCCACCCTGGTTTAGGTAAACAGACCTGAGCAGAGCGCCGCCGTCAGAACTGCTTTCACACTGAAATCAATTCTTCCTGTTAATAGGTCTCCTTATAAAATTAATGATTTTCCTCTGTCTGGAGAGGGAGATTTGGCAAAAGGAATTTTAAAGAAATCAGGCACTAAGTGGTTATGCAAGTCAAAGTCTGGGCTGAGCGCTCCACGCGTGACTCCTGTTATCAATCTGGACGCATGCGCGAATTACATTAGCAGTCAAAGCATCGCAGCGGGGTGCAACCCACTCAATAAATATGAATGGAAGGGGAGCCCCGGAAACGATGCAAGTAAGTCTGCGACGGCCAGTGAGTCCTGAACTTTCAGAGACACCCTTGCATGGGGTCCCAGGGCCTCCCACACCGCACTGTTCTAGGGGCCTGTTGGCACGCTGCAGAACGAGGGCTGCCTCTGCACTTGCTGGCCCTGCAGGAAGGGGTCACATGCTCACGGTCCCCTCTCGCACGTGCCTGCCCTCACCCAGCTGGAGTCCAGCAGGAGTGCTCCCTGCTCTCGCTTGCCTCCTCCCCATCCTCCGCCTCATAGACTTCGGTAAAACTAACTGTAAACTGTTTCCCTTTGAGAGTCCCAAATTCATCGCTGGACATAGTCGTTCGAAAAGGTCAGTCAATCCAAAGATCACTCCTTGGCCCTGGAGATGGGATGGATGGGGTAGTTTTATGCCATGCAAGCCTCTAACTAAGAGAGTGTCTACGAGAGGAGCTCCTGGGAGAGATGGCGCCTCTGTCCCCGCGAGAGTCTGGGCTCCTTATGGGTTCTTCCGGAGCCTTCCAGGCAGCTCACTGCAGCTAGTTGGAGGCCGCCGCCCTCATTAGGTCATGTTTACTGAAGGTGCTTGTTTTCTGTCTCTCCATTCAATAGGTTGCAGGACACTGACAGGACAAAGCGTGTTGTAACTGACCACCAATGGAGCTGGCTCTGTTCAGGGATTACCGTTGCCTTGGGAACCAGCTTTGCTGAACTCACCACAGCAAACATGGAATGAATGGCTGGGTCAACACCCCAGATAAAAAGAGGGTTATGCAACTGTTTGCTGAACCCTTGGCAGGATTTTTTTCTGGACATTTCCCAGAATATCCCCATATTCACAAATTCCAAATGAAGAATTCTAATTTAAACCCATAACAAGTATGTTCATTGTTTGCAGAAAAGAGCTGTTGCTTTTGGAAATATAAATGAAGGTCTGTGGAAGATTTGAACTGGGTGTTGCATCAGTTTTGGTAACGGTAGGAAGCATATTTAACGATAAGCTTTCCCTCCACAGGAAACCAGGGAGGCCACTCATGTATTTCTAATGATCTACATAAATAATTTCATCTACTTAGATTCCAAACTTCAGTCATTAAATGGTTTTACTCTCATCTCAGCTAAATAGAGTCTTTAAATGAATTTTAAAATGCAGAAATAAACTTTTGAAAAAAAATTCAGAGACAGGATGGAGCCTCTCTCTGTGGAAAAGCAAATTGGCAAACAGGACAATTTATTTCAGACAGTGAGTACAAAGGAACAAGGTTCTGGGATCTCCTAGTCCCTCAAACTATTTAATTCTAGGCAAACAATTACATGGTAACATAATCCAGGTGGCCAGAGTAGTTTATGCTTATTTCTGTCTCTGACTGGAAGGAGAGTATCTCACACAGTAAGATAGTAACAGTTGTTATGACTGGTACCTGGCTGCTTGACCTGCTTTTCCTTCTTCCTCTGTGACTTTCTCAGACCCTTGAGCTCTGACTCCTGAGGATTTTCTTTCTCAGTTTCTTCCTCCTCCCATTTTTTCTCTCTTCCCACCCTCCCCGCCCCGGTGGACGTGGTCTGGTGTTTTATATGATGTAGGCAGTAAAAGCTGGTTGTTGCTTTCTTACACAGCTCCTTCCAGATCATTCCTCAATGCAGGTTTCCCATCCTTCCCTCCTGTTTGCTCCTCAATGCCCGGATGTCATCTGCAAAGACGCTGGCCACCTTTCTTTAAACTCAGGCTTACCATCCTCAGTCCCTATCACTTTTTTCTTTTATGTCCACTGGGGAGAGGGGGACCAATGAAATAGTTGGTAGACTGCACATATATAAATTTCTTTGAAATTCACCAGCTTATTGCTTGGAGCAACAGTCCGTTCCTTTTTATTGCTGAATGGGATTCCATGACCTCTAGGTACCACAGTTTGTGCAACCATTCACCCACTGAAGGACACTTAAATTATTTCCAATTTTTGGCTCTTATGAATAAAGCTGCTTTAAATTTTGTATGAGTTTCTACATAAAAATAAATCCCCCCCCCATAAATGCCCAAGAGTGCATCTGCCAGGTTGTATGGTAAGCCCATTTTTAGTTTTAAAAGAAACTGCAAACTATTTTCCAGAGTGGTTGTGCCATTTACATTCCCACCAGCGATGTATGAGTAATTCAGTTTTTCCTCATCCTTGCCAGCATTGGGTGTTGTAACTGCTTTTTAATTTTACCATTTTAATAGGTACATAGCAACATATCATTGTGATTTTAATTTGAGTTTCCCTAATGGTTAATGATGTTGAACATCTTTTTATAGGCCTATTTGCAGTGTATGTATCCTTTCCAGTGAGGAAATCTACGCAAGTCTTTTGCCTGTTTTCTAATTGGATTTTTTAGAATGTTGAGCTTTGAGAGTTCTTTTAAATATATTTTAGATATGAGTCCTCTATTGGATATGTGATTTGCAAATATTTTCTCCAGTTCTGTAATTTGTCTTTTCATCTTAACAAGGTCACTTGCAGAGCAAGGTTTTAAAGGTTTGATGTGGTCCAATTTATAAATTTTTCTTTTTCTGGATTGTGCTATTGGTAACAAATCTAAAAAATCTTTCCCTAGTCCTAGGTCCTAAAAATGTTCTTTTCTTCCCCCCCCCAATTTTATATTTTTACAATTTATATTTAAGTCCATGATGGATTTTGAATTCATTTCTTAAAAAAGATTGTATTTCTAAGTAATCTCTACACTCAATGTGGGACTTGAACTCACAACCCTGAGATCAAGAGTCACACGCTCCACTGACTGAGCCAGTCAGAAGACCCTGGAATTCATTTGTGGATAAGGAATGAGATTTAGGTTGAGGTTTATTTTTTCCCTATATGGATTTCCAATGTTCTAGTATCTTTTAATTAATTAATTAATTAATTAATTAATTTATAGAAAGTCTGCCTTTCTTTTATTCAATTATTTTTTTTTTCTTTGTCAAAGATCAAATGGGCATATCTGTGTGGGTCTGTTTCCAGGTCCTCTTTTCTGTTCTGATCTATGTAGCAGTCCACCAGTACTATACTGTCTTGATTATTATAGCATATAGTAGACCCTAATATCACAGAGAGTGATTATTCCTTCTCCTTTATTCTTTGTTTTCAAAATTGTTTGGATTACTTTAGGGCCTCTTCCTTTCTATGTAAGTTTAAGAACAAGCTTGCCTATTTATAGAAAACGTTTTTCTAGGATTTTGACAGGAATTGCTTCACACCTATAGGTCAGTTCGGGAAGAATTGAAAACTTTATTACATTGAATCTTCCGATCCATTAACATGGTATATCTCTCCAATTACTTAGGTCTTTTATTTTTTAAAAAATGAACCTTTTGTAATTTTAAGCATACAGATCCTTACATGTTTTTTAGAGTTACACGTATGTGTTTAATTTTCTTGGAGTAATTGCATATGGTATTGCACTTTTAATTTTGTTTGAACATGTTCATTATTGGCACACAGAAATGAAACAGTCCTTTATGTGTTAATCTTGTATCCTATGACCTTAATGGACTCATTTATTTGTTTGAGAAGTTTTTTGTGGATTTCTTGGGGGTTTCCATGTAGACAATCTTCTCGTCTACAAATAAGTTTTATGTTTTCCATTCCAATCTGTATATATTTTTTTCTTTTTCTTGCCTTATTGCTCTAGCTAGATCTTCCATTACTGTGGCAAGTAAGGGTGGTGAGCAGGTATCCTTGCCTTGCTCCTCATCTTGGAGAGGAAGGCATTTAGTCTTTAACCATTAAGCATGATGGTAGCTGCAGGATTTTTGTAGATGCTCTTTATGTGGTTGACAACGTCCCCCTTCATTCCTAGTTTATTGAAAGTTTTTATCATAATTGGGTGTTGAATTATGTCAAATGCTCTTTTTATATAAATTGACAATCATGTGAATTTTCTTCTTTATCTTGTTAATATGTAATCCCTCTTGGTGGTAGTATGCTATTCCTTTTATACATTTCTGGATTGATTTGCTAATATTTTGTGGAGGATTTTATTCAAATTTATGAGCTATATTGATCTGTAGTTTTTTGTTGTGTTTTGTGTGTCTTTCCTGATCTTGTCTGGTTTTGGTACCAGGGTGATACTGACTTCATGAAATGAGTTGCAAAGTGTTCCTTCCTCTTCAATTTTCTATAAAATTGGTGCGAATTCTTTTAATGTTTGGTAAAAGTCTCCAGTGAAACTATTTTTCAGGAGCTTTGAAATTATAAGTTCAATTCATTTTAGTGTTATAGGACTATTCAAATTATCTACTTAATCTGGGCTGAGTTATGATAGCTTGTGGTTTTTGAGGAATTGGTCTATTTCTGCTAAATTGTTGAATTTATGATCATAAAATTGTTCATGGTATTCTTTATGATTCTTCTAATGGTTGAAAGATCTGTTGTGGTTTTCCCTGCTTCATTACTGATATTGGTGATTTGTGTCTTCTCTCTTTTTATCTTTGTCTTGTTAGAAATTGGGTTTTCCCCAAAGGACCAGCTTTTTGTTCCCTTGATTTTCTCTATTAGTTTCCTTTCCAAAATTTCATTTATTTCTGCTCTATTTTTACTATTTCCTTCCTTCTGCTTGCTTTGGGTTTATTTTACGCTTTTTTTCCCAGTTTCTTGAGATAGGAACTTAGATTCTTGATTTGAGAACTGTCCTTTTTTCTAATATAAGCAATTAGGATTATAAATTTCCCTCTCAGCATTGTTTTAGATGTGTTTCCAAGACTTTAATGTGTTGTATTTTCATTTTTATTCAGTTTTATGTACTTTAAAGAATTTCCTTTGTGAATTTTTCTTTAAGCCATGGATTATTTAGAAGTATATTGTTTAATTTACGTGTGTTTAAAGGCTTTTCTGTTGTCCTTCTGTTGTTGACTTCTAATTTAACTTCTATTATAGTCAGGAATATAGTCTATATGATTTCAATTCTTTTACATTTTAAACTTTGTTTTACAAATCATGATATGGTCTATCTTGGTGAACATTCCAGGGACTCTTGAAACTAATCTGCATTCTGCTACTCTTAGGTGGAGTGTTCTGTAAATGTCAATTAGATCCTGTTGGTTGATGGTATTATTGAATTCTATATCCTCATCGGTGTTCTGTCTAGTATTCTATCAACTGGTGAGAGTGGGGTGTTGAAGTCTCCAGCTATAACAGTCTGTTTCTCTTTTCAGATCTATTAGTTTTATGTATTTGAAGCTGTTTTTTGATGCATAGACTTATTTTTAATAGACATTACTTATAGACAACATTTAGTTGTTCATATTTTTAAAATACTCTCTGCCAATCACTGCTTTTTAATTGGTGTATTTTGATGATTTACATGTAAAGTAATTTTTGGTATTAGGACATAAGTCTGTCATTTTTATTCTTTTATTTTCTGCTTGTTCTCTGTTTCTCTATTTCCTTTTTCTTGTCTTACTGTGGGCTACTTGAACATTTTTTTGGAATTATATTTTGATGTACTTATAATGTTTTTGAGTATTTTGTTTATATAATTTTCTTTGAGGTGTATATCTATCTATCTATCTATCATCTATCTATCTATCTATCTATCTATCTATCATCATCATCTATTATCTATCTATCATCTATCTTATCACAGCCTACTGGTATTGATGACTTACTGCTTAAAGTTTTGAAACCAGTTAGGTCCCTTTACTCTCCCCACTTTTAAAAATATTTGGAAAAAATAATTATCTTCAGCATTTGCTTTGCATACATTAAACACCACATAAGATGGTGATGTGTTACAATTTTTGCTTTAACCATAAAGTGTAACTTAAGAATATCAGAAGGTGAAGAATTGTCTATTTGCTCCTAAATTTTACTCATTTGGATGTTCTTTTTTCCCTTATGAAGGTCTGAGCCTCCCAGCCTCCTTCTGTTATTATTTCTTCGTATTTTGAGTGTTCTGTTTAGTCATTCTTTAAGGGTAGGTCTGCTACTGACAAGTTCTATTAGTTTCCTTTCATTTGAGAATGTCTTTATTTCCCCTTCATTACTAAAACATGTTGTTGCCAGGTGAACAAATCACAGTTGACAACATGTATCTTTTAGCAATTGAGAAATATTGTGTCACTTCCTTCTGGCCTCCATGGTTTCAAATGAGAAATCTGCTTTCGTTCAAATTGGTGTCCCTCTATGGGTAATATACCATTTCTCTCTGAATGTTACTAAGATTTTTTTATCTTTTGTTTTCAGAAGTTTAATTGTGATATCTTTTGTGGCAGTCTCTTTGAAGTTACGATATTTGGGTTTGCTCGGTTTCTTGGATCTGTTCCTTTAAATCTTTCACCAAATTGGGGAAGTTTTCAGCCATTATTTCTTTGAATACCTTCTTAGTCCTATGCTATTTCCTTTTGTTCTGGCACTTCAATGATGCACGTTTTTTTTAACTTTTATTTTTGTCTTGTAAGTTCTAAAGATCTATTCATTAAAAGTTTTTGTTTGTTTGTTTGTTTATCTTCTTTTAGAATAAACTCTACTGATCTGTCTTCAGCTTCACTAATTCTATTATCTCCACTTTACCACTGAGCTCATCCGGTGAATTTTTTATTGCAGTTATTTTATTTTGCAGTTTCCACTTGGTTCTTCTTCTTTGCTGGCGTGCCTGGGTGGCTCAGTCGGTTAAGCATCTGCCTTTGGCTTGGGTCGTGATCCCAGGGGCTTGGGGTTGAGCCCCGTGTTGGGCTTCCCACTCAGCGGGGAATCTGCTTCTTCCTCTCTCTCTCCCTCTGCGTCTGCCCCTGCTTGTGCTCATGCTCTCTCTCTCTCTCTCAAATAAATAAATAATTTAAAAAAAAAGCTTATCTGCCAAGGTTTTCTATTTTTTCAAAATTTTCAAGAGAATTTATAATTGTTTATGAAACCATTTTTACAATGGTTACTTTTAAATCCCTTTCAGTGAAACCCATTATCTGATTTATCTCAGTGTTGGTGTCAGATGAGTGTTTTTTCTCACTCAACTTGTGTTTTTCATGGTTCTTCATTTGATGAGTGATTTTGATTGTATCTGGACATTTTTTAAAAAATTGAGATAAAATGGTATATCACATTATGTAAATTTCAGGCATATAACACGGTTACCTGATATTTGTATACACTACAAAGTGGTCACCACCATAAGTCTAGTTACCATCCATCATTTTCTAATTAATTAATTAATTATTTTTTTGGAGGTAAAATCAATACATAATAGTATATAAGATATCCTGGACATCTTGAATGTTATGTTTAGAGACTTTTGATCTTATTTTGGCTTCTAATAAGCAGCCCACCCTAGTTAGATTTAGGTCCTGGACTATTTTTGTGAGGTATAGTTTCAATGAAAATTTAGTTTTCAGAGTCCTTGCCATGTTATTCTGGTTGACTTCATTATTCTGGCTCTGCTCAGCTCTTACTTAATTCCTGTAGGGCTGCCCAGTGTAAATGGATGGGTGGTTCTGGAAACATTGGGTTTTGGTTGCTGTGGCTCATGATTGAGGCTGCCACTGCCTCAGGTATGGATTAGGGTAGATCTCTCCACTAGGTCTTGCTGGGGTGCCCCTTTCCTGGTTCTTTGTCCAGGTTAGAGCAAGCTTTTCTATTTATCTATGCCTGAGGGTAATTCCAGGTTGCAGATCTCTGAGGCCCAGGCTGTGATATATGGACCATAGAAAGAAAGGGCAAGGGACTCACTGTGATGTTGATCTTAAAAGCTTGAGGTCTCTAGCCAGTGCATCTTCTTATTCCGGGTCTAGGAATTGTTTTTTGTTTTTGTTTTTTTTTAATTTTCAGATGCATCAGTTCCAGGATATTTAGTTATATTTACAGGGGAGAAGCAGGGAAAAATGAGTCTATGGCATCTTGTCCCAGAACAGGACAGAACTTACTATTTTTAAAATGAAAAGGAAAAAAAAAAAACCCACTTTCTTCCTTCTATTAAGAACATCCTATTTTATTTGCTGTAAAACTAAAAAGTAAAGAGAAGCAAAAAGGAGAAAATAAAAGTAAATGTCAATGTTTTCACAGATATATACATTATTAACCCTTTGATGTATGCCTTTCTTGACCCCCTTCAGTGCATATGTAATTTTTGAAAAGTTATCAAGTTCTGTACTTCCTTTTATACTAATGTATCTTAAATATATTTACAGGCCTACATATAATCTTTTTTTCATACTCACCACTTTCAGTTTGCAAAGAAGACATACAGCTGGGCTACTTAAGGAATGAAAGCTAAGATTAAAATATGGAGGAATCAAGAAAGCTGTCTTTCTAGTTGTTCAGACATTCTGGGGATGAAACTTCAAGAAAAATTGGAACAACGGCTCATCTTTAGGATATAAGCCAGTGCAATGGACCTCTAGTGATCGGGTCTTTTTTTCCCCCCTACTGGGATTCATTGTTCCCTGCTGCTTTCTGCTCTCAGAAAAACAATCTGTTTGGATTAGATTTATTTATTTATTTATTTATTTATTTATTTATTTATTTTTATCATTTAGTATGGTGCATGTGTACTGGGCAGTCTTTTTTTTTTTTTTTTAAGATTTTATTTATTTAGTTGACAGAGATCTAGGCAGCGAGAGAGGGAACACAAGCAGGGGGAGTGGGAGAGGGACAAGCAGGCTTCCCACTGAGCAGGGAGCCTGATGCCGGGCTCAATCCCAGGACCCTGGGATCATGACCTGAGCTGAAGGCAGATGCTTAACAACTGAGCCACCCAGGAGCCCCGTGTACTGGGCAGTCTTGACACAACCTACATGACAGAAAGATGGCCTACAAAACGACCATCTTATACAACTTCACCTTGATCTCTCATGGCTCAGCTGCAAGTCTCATATATTGTGACTTGAATAGTAGGATTCATATAACACAATATGCGACTTTACATGGAAAAAAACCCCCCAAAAACAAGGTCAATTTTTCCATAAAGGAGATGTGGGAGGGGAGACACATAGAAAGATCCCAAGCCTGTATATTCCAAATATATAGAACGTTTGGGTTGATCGCAATTTTTTATACTTCTGAGTTATACTGCAGCAAATAGCCCTATGGCTACTCTTTGGTTGTCTTTTATATCCTTATTAATATGAGTGACTTTCACGGGTCATAATAATAACAATAGGAATCATAATTGCTAATGTGACCTATAGACCCTCAACTGTCATTTAAAGAAATTCATTCATTTTGCTCTATTTTTTTATGCCCAACCATCACATTATAAATAATTGAATATATTTCAGTGGAAACTGAGGACCATAGAGGTACCTAAAGGCACACGATTGGACTAGTGAAAATTCTAGGGGTAGACTCCAGGTCTGGAAGTAGCTGGTCTATTCTATGCTCCCTTTTTCCTCTTAGAAAAAGGTGTTGTCTGGAGTGATACACGCAACAGATCAATCACTAAACTCTGCCCCTGAAACTAATAATACATTATATGTTAACTAAATTGAATTTAAATTAAAAACTAAAAAAAAGAAAGAAAAAAAGAAAAAAGTGTCCTCTGGAAAGCCAGGCAATAACACGCCTCAGAAATCCTTTGAAATATTTTTATTTTAGGAAGACTTTCAAAGACAAAGGTAAAACAAAAAATCGGGTGTTTCTAGTTGGCACTTAAA
Source organism: Ailuropoda melanoleuca (assembly GCF_002007445.2). Lineage (NCBI taxonomy): Eukaryota > Metazoa > Chordata > Mammalia > Carnivora > Ursidae > Ailuropoda > Ailuropoda melanoleuca. The sequence continues at coordinate 25,838,695 of NC_048232.1, forward strand.
CAGGAACAAAATCAATGAGAAAATTCCATTTCTAAATATTCTAGCAAATTGAAGATTTCCTCTAAATACGATATGGAAACACTTTGGTGTCTCTTGTGTATAACTCTATTAGTCACAGCTGCTTGAATTCCCTAGGATGCTGTAGGAGTCTCCATTTGCTGCATCATTAACTCCTCTGGTCATATGTACCCAGGAGCCCCAAGGGAGCTCATAAGGATTATCCCAAAGGATCTACTTTCTGGAAATCTCTGGTGTTTTATGCGTAGAAGCTTAACAAATGAATCTTTCAACATAGTACGTTTGTGTTTGGGGTAGAAGTCCTGAAATAAAGAGAGAAATAAACATTTTCTTCACATGAGCATGTGTTCATAAGAGTCAAGTAATTTAGCCCCAATTCACATCTGAGACGTGATGCAGTTATTCATGACATTTTTACTTCTCATTCAGGTGTTCGGTATTCCACAGAGCTCGTCTACTGGATAGTGGAAGAAAGTGAGAAGCAGCGATCCCAGTTGCACACACTAAATCATTAAAACAAAGTTTGTCAGAGATAGGATAAGGGGTGGGTGAAGAGAAACTAATATTTTTGAGTAGCTAGGAGGTGCCAGTTACTTTAAATTGTCATTGCTCTCAATCCTCAAAACAACCCTTTGACTCAGTTGTTTCCTCGTCAGTCCATTGTACAGATGAGAAAACTTGAGGTTTTGAGAGCTTTGGTGTTTCTCGAAAGGCCCTTAGCTAAAAAGTCAGAGAGGGAGGAGTAAGATTAAGGTCTGTGGATATCTGGGACTCGTATCTTTCTTTCCACAATATAAACCACTTCCTGAAGGTCCCAGGTTTAAAACACATTGGATTCTGGAAATATGGGCTATCTCTTTAAATTCATAGAGCATGAATCTTCCATAGGGTTCTGCTCAGTTGAATTCTAATCAGTCCATCTTTAAAACACATGCAGGTTGGAAATGTGAGTCTTTAGTGTCATGAGAGCACAACAACCTGGGACTTGTTGGGTTTGTTGCAAGGCTCAAGGCTAATGTGCCTCTAAATCCCTTAAAGGCACATTAGTGGGTAATTACAACAAATAAAGGCTAATGGGAGAACCACATCTGTTTTGTTGATTTGGCTTAGAAAAGAATTCTGGGTTAGGAGATTTAGCCAAATTGCTTGACCCTCTTTAGCCACCCCGAGCCCCAATCCAAAGCATACCTGCAAGGGGCCCATTGTCTAATGGAAAGATCTCTTGACCTCGTGTGTGCATAGGAAAAGCACAAGCAGCCACATACTGATTCTCATCCTGTTTCTGACACAGTGACCTGGCTGATGACTTTAGACAGGCCATGCATTTTTCTGACCCTGGAAAGGCCATAGAATGTGCCTAGAAGGAGGAATGTCATGAATAGATTTTTATCTTTGCTGTCTCCCAAGGGACCCAAAGTGTTTTGCAAATGAACTGACAAAAATCCATTTGAGAGAGAGACTTCTCTGCCTTAATCGCTCCCAAGGCATCTGTAGTCCAGGTGCTAATGGAGTGCAACTGTCCAGGTGGTCAAGTTTTTATTTTTTCAGAAGTTGGTGTAACAAAACTTTCACTTGGGACAGAGAGAAGCCATTATTAATTTTTTAATGCATGGAGTAATTGAAAACCTGTTCTTGCAGACTTTCCCTGTTATAGGATGTAATTCACTCTCTGTGGTAGACAGTGCTGCATGGTCACTGAATTCTATTTAATCTTTCTCTTCCCGGGTATGTGGGATGACTACGTTTCTTAACCTCCCTTCCAGTTAGAGTGGACCGTGTGATTGGTTCTCGCCAATGGGCTATAGGCAGCAGAGTTGTAATCCATTTCCAGATCTGATCTTAGAAAATATTATGTCTGAACATTCAGCCTGCTCTCCCCCTAACTCAGCAACCAGAGAAGGCACGTGCTGAATTTACCTCACTGGAAGATGTAGGCGGCCTGAATCCCTGGGTTACCTGATGGAGGAGAGATGCCCTGTAGACTCGTCTTCCCAACGGACTTTGTGTGAATGAGAATCAAACCTTCTCTTGTGTCAAGCCACGGAGATTGATGGATTTATGGATGCCAAGGGATAGCCTAGCCTGTAGTGAATAATGCATTCTGCTCTGCACATGTGCTGTACTTTGTGTTTCCACTGAAGTCTCAGAGAAGCTTGGCTTTTTATTCAGAGCTAAGGGTTCTAACCCCAAACATACATCTGAGGCATGACTCTCCTCTGCCAGATCCTAGTCCAGGGGATTTCTTCTCCTCCTCTAACTACCATTTAGAATAGCACTGACTTCTAAATATTTTCTTTACATTGAGCTGTAGATCAAACAGTGTCTGCCTTATTACCATTATACTAGGCTTCCAAGCAGCATTTCCCTCACCCCCAACTAACCACATCTCAACTAGCCCACAGAAGAAAGCCACAAGTGCTAAGGGATGTGATAAGCATTTGAACAGCATTCTTAAGTTAATACCACCATGTTTGGGCTTGCCCTCTTCACCCGTGCTCCCAAACTTTACAGACATTTAAGCGTTTACTCTCTGCTGCATTTCATTCTAACTTTGCTCACCATTTTGGACTCTGGTGGTCTGGCATTTTTTCCCCCTTATTTCTTCTGATGGCAGCATCTTCTATTGTCTCAGGAGAGGATCCCACTTTAACTCCCGGCTTGACAGACTCGCACCTTGCTTCTCTCCTGGCTTCTTTGTAGTGCCCTGGTCAGGCCGGTCTAGCCCTGCCTTTCTCAGCCTTCCCAACCGGAAGCTGGAACAATTTATGATTAGAACAGGCAACTCATTCTGCACAATAGACGAGAGTTAAATCTAACAAGATACACGACAAGAGATCCATCAGGCTAGAACACTGAGGATTGACAGAGGCCATCCTGTCCTGGGAAACCTTTTTTTAAAGATTTTATTTATTTATTTTAGAGAGAGAGAGCATGGGGGGTGGTGGGTGGAGTGGCAGAGGGAGAGGGGAAGAGAATCTTGAGCAGACTCTGCACTGAGCAAGGAGCCTGATGCTGGACTCAATCCAGAACCCTGAGACCATGACCTGCCCTGAAATCAAGAGTCAGACACTCAACCGACTGAGGCACCTGGGGAAACTTTTTAAAGATAATTGTGTAGAATTGTAGGAAATTTTAGATATATTCTCAGAGGTCACCTCATCTGAGAGACCTTCCTTGACCGTCTTTTCTATTCCATTCTTCATCATACTCTTTTTTTTCCTGTACTATTTTTCTTTATAGCACTTTCCACTACTTGATATATATTTGTTTAGTTGTTCAGCTCCTATCAATAGAAAGTAGGCTTCTTGAAAGTAGTAACAACTATTCGTTCACTGCTATAGCCTCACACCTAGGACAGTACTTAGTGCATGCTAGGTGCTCAATAAATACTTACTGAATATTGACTTAAAGAACTGGAAAATTAAGCTAAGGAATTCCGTAAGAGTAAAGTACAAAAATCACAAAGAGATAGAAAAAGTGAAAGAAAAATGAAGAGACAAGGAGGATAGTTTCAGAAGTTCCATATATATCAAATTTAAGTTCCTGGAAGAGACAAGAGAAAGGATGAATTTGGAGAGGGGAGTAATTCTCAAAGCATTTGCAAGAGAACATTTGACATATCTGAAAAAAGACAATGATACTGATATTGAAAGTGCTGAGTTCTAAGGAGAATAAATGAAAAGACACGTCATTGAGAAATTCCAGAACACTCCAGTGAAGACAAACCCTCTAAGTATCTAGAGAAAAACATCAGATAGCTACAAAGAAGGAAGAATAAGACTGGCATCTGCATGGACACAGGTGACACTCATGCAAGAAGACAATGGGACAATATTTTTAAATTTTAAACATCAATTTGTATAACCATTTTTATTACCATTCAGTGAGGTCACATAAAGCTGAACAAAAGTAGAAATAACTCATGAAAAGGGAAATGATAAAACAAATAGTGGAATACATATATTCTAATATACATATTAATATAATACATATATATTCCACTATCTGTACACACACACACACACACTAAGAATTTTGAAGAGTAAATGCCACGCCATTATGTGAAGATGAAATCAACTATTTAGACATCCAAGCAAATCAAAGGGCAAACCTACAACCCAGCAATTGCACTACTAGGGATTTACCCCAAAGATACAAAGGTAGTGATCCGAAGGGGCACCTGCATCCCAATGTTTGTAGCAGCAATGTCCACAAGAGCCAAATTATGGAAGGAGCCCAGATGTCCATTGACAGAGGAAAGGGTAAAGATGATATGGTGTATATATACAATGGGATGTTACTCAGCCATCAGAATGGATGAAATCTTACCATTTGAATCGACATGGATGGAACTGGAGGGGATTATGCTAAGTGAAATAAGTCAATCAGAGAGAGACAATTATATGGTTTCACTCATATGTGGAATATAAGAAATAGCACAGAGGATCATAGGGGAAGGGAAGGAAAACAGAATGGAAAGAAATTAGAAGGGGAGACAAACCATGAGGGACTCTTAACTATAGGAAACAAACTGAGGGTTGCTGGAGGGGAGGTGGGTGGGTGGATAGGGTAATTGGGTACTGGGCATTAAGGAGGACACGTGATGTGATGAGCACTGGGTGTTATATGCGACTGGTGAATTACTGAACTCTACATCTGAAACTAAAGATGTACTATATGTTGGCTAAGTGAATTTAAATTAAAAAAAAAGAAAATCAAAGGACAAGGTATTAAAGTTAATATTGGAATTCAGCAGCATGGCAGAATATGAAATCATCATTGAAAATACCTTATTAATATTTTATACCCCATCACTGTGTAAAACTATAAATGTGTGTGTGTGTGGAAGGAGGGAAGGTAGAAGAGAGATAGAGGAAAAGAGAAAGAGAGAGAGATGAAAACCACTAAATCTTTAGGAATTCATCTTACAATTAATGCTCAAAATCTTGGATCCTAAAAAGAAATAATTAAAAATTTTACCAAACCACCTTAAAGAATATCTGCATAACTGATAAATTTATCTTTTTATGAAAAAGATTCGTTGTTATAAAGATGTCATTCATCATCAAATAAATCTATATATTCAATGCAATCCCAATGAAAATTTCTAAAGTAACTTTTGTGTTAGAAAATTTATTCAACAATGTGTCAAAAATGCAATGAAATGAAATAAAATCTGTACTTAAACTAATTATAAAAATAAATTCCATCCAGATTTTGTATAACATCTAAACGTAAACATCTAAATGTAAAGAAAATAGAAATGTAAAAGCATTAGAAGAAAATATAGACAAGTATGTCTGATTTTTAGAACAGGGAAAGCATTCTTAAGTAAGATTCATAAAATCATCAAGGAAAAGCATGATAAATCTGTACCAAACAAAGAACACAGTAATACTTAAAAAATCATCTTTAAGATAAAAGACATTATTAGCAAAATTAAAGAGGCAAGCAAGAACACAGCCAAAAATATTTGCAACATAGGCATAAGATAAATTATTGCTTCAAAGAAGTTTTACATATCAATAAGAAAAGGATAAAATGAGTATATAAATGAGCAAAGGAAAGAACAAAGTCATTCAGGGAAGCTCTTGGAATCTGAAAACCAGTATACAAATGAGAAGATGATTAGACTAATGGAATACTATTTTTCATATAATTTGGTATGTTGCAAAGTGACTCATATGCAAAACTGGAGAGGATGTGGGAGTCTTGATGAGAGTAATTTCGTACAACCTCTTAGGAGAACAATTTGCAATGTCAATTAGGATGTGCATATCCAAGACCTAGCAATTTCACTCAGTATCTGCTGTAAGAAATTCTTGCAGATCTGCTGAAGGAAACACGAATGAGGATGTTCCCTGCAGCATTGTGTATATTAATAAAAAAGCGACAACAATCAAAATGGCCATCAATTGGGAACTGTTGGAATAAACTAACATTATAAAAAGATCTCCACGAGGGGCGCCTGGGTGGCTCAGTAGGTTAAGCGTCTGCCTTCTGCTCGGGTCATGATCCTGGGGTCCTGGGCCGGAGCCCTGCGTCGGGCTCCCTGCTCAGAGGGGAGTCTGCTTCTCTCTCTCCCTCTACCCCTTCCCACTGTTCATGATCTCTCTCTCTCTCTCTCTCTCTCTCAAATAAATTAAATCTTAAAAAAGATCTCAAAGTTATGTCAAGGAGTATAAAATATAAGTCGAGGAACAATAACAAATAGGAAACTGTTTATGTGCTCTGTACTCTGTACCCTGAGTTCAAAGCTGTGCTGCTTCGACTTGCCATCCCTGGGGCCACATTGCTACTGCTCTGCACCCATCACTTGGCTTCCAGTTCATGGCTTTGACCCACCTTGGGTCTCGACATGTGGCTCTAGTGGACTCTCACCAGGACTCCGTTCAGCCGCTGTGCTCCGGGCTCTGAGTCAGGGTTTGACTCGTCGTCACGGGCTGAGCTGCTGCCACTGCTACTTTGTGCTCTGTCACCTGGGTCTCGAATTACAGACAAGACTCTGTCACCAGGGCCAAGATGCTCTCGCTCAGCAATCTGCCCCCTGGGGCCAGAGACGGGACTCCGACTCACCAACCCCAGGGTCTGCTGCTGCTGCACCCTGCACCGTAGGCCTGGGTTAGTGCTGCACCCTGTCCTCCCTGGGCCTACACCACAGATGTGCCCCCCCCATACCCCAGCTTCCCCCTACGAGCCTGAGTCCCTGTGATGACTGCACTTCAGACACTGGTGTCACCTCTGCAGCAAGTGCACCCGTGCTGTGGGACCCCAGCACCGCGGCCACTCTGTTAGCGTGCCAGACCTGGTACCATGAGGGAGGTCATTGGCTGCAGCTTCCCCAGTGAACAAAAAGGAGAACAGAAGGACCTCAGCAGCCTTTGTCACTGAGGATCCCAAGAGCCCCAGCCATCACTGCCACCCGTAGGACCTCTGCACTCTTGGTCACCAGAGACCCCTTGAGTATTCACCAAGATTGACCTCAGCTGACACAGCTTTACAGAAACTAGAGGCCGTGTCACTGTGCTGTCCTTGGCACCAGAGATACCATATCTCACCCACCTGGAACCCTTGCAACCACCTTCAGGTGAAAGTTTTTTTCTCACTGATGCCGGTTGCAAAAGGCTGGAAGAGGTGACTGGTCCCTCAAATGTGCAGGCATCAGTGCAGAGTGACTAGAAACATGAGAAAGCAAGGAAACATGACACCAAAGGAACATAATAATTTCACAATAACTCACCCCAAAGAAATGGAAATCCATGAGTTATCTGAAAAAGAATTCAAAATAATCATTTTAAGAAAGCTCAGCAAAATTCAAGAAAACAAAGATGGACAACTCAGGAAAACAATGTATGACCAAATGAAAACTTTAACAAAGAGATTGGAATTATAAAAAAAGAATCAAACAAATTCTAGGGTGAAGAACACAGTGCATGAAACTAAGAATGCAATAAAGAGTTTCAACATCAGCTCAGTCAAGCAGAAGAAAGAATCTGAGCTCTTGATATTACCCAGCTAGAGGAGAAAGAAAAAGAAGAGTGAAAAAGAGTGAAGAAAGCCTATGTGAATTATGGGATACCATCCACAGAAATGATATTCGCATTATGGGAAGAGAAGAGAGAAAAGGTCAGAAGTCTCATTTAAAGAAACCATGGCTGAAAACTTCCCCAGTCTAGGGAGAGATGTGGCCAGCTAGGTACATGAAGCTCAAAGATCCCCAAACAGCTTCGATTCAAAAAAGATCGTCACTGAGCCACATTATAATGAGACTCTCAAAAATCAAAGAAGAGAGCATTCTGAAAGCAGCAAGAGAAAAAAAAGTCTAGTCACATATAAAGGAATCCTGATAATGCGATCAGCAGGTTTCTTATCAGCGATATTGTTGTCTGGAAGGGAGTAGGATGATTCGGTCAAAATGCTAAAAGAAAAAAGGGGGGGTGTCTGGGTGGCTCAGTCAGGTAAGGGTCCGACTCTCGGTTTCGGCTCAGGTGATGATCTCAGGGTCATGGGATCAAGCCCTGCATGGGGCTCCACACTTGGTATGGAGTCTGGTTGAGATTCTCTTTCCCTCTCTCCCGTGCTTACACACACACTCTCTCTTTAAAATCATAAATAAATAAATCTTTAAAAGAAAATAAGAATGCCAAGCAGAATACTTTCCCTGGCAAAGTTGTCCTTCAGAAATGGAGGAATGAAGACTTTCTCAGGCAAACACAGGCTGAGAGAATTTATCACCTTCAGACTAGCCTTACAAGAAACACTAAAAGGGGTTCTTCAAGCTTAAATGAAAGGACACTAATTAGTACCATGAAAACATTTTAAAATATAAAATTTGCTGGTAAAGGTAAATATGTAGTAAAATTCAAAATACTCTAATATGCAATGGTGGTGTATAAGGCACTTTGGACTCTAGCATATATGTTAAGAGACGAAAGTGTTAAAACTAACAATAGTTACAATATTTGGTTTATGGACACACAATGTAAAAACATATAAATCGTGACGTCAACAACATAAAATGTGGGATAGACAGTAAATGTGCAGGACTTATCTATGAAATTGAAGTCAAGTTGTTATCAGGTTAAAATAGACTGTTACAAGATGTATTACGAAAGCCTCGTGGTAATCACAAAGCAAAAACCTATAACAGGCACACAGATAATAAAGAGAAAAGAATCAAAGAACACCACTACAAGAAGATCATCAATTCACAAAGAAAGAGAGGAAGAAAGTAGTAAAGGAACTACAAAATAATCAGAAAACAATGAATACAATGGTGTTAGTAAGTCCTTACCCATCAATAATTACTCTAAATGTGGATTATTTACATTCTCCAATTAAAAGGTCTCATTATGGAACATAAGAAGTAGGAAGATCGGTAGGGGAAGAAAGGGATAAAGAAAGGGGGGGTACTCAGAAGGGGGAATGAACCATGAGAGACTATGGACTCTGAGAAACAAACTGAGGGCTTCAGAGGGGAGGGGGATGGGGGAATGGGATAGACTGGTGATGGGTAGTAAGGAGGGCACGTATTGCATGGTGCACTGGGTGTTATACGCAACTAATGAATCATCGAACTTTACATCAGAAACCAGGGGTGTACTGTATGGTGACTAACATAATATAATAAAAAAATTTTAAAAAAATAAAATAAAAGGTATAGAGTGGGTGAATGGGAAAAAAAAAAAAAAAGAAGACCTAACTAATAAGCTGCCAACAAGACACTCACTTAAGGTTTTTTGGATTTTATTTATTTATTTGAGAGAGAGAGAGAGACACTGGGAGAGAAAGAGAGAGAGCAGGGGAGGGGAGGGAGGGATAGAGGGGAGGGAGAGGGAGGGGAAAGAATCTTCAGCAGACTCCACACTGAACATGGAGCCTGATGCGGGTTTGATATCACCACCCTGAGATCAAGACATGAGCCGAAACCAAGAGTCAGAACTTAACGGACTGAGCTACCCAGGCTTCCCAGATACTCACTTAAGCTTTAAGGACACCCCTAGGTTGAAAGTGAAGGGATGGAGAAAAGTATTGCATGCACACAGAAATGAAAAGAGACCAGAGACAGCTATACTTAGACAAAATGGCCTTTAAGTCAAAAACTGTAATAAGAGACAAAGAAGGTCATTATATAATAATAAAGGGGCAATTCATCAAGAGGATACAACAATTATAAATATATGTGGGTCCAATATTGAAGCTCCTAAACAGATTAAACAATTATTAATATATCTGAGACCAGGAATAGACGGCTATGTCAGAATAGTAGGGAACGTCAATATCCCACTTTCACCAATGGATAGATCACACACAGAAAGTCAATAAGGAAATAATGGACTTTGAGGCCAAATGAGCCTAACAGACAGACACAGAATATTCCAACAGCAGCAGATACATATTATTCTCAAACACTTACAGAACATTCTCCAGGATAAAGCATATGCTGGCCACAAAACAAATCTCAACAGATTTAAGAAGACTGAAATCATATCAAACATATTTTCTGGCCAGAATAGTATGAAAATAGAAATCAATAATAAGACGAAAGCTGGAAAATTCAAAATATATGGAAAATAACACACTCCTGAGTAACCAATGAGTCAAAGAAGAAATCAAAAGAGAAATAAAAAAATATCTTGAGGAAAATGGAATGTAAACACAACATAGTAAAACTTATGGGATGTGCAAAATAATTCTACGGGGGAGATTTAGAGTGATAAATGTCTGTATTAAGAAAAAAAGATCTCAAGTAAACAATCTAACCTTACATCCCAAGGAATAGAAAAGAACACCCAAAACCCAAAGTTAGCAGAGAGAAGGGGATAATAAAGATATGAGCAGAAAAAAATGAAATAGAGACTAAAAAAATCAATAGAAAAGATCAATGAAACTAACAGTTGGTTCTTTGAAAAGATAAGCAAAATTGACAAACCTTTGGCTAGACTAAGAAAAAAAGAGATGATTCAAATAAATACAATTATAAACAGAAGGGGAGACTTTACAAGTTATATCACAGATATACAAAAAATCATGAGACTACTATGAAAATTGTAAGCCAACATTAGATAACTTAGATTAAATGGAGTCATTCCTAGAAGCCTATAACTTACCAAGACTGAATCATGAAGGCCAAGCCCAGATGGCTTCACTGGGGACCTGTTCCAAACATTTAAAGATTTAATACCACTCCTTTTAAGTTCTTCCAAAAAGATTGAAGAGGAAGGAACACTTCTAGACTCATTTTATGGGCCAGGTTTACCCGGATACTGAGGCCAAACTAAGACATTACAAGAAAAGGGAACTACAGGCTAGTATCCCTCATGAGCGTAGATGCAAAAATCCTTAACAAAATACTAGCAAATGGAATTTAAGAGCACATAAAGGGATCACAAGGCACTATCAAGTGAGATTCGCCCCTGAGTTCCAAGGATGGTTCTACATACGCAGATTAATAAATATGAAGAACCACGTGGACAGAACGAAAGAGGAAAGTCACAAGATCATCTCAATACATGCAGCAAAAGCGTTGGACAAAGTTCCACATCCTTTCATGATAAAATCTTTTCACAAATGAGGTATAAAAGAAATGTACCTTAACATAATAAAGGCCATACATTATAAGCTTACAGCTAACATCATACTGCATGTGAAAAACTAAAAGCCTTCCCTCTACGATCAGGAGCAAGACGAGTATGTCCATTCTCAGCACTTCTATTCAATATAGTACTGGAAGTTCTAGCCAGAACAATAACTCAAAAAAAAAAAAAAAGTATCTAAATGAGAAAGGAAGAAGTAAAATGGGCCCCATTTGCAGATGACATTATCTTCTATATAGAAAACCTTAAAGACTCCAACAAAAACTGATAACTAATTAATGAATTCAGTAAAGTTGCAGGATAAAAAAATCAACACAGAAATCAGTTGCATTTCTGTACACTAACAACTATCTGAAAGAGAAATTAAGAAAGCAATTCCATTTCAATAGCATCAAAAATGATAAAATACTTAGAAATAAATCTAACCAAGGAGGTGAAAGATCTGTACACTGAAAACTAGAAGACTGATGAAAAAAATTGAAGAAGGTACGAATAAATGGAAAGATAGCCCGTGTTCATGCATTGGAAGGATTAATATTGCTAAAAAGTCCGTGTTACCCTAAGGCATTTATAGGTTCAATGTCATGTCTACCAAAATTCCAATGGCATTTTTCTCAGAAATAGGAAAAATAATCCTAAAGTTTGGATGGAAGCACAAAGACTCCAAATAGCAAAAACAATCTTGAGAAAGAATAAAGCCACAGCCTTTTTGATATCAAACTGTATTGAAAAGCTAGAGTAATCAAAGCAGGATGGTACTGGCATACAAACAGGCACATAGACCTGTGGAACCAAATAGAGAGCCCAGAAATAAACTCACACTTATATGTCCACTTAATTCAGGACAAAGGAGTCAAGAATATACACTTGGGGGGGGGGTTGGGGAAGGGCAATCTTTCCAATAAATGGTGTTAGAAAAATTGGATATTCACATGTAAAAGAATGAAACTGGGCTCCTATCTTACACCATTCACAAAAATTAACTCAAAATAGATTAAAGACTTAAATATAAGACCTGAAACCATAAAACTCCTAGAAGAAAACACAGGAAAGAAGCTCCTGACACTGGTCTTAGCAGTAACTTTTTTGGATAAGACACCTTAAGCAGGGGTGCTTGGGTGGCACAGTAGTTAGGCATCTGCCTTCGGCTCAGGGAGTGATCCCGGTGTTCTGGGATCGAGCCCCACATCAGGTTCCTCTGCTAGGAGCCTGCTTCTTCCTCTCCCACTCCCCCTGCTTGTGTTCCCTCTCTCGCTGGCTGTCTCTGTCAAAAAAAAAAAAAAAAAAAAAAAAAAACCAAAAGAGGGGGAAAAAAAAAAAAAAAAAAAAAAAGACACCGAAAGCAGAGGCAATCAAAGCAAAAATAAATAGGTGGGACTACATCAGACAAAGAAACTTCTGCACAGCAAAGGAAACCATCAATGCGTCGAAATGGCAATCTACAGAATGGGAGAAAATATTTGCTAACCGTACATCTGATAAGGGGTTAACGTCGAAAATATATAAGGAATTCATTTGGCTCAACAGCAATAAAACCCCAAACAATCTAGCTAAAAAATGGGCAGATGACCCGAGTAGACATTTTTCCAAAGAAGACATACACATGGCCAGGAGGCACGTGAAAAAGTGCTTCATGTCACTAGTCATCAGGGCAATGCAAATCAAAACCCCATATGAGCCATCACCGCACAGCTGGTAGGAGGGCTACTATTAAAAAGACAAGAGATGACAAATGTGGACAAGGATGCGCAGAAAGGGGAATCTCTATATGCTGTTGGTGGTGATATAATGTGTATAGCTCCTGTGGAAAACAGTATGGTGGTTCTCGGAAATATTATATCTAGAACTATCCTATGACCCAGCAATCCCACCTCTGGGTATTTATCTGAAGGAAACAGAATTAGCATCTCAACAATATACCCGCCCTGCCGTGTGTACTGAAGCATTACTCACAACAGCCAAGATATGGAAACAGCCTCAGTGCCCAACACACACACACACACACACACACACAAATATTATTCAGTGCTAAAAAGGAGGAAAATCCTGTCATTTCTGACAACATGGATGAAACTTGAGGGCATTATGTTAAATGAAATAAGCCTGACAGAGAAAGACAAATACTGCATGGTATCACCAATAGGTGGAATCTTTAAAAAGAAAGAAAAAGAAAGAAAGAAAGAAGAAAAGAAAGAAAGAAAGAAAGAAGAAAAGAAAGAAAGAAAGAAGAAAAGAAAGAAAGAAAGAAAGAAAGAAAGAAAAAGAAAGAAAGAAAGAAAGAAAGAAAGAAAGAAAGAAAAAAGAAAGGAAGGAAGGAAGGAAGGAAGGAAGAAAAAAAGAAGCTGATTTCCTAGAAACAGAAGAGAGGTTGGGTTCCTTACCCTTTCTCTCGCCAAACTGACTTCAGCAATGTTTCATCTCTACTTCTGTTTTCTTTAAACTTGAACAAAAATGGAAAACACTTGCAAAACAACCAGCATGCAGACTCCTTGTGGATTTCCCACAATTTTCTACTTGACCATTTCTTGTTGTTTACTTCTCACCCGATTTGATGACAATGATTGCTTTAGCAAGTCACTTTCATGTAACTTTCTCAAACACTCAACTTAGTTTTAGAGAAGAAATCCTCTTTCTTCATCCATTTACTGAATACAAAACTAAATCATGCAATTATACTGATACAAGTGTTATAAAAGGTATTAGCCAAGAGAATAAGCAAACAACTCAATGGTTGGGAAGAGAAGGGGCCAGGCATCACCTCCAGCTCTGGGAGCCGAGGCCACTGTTGTGTTTGTCTTACGGAGGGAATGGGGAACGCCAGGTCTGTCCATGGAGTTGATCCAACAAGTTGGTTGGGGAAGCTTCTAGTGTCTGCTGATATTACAGCCAGCCCCAGGAATGCCTGGATCCACCTGTCCAAGGGTTTCTGGAGAGTTCTACATCAGAAAGAGAGACACCACTTCCTACCAGCAGCATGACTCCCTGGTAAAGAGGAGTTGGTGTAAGAGCCATATTTTAGGTACTCTCCACTGTCCGGCCAGCCTCCACAGCACGAGGGAGCCCAGCCCAGGAGTCAGCGCACGTTCAGGCCTGGATGGGGAAGGACGGCTGCAGGGCCTCCAGCTGGGCCTGGAGTCCGCTTGTTAACTCACATTCACAGAAGAGGACCGACAGGGAAGTATGAAACCAAACAGCCCACAGAGTAGATTTACCACCCCAACTGCATGCAAAGCAGAAGTCAAACAGGAGAAAATGTGGTTTGGGTTACTGCTTGTTTTTGTCATTATTTTTAGTAACATGGAAGACAGCTGTGAAGCCACTGCCCATATGCAAAGCCTGAGAAGGGCCTGTGACTTACATCTCCCCGGATGCTCTCCTCTCTCCCACCCAGCATCTTCCACCAAGAGTAGTCAGCATTCTGGCCTTGGGCTTACCATTCCCTTAACGAATTTGTCTTTGTGTTAAATATATGTATGCTTATATCTTTTCTTAACTAGAGTTGAAAAGCAAAACATTTTCTTTACTACTTGCCCTGTTGCGCCTCCCCTGAAAGTCTAAGAAAAAGGTATTCCACGAAGTTCTAACAAAACAAAACAAAAAACTCCAATCTGCACATGAATCACCTGAATATTGTTAAAATGCAGCTCCTGGTTCAGCACTTGGGGGCCGCAGGAGGCCTGGGATTCTGCATTTCTATCAAACTCCAAGGGGGCGGGGTGCACAAAGAGATTTCTTTTTTTTTATTTTAAAGATTTTATTTATTTATTCGACAGAGATAGAGACAGCCAGCGAGAGAGGGAACACAAGCAGGGGGAGTGGGAGAGGAAGAAGCAGGCTCATAGCAGAAGAGCCTGATGTGGGGCTCGATCCCATAACGCCAGGATCACGCCCTGAGCCGAAGGCAGACGCTTAACCGCTGTGCCACCCACGCGCCCCCACAAAGAGATTTCTGACACCGCTGTCCTAGTGCTGCTGATACTCTGAGTAGCCAGGGTAGAGGTGAAGCATTTCTCAGAATGAGTGCAGACCCCGAGTCAGAATCAGTGGGGTGGAGATGTTTGCTAAAAAGCAGATTCCTGGGCCCCACCCCAGACCGTCTTAATTAGGCTCTCTGGGAATAGGTAAGATTAACCAACTGGGGAAATTTTTTTTTTTTTTTAGTGCTCATGCTCATGTCTAATCATCCTATCTTGCCTCTTTCCAGAATGTAACTTCATTGGTTTAGGGTGGGACCTAGACACTTTTTAAGTTCATTAAGACATCCAGGTGATTCTACCGTGCAATGAGAGCTGAGAACCCCGGGGTTAAGACAGTGGCCCTCCCCCCCCAAATGATTCTGAACATTAGAAACACCCAGAAAAACTTCAAATACTCCTAGTGTCTGTGTGCCACCCTCGCAGAGTGGGGTTTCATGAGTCTTGGGTGTTGCCTCGGTGCTCAAAAGGTTTCCCATGTGATTACGATGTGCAGACAAGCTTGGGAACCACCGGGTTAGTGTGTCCAGAGTTGAGCACCTCGTCCAGGCAGTTCTTATGCATGTTAAAGCTTGAGAGCCTCTGCTCTGGAAGGAAAGTCAAAGACAACGCTTTTGTTAGCATCAGGGGAAAGTGCCTGCAAGGACTCCGGTTATAATTCTATGAGCTGTCTTAGAATGATGACTAAAACTTCAAACGTGTGCTAGATTCACTGGGTGTAGGAGGACGGAGGTAGGCAACGGGAGGGCAGGGTGGGGAAGTAAGACACAAGCTCTAACTCTTTCAAAGGGGCTTAACTCCAATATGTGTACACGGCGTAGCTGCTGGATTGCTAGCAATTACTGATACGATAGAAGCTGGATACAGAAATTATCTGACTGTAAGTAGGTACTAGTCTTCCTTTATGAACTACCTTTTCCATCGTCAGGCTCGAAAGTAATAATGTTCCCTGGTGACATGTATTTGTTTTAGTGAAGAGTTCTGTGCTCAGAGGAGAAAAACAAGCCCTTGAAAACTGGTATACATCCATTGTCTCTGACTGCCCAGAAGACCTTGTGTACTTCGAGAAAACATTCCCTTTTTTGAACCGACTATTTTGCTTGGGGGTGAAAATGAGGTGTATGTGCAGCCTTGTGTCATAGAACCTGAACTCATTCCTAACACCAGACCTCAGCCAGGACACCTTGAATCTTTTTATAGGGTTTCTCAAACCAGAGCTGGGTTCTCTCTCGTTGTAAAGTGACATGCCATGGGCATCTCCTAGGGTGTAGAGGGAACCTGCCTGCAGTGGGAGAGAATTAGGCCAACCCAGTGAGAGAAGCCAGATGAGCCTGGGAAGGGAGACACACGAGCTCCCATCCCTGAGGTCCCTGCAGACACCTGCCTATGTTTTGTCTTATCTTCAGTTCTGTGAGCCATTCTACCACTATTTCAATAAATCACCTTTTTCGCTTAAGAGAGTTTGAGTAAGGTGCCCATCACTGACAAGCCAAAGAGTAATGCCCAGTTCAACATGGCGCCATTCCCTTAGTATACTGCTTTACACGTGCAAGAGGAGGCACCAAACTCTTAAGTTAGCCTTTAACAAATGAAAAGTCTTGATTACTGAAAATACAGAGCCAGGTCATTGCAGGGCACAGGATTTTTTTTTTTTTCCTTTCCATTCAAGATGGAAAAGGAGCAAGTGGCTAGAAGCAAGAGAGAGACTCTCAGAATGTGAGAAAGGAGGAAAAAGCCTTCATGTGGAAACCAAAGGGGAGAAGTAAGTCTGTGGGTTTTCCGTGATGTCTCCCAGAGCTATCAGGTTGCCCAACAGGAGATCAGAATTATTAAACAAATGTCACTTGTACAGCTTGCCACGTGCTAGGTGTTGTTGGGCTTTCCAGGCAATAAGCACCAATATTTCTATCACATGTTAAAATTTACAGTGTTTTCAGAAATATTAGGTCATTGTCCGGGTGAGGAAAATTGCTTAGAAAGAGACTAAGGCTCCCCCAAGAACCCAGCTCCAGAGAATTGGAAGCAAGATTCACATCCAGGATTTTCTAAGTCCAGCCCTGTGGTCTTGATCTTTGCATCACCGTATCCGTCTCTAAGGAATAGATTGTATCACTGGGGAGACATCAGCAATTCAATCTACTAGAGAGGCATTTCCAGGAAAATATTTCCCCAATGTTGTAATGAAAGCCAACAAGAAAACAGGAATTCCTGCCACCATTGAGTGACAGATGTGTGTCTGATAACAGAAGTGGGCAGCAACTGTGATAGGAATCTCTGAATGAGTGTTTGTCTCAACAGATCAGTTCACAACGGAATCAGGCAAAGGCAGCTTCATGACCAGAAAGACCACGAGACCGGGCAATCGGGCATCTGGATCCTTGTCCAGGGCCATTAGATGTTTGTAGAAACCGCAGACAAGCTTCTTAACCTTCCTGGGCCTCAGTTTCTTCATCTGTAAAATGAAAGGGTTGGGCTTGATGATCTCCGAGGGCTCTTCCAGCCCTATAATTCTCTGTTATTTACTAGAATGCTCGTAGCAGATACGCTACACCGTGGTTTATAGTGCGCTGTAATTGCAGGGTCCGAGTAGGAGAGAAGACCGAATCCTAAATCAGCTCAACGTCTAACTCCTGTTCAGTCACGTCCGGCCGGATTGTTTTTCTATCCATGAAATTTATGGCACTGCCCCCTTTTAGACGAGGAGGTGAGGAAGCTTCAGGTAACCTGTCCAGGAGAAGAAGTCCAGAAAGCTGTAAATAATAATGAGAGTAAGCACCAGCTAGGTTGCCGTCTACTTTTCAAGGCACGCTCACAGCAAATCCATAAGGCAGATGGACAAGTGGTGGCTGGTTTTTTTTGTTTGTTTGTTTGTTTGTTTTAAATTACCTTTGTCAGATGAAGAAAGTGAGGCACAGGCAGGTTTCTACGATTTGATCAAGGTCTCCTTATAAGAGAGCCAGGACTAAGACCTAGATTTCTTGATTCCGATTCTAGAATTCCTTCCAACAGCCGTGAAGAGTGTGTTTCCTTCAGGGAGTCATGTATCATTATATTCACATTAGCAAAATGTTTCTTTCTGATGACTAGGAAAGCAGCTGGCAAACATCACTTTTGTTGACAGGTGTTGGAGAGAGATATATCGGGGGTGCAAAGGCTACTTTTGAATGTTTTTTTCTCACTTCTTTAGTATTTACAGAGGCAAAGTATTTATACGTCTTCATCACATGAGCTGAAATAAAAGAACTTGGTTGCATTTAGATAGACCTATCATTATTTCAAATTGCATCTAGCCAAACAGAAATGGGTTTTTTAGAATGTCGTCATCTGTTCCATCCCCTCATTACAAGGCTTGGTTGGAACTCTTGCTGACTCTTTCATCTGAGCCCATTTGCAATTTTGCTTTACATGACTCATCTTAAACTTTATTATCACATTCATTGTAATAACGCTGGTTGACAACACTTTAAATAGTTGGCTTCCCATGATACAAGGCAATTAATTTTTATATTGCATCTTTAATGCAAAGTATTGAGACGAAGTCTTTAAATATCAAACCAAAGAGGTAATGGTTTTGGGGCTACAGGAATTGGATCCAGACAAAATCAGAAAAATTAAAATACAGAAATGATGGAAAAAGAGAGAGGAGGATGAACATTGATAAGCATTGGGAAGAGATAGTGACTAAGGTCGCCTTGGCATTCCTTCCTTCCTTCCTTCCTTCCTTCCTTCCTTCCTTCCTTCCTTCCTTCCTTCCTCTCTCTCTCCCTCTCCCCCCTTCCTTTCCTTCTTTTTGCTTAGGCATTTCTTTCTAGAAGCTTTGAAATGTGGAATGGTCTGGTGGTTTTTATGACGAGGTAGTCACCGTCTTTGAGGTTTATTTCTCCTTCTATTTTTCTGGAAAAAGGATTTAAAAATGACAAGACCTAGCTTACAGGAATATTAATAAAAGGGACCCATAAAAGACAAAGAGGAGAGATTATAAATCATCCTGGGTAGAGGGAGATTAGAAAAGATGGGTTCAATGCCTAATCCAGAGAGAACAGAGTTCCTCCTGCCTCGGGCTGTGCTGGTGGTGGTGCAGGGCTTTACCGAGAGCCCAGGGGGATGGCAAAGGCAGAGGTGGAGGCAGATAGAGGCATGCAAGGGCTAATTACACCAAACAGACTCAAATGCATGTTTGCTAACCTCAGAGCTTTCCAACAAGGAAGTCAGGGAAGTTTGTAGAAGAAGGAGATTTCCCTCCAGACTCTAGGACCTGCATTTGAAGAGATTCATTGTCCCAACAGAGTTGGTGGTATTAGCAAGGGTCAGGACAAAACTATGGCAAAAGCCATTTTTTTGTCTTTTCAACTACCTCCCTATGCTACCCTAACTTTTCAGTAACCCTCATTCTTCTCCCTTCAAACTTCTAGTGCCCATGAACTCTCTCAGGTCAAAGAGGACCCGATCAGTTCTACAGTTTCATTATAAGATTTGATTTGAACTCTCTCTAGTTTTCCCATCTGCTTCCCCTCTGATTCATTAACAGCCATTTTAATTTTAAATGTAAGAGAACCAGCTCCCTCGCCCAGCGGTATTTGCTCCTTCATTTCACAGTTAGAGACAGTGGTTAAAAGCTTTGTCTCTTGGACTGTCCCAGAGTCCCTCAAATGAAGCGAGCAGATGACGACCCATTCTACCTGGAGTAAGGAGGGCTCTGTTACAGAGCTCAGTTGCTTAAAGGTGCTGGACCTGCCTCTTCCAAGAGTGCCAGGTGCCCTGGCTCACGCTCTGTATTTGAAGACCAAGTCCCAACCGCTCACCTACTCAGCCTCACTCTTTGCTCTGTCCTCACCTGAACTCTTCCCAACTTTCCCAACAGTGACTCGGCTACTTGTATTTGACTCTGTCCTCACTCTGCCTGTCCAACCTCACCTTGTGGTCTTCCCGGCCAGGATTTTGACTTCCTCTAAGCCTCGAACTCTTCCCAGCCCAGCAGGGACTTCTAGGCAGCCTGTGAAAATGTCCCCTCCCTGCCCACTTGGAATCCAGGGGCTTCCTACCATCTGGACTCCACCCTATGGGCAGGGCTCCAAGCAGCCACCCGGACGCCAGGGGCAACGCTCAGACTGTGGAGGAACGGGTATGTCCCAGCCTGTTTCACCGGAGCAATTTCATCAACCTCAATTAGTTTATGGACTACAGCAGTGGTTTTCGGAAATTTTTTTGAGCCATAGGATCCTTTCTTCCAATGAAGTCTCATGTGGAAGTCTTCATCTGTAAACCAGAAAGTGCTGAGCTGCCATCCTTAAAATGGGAGTCTGGAATCTCCTCTGCTTACCCCTCTCACTGTCCCTCCCTCCCATGGGTATGAGGAGCACGGCTTTGAAACCCTTGAACCAGAGGACTCTCAGCTCTTTTATCACGTTCACACTGTCCTTGCCCAATCCCACCCACACCTGTGAATCAGCCGCCTGCTTGCACTGTGAATCGAAATCACAGATCTCCTGATCTTTACCCTGACTTCTGGTAATACATTTCCACTTCCTCACTAGAATTTACCCCACCATGTCTGGAATGGCACTTAATTATCCTCCCTTCCACCCCCCATTTACCTCTTCTATTTCTTGCTTCCTATGTAAATTGACGGGATGTTAAGGGAGTTTGCAATCATCCTAGTGTGCTTCTGTGATCTCAACTCCTGCCTCGCTAACCAGCCACCCTTTGCTACGATTCTACCTCCAAAGCCTCACTTGGATTTGTAACTTTTTCTTCATCCCCACTGCCACTGCCTGGGTTGGGCTTTTGTCATCTTGGTAGGGATCACAGCATTGACATCCTGACTTTAGTGCCTCCCCTGAGCCATTCCGGACTCTGCAATAAAGAGGAAGCCTGCAGAGAAGTGAGACTTGGCTTTCCCACTGAAGAATGGGTAGGACATTTATAGCCTTCCTTTGGCCAATAATGTGATCTTGCTGTATTCTAAGAGTATGAAGCTCATTTGAGAAGGTTTCTCATGTAAACGTCCATTGAAGGAAATATAAATATAGACCATTCATTGACGTGCTTTTTGTATTTTCTCTGTTAGAATGACTTTTTCCTTCTGCACGGGTGTTGTGTTGTCCAACAGCTGTTCTAGTGAGCAGGGAATCCCATGGGCAACCTACTGCCAATGCCCGTCATTCACAGAAGGCAATCTTGCTGTGTTTCTCATTGTGCCTCACGATTAACCCGCTGCGAGAGAAAACTAACACACAGAAGTGATTGTTCCGCCTCCCATAGGAAGGGTCCTTATTATGACAGAAAAGTTATTTTTTTTTCTGTGGTTTCTTAAGGGTTCTCTAATTGGGTAACCCCCTGCTGACCCCTGGCTATGGTAGTTTCTATGTTGACATCTTTGTTCCGCTCCTTGCGCACCGAAGCCAGAGACGAGTAATTCAAACCAATGCAGAGCCTGAGATAATGGGGCTCTATAACCCACCAGTATTTAAGAGGCAATGACCCCTTAAGTTCACTGGAGTTACCCTCCATTAAGAATTTTTCTCACCTGCATATAACAGATGGGGTATGTGTTACAGCCCCATGTCTGCTCTGGGTGTGCACTGAATTGATCTGTCAGACTTTGGGGACTTGAACCTGGATCGCTTTGGGATTCGTTCACACTTTTGGGATTCATACACTTGGATGATGATTCAAAATAAGCACTAAAGTTTTCTTTTTTTGGGGGGGTGGCATTGAAAATACGAAAAAACATAAAGTGTAATGTAACAAAAACCTATATCTCCACCACCTAGAAATAGTAACTTTTCAAATTTTGTCTTATTTGCTTGCAGTGTTTCTTTCCTTAAAGATTTTATTTATTTATTTATTTATTTATTTATTTATTTATTTATTTGAGAGAGAGAGTGAGCAGGGGGAGGGGCAGAGGGAGAGGAGAGAGAGAGAATCCCAAGCAGACTCTGCACTGAGCTTGGAGCCTATAGCGGGGCTCGATCTCACGGCCCCAAGATCACGACCTGAGCCAAAATCAAGAGTCAACCACCTGAGCCACCCAGGTGCCCCGATTGTTTTTTGTTTTTGTTTTTTAAAGGAAATAGAATATTAGAGATGAGATTGAAACCCTCGTTAGCTTCCAACCCTAGGCCCGTGCCCATTTCTGGTCCCTTCCCCAGGGGCCACTATCGCCAGGAGGTGGTGGGTGTCCATGCAACCCGTTCATTTATTTTGATTTTCTCCTACCAGTATGGGAGTTTATTTATTGTATTTTTACCCTTTGAGTGGCAATACGATTTTCATGTGCATACTTCCATTTTTCTCTCAAAGCCCAAGATCTCTCAGTATCTCTATCGTCCATCGTAAGGCACTGGGAACAGCACACTCTGTGTGGAACCTTCACACACTATCCTCTCACACCGTGTTCTCTCCCACGTCTTACCTACTCCACGCTATTTTCAATTCACCAATTTTTTTTCTTTTCTTTTCTTCTGTTTTTCCTTTCTTTCTCTTTCTGTTACTTCTCTTGTGTTGATTTATTAAAAGCTATTTCATTAGGTGCTCTCCCATGTTCTTAATATTTTGTTCTCACAATTGCTTCTCACAGTATATTCCTTCATTATAGGGTTCTTTTCCTTCTCGTGGAGGTATTCTCTTTCGTGGTTCTTCCAGCAAATATCCAAAAATATATTCCTAATTTCTATGTCCTGCATCCCTGACAATGCTTTTATTTTGTCCCCATCCTTACAGGAAGATTAGTGTGGGCAGAGAATTCCAAGTTCATTGTAATTTTGCCTCGGTCCTTTTAAGATATTACTCAGTTTTCTTCTGGCATTTTTTTTTTTAACTTGTTCATGAAAAGTCTGTTATTGATGGTTCTTTGTGGGCAATCTGATTTCTTCTCTCATAGCTTCTATTGCTTTTTCTTTCTCCTTAAACTTTCTACAGTTTTAATATGACATATACAGATATTTAAAGTTTATTCATCCCTATTGGGTATTTTTATTTTCACTCATATCTTCCTCTTTTTTTCCCAGAAATTTCCCCAGTTTTAACAACTTGCATATTTTCTCTCCTTTATTCTTTCTGCATTCTCCTTTCTTCTTGGAAATCTGTTAATCACATTCTCATTCTATTCCCTGTGCTTTAAATGATTTGTTTATTATTTCCACATCTTTATCTCTCTGTGCTGTGTTCCGGGACATTTTTTTTTTTTTTTAGTTCTGAATTTGAGTTCACTAATTTTTGCTTTAGCTGGGTTTGGATCGTAAATTAACATGCCTGTATTTTTCTTATATAACAATGATTATTTCTTGCTTTTCTTGCTTTCGAGTACAACTTTTTTTTTTTTCCCTTTGGAATAATTTAGTATCTTTCTAAAATGGCTACACATTTGGCACAGGAGGCTTTCCCGCACATTGGGAACAGAAGGCAGGGGGTTTAGTGTATACTCAATCCATAATCTTGATTAGTTTTTTGGATTGTAGTAAATTTTATCCTTTCCTGAATGATCGTGTCTAGCATTGTTGCAATGACGGTATTTCCCAAACTAAATACCAAGTTTCATGGTCTGACAAAAGGGTTGTTTTATAACTTGTCAATTTATTTAAATGAAAAGTCTTACAGAAGTATACAAACAGACCACATTTAACAATTTGTTGAAAATAATAAAATTACATGAACCATAATAATCCCACCAAAATCCTGACTGGAAAAGTCACTATGAGTTGCGTAAACATATCTGAATTTGTGTTTATGACTCAAGCAGCTACAAGGCCTAGAAGATTCTTGTTCTGTTAAGTTTCTAGATGTAGGAAGTCGAGATGAAATGAATAGGCACTAAGTAGGCATATTTAATAGGGTTTCTTTAAAAATCTCAAAGTAAACTGTTTTCTTCTGATCTACTTCTTTCTGATCAAAGTAAGGCCTAGCCAGACATTCCAGTTATTTGAAATTCCTCTGTGGGCTGATGGCAATTATAATGGTGGATTTTGTTTGTATTTGAGAACTGGTCACATTTATAAATATACAAACTGCATCCATTGTGAAATTCATGTCCCTTCATTAAAAGAAACCTTTTTACAAAACATTTCTTCACATTGCCTCAAAATCATTTTTACATTGTTGCCAAGGTCAGAAGCCAGTAGCCTAAAGAGTTAAACAAAGGGAAAGGTAAACCCTTCTTTCTTTTTTTATTTTTTTGTAAATGGGGAAAGGGATCAGATTTTCTTTGTTCAATACCCATGTTTGAAAAGTTTTAGTTATGAAGTCAGGGAATTGTGTTACACTTAAGAACAAATATTGTATATAAATCTTCCTATGTCTTCTTGGTTATTTATTAATGTGCTAATGATGCCAGGAAGTTTCTTAGCTGGAACCTGTGGTTTAAGGTAGCTGTTCTGGGGGGAAAAAAACCCCAAAAACCCAAAAAACAAAAAAAAACAAAAAAAAAAAGGCAAACTAAAAAAACCTTGGCCAGATTCCCTTGATAGATCCAAAGACTTCAGTACTTACCATACAATGAATGACTTGTCCCATTTTTGAAAAACTAATGAAATTAGTAATTTGTGATCATGTCAGTTACACTGAAAGAAATCACAATAAAACCTACGTGCGCCTTTGCAAAAGGCAAATTGCGAAAATTGCAAGCAAACAAAACAGTACATGCACTGGTTTCAAGACTCTGATAAGTTCTGGGAGAGGTCAGGGGAGGGCTCATCACACCCCCAACCCCCTGAGGTAATGAACTGGTTGCAGGTACCACTCTCTAGATCTCCTTGAAAAAAGATGTGTGTGGGCAGAGATCTGCTTAGACATTTGAGAAAAGAAGGAAACCCCCAAGCAGAGGGTAACATCAATGTTAAGTAATATCTAAATCTTTATTCTCTCTATACTTCAAGGTAGAGAATAAATGGGCAATAGTCATTTTTTAAGAATTCAAGTTGGGCTTGGACCAGAAAGGAGTTTCTCTACTGATATTGACAATTGCCTCAATCATTAGTCACGGGGATTGAATACTAACCCACATTAGTCACTCAGACTGAGCAGGTTTTGATATCAACTGTTGTCTTTCCCGTTCTCTTGAGTTCCTACATCTGTGAAGATCTACACAGGGGCTGTTTTCCTTTCCAGATTCTTGCCTGGGAATATTTAGGGTAAACACCTCAAAATACACCAATTCTTATGGGAAGTGGCCATTTTCCTCTTTTTGTCTTAGTTGAAGATAAAAGTTAAATAAAAGGAAGCTACGTACTCATAAACCTTGAGAGAGGGGGAAAAACAGCTTGAAATACATCGAGTAACAATCTTTTCAGACTATTTAGTGTTTTCTGTGCATAACTTTATACATCCTTGCAAACCTTTTTTGACCTTGTAAGCAAGACGTTTCAATTCCTTTCCACATATCTAAGAAAGCTGAAGTACTCAGAAAAGAAATTACTTCTAAGAGGGAAAGCAGAAGTCAGAGAAGGTGCTAGAGACGGAAATCAGTTTTCAAAGGCTGGCAGAACAGCTCAGAGGCCAGGAGAGGGGGGCAGTGGCAATGTCTGGAAGAAGATTTGCAGGATTTGAAAGCGAGCCGACATTGCAAGGTGTTTGGTGTGAAGAGTGGACACAGAAAATTCACATGTCTTGAGGAAGAAAGTTACAAAAGGTTATTGGAGTGACCCCTGCAGCCTGGGCAATGATGTGCTTACCGAAAGCTCCTCGTGAGAATTTTATGGCTTTTTTTCATTGAAATGGAATCTCCCTGGCTTCATTGTAACACCAGATTTGAACTTTCTAGATGTGTATCTTTAATGCTTTCGGAAACACCAGCGGCGGGGCGGGGGGGGGGGTTGGTGCTGGGGGGTGCAAACCAATAGTTTTCAGCTGCCAAACCTTGGTCCAGCTCAATAACCAGGGATACCAAGTCCCTCCCCAGGGAGTGCCACAGGAGGCAAGCCTTAAAGAACGGTGGCCTAAGAGTTTTACCCAACACCCTCCCACTCCAGTGCCTGGGGTCCCCACCTCCCCCGGCATAATGCCTTCGTTTATCGAGTATGTGCCTGGAAAGTTTCCCTCAGAGCCACATTCCCTTCTGTCCACATCTTATCCTCATTTTATGGTGGTAGGTTGTAGCGATGGAGTGGGTCCGTGGCCCACCTTCACGAGGATTTGGAGTCACATTCCCTGTCTTACATCTCATTTTTAAATGTATACTTCGGGAATAAGGGCACAGAATTAGGAAATCAATGGGATTGACTAAATTCACTGGCCTCTCATTCCTTATTTTTATAACACTCCAGGGTTTTTGTCTCATTAAGAACCTGGCCGAGCACCGTGGTAAGGCCGTCCCCTGGTCTGGATAAGAGGGACGCTTTCTATGTCACTCTGTGGCTAGTTGGCTTGACATGTTTCTTCAGCATCTCAGGGGTGAGCGCCAAGTCACCTCCCCCGCGGAAGGAACCAACTTCAGGAGACATGTGCTAAGATCGCCTTCATTTCAAGTGTGTAAAAATCCTGGCATCCTACTGTATTCTAATCTAATCGCAGCTGTGAGCCGTGCCCTGCAGGGCTGGGGGCCGGGTCTCCAGGGTAAGCAGGAACTGCCTTCTCCCTGGAGGGTGCGAGGGGAAGCTGCTGGGGAGCGCTAGGCCCCTGGCAAGAGCTCAGGGCACTGCCACTGTGCCTTCCGTCTCCATGTGCTAGGCCTGCTGTAACAAGCCGCCATGCGTGGTGGCTTAAAACAACACCGCTTGGGGCGCCTGGGTGGCACAGCGGTTAAGCGTCTGCCTTCGGCTCAGGGAGTGATCCTGGCGTTATGGAATCGAGCCCCACATCAGGCTCCTCCGCTATGAGCCTGCTTCTTCCTCTCCCACTGCCCCTGCTTGTGTTCCCTTTCTCGCTGGCTGTCTCTATCTCTGTCGAATAAATAAATAAAATCTTTAAAAAATAAATAAATAAAACACCGCCGTGTTCTCCCCTGGCTCCGGAGACCAGGGGCCCCATATCAGCTTAGACTGGCCTACATCAATGTGTTGGCAGGGCTGGGCTCCCTCCAGAAGGCCGAAGGGAGAATGGATACCTTGTCAACTCCAGCTTCCTGGGGCTCCCGGCATTCCTTGACTTGTGGTCACATCTCCAATCCCTGCTCCATGTCACATCACCTCCTGCTCTCCTGTCTGAAGTCTCCCTCTGTCTCCCTCTTTTAACACCTGTGCTCACAGTCAGGGCCCGCCCGCTCACCCAGAATACCCTCTCTGTTTTAAGAACCTTATCTCGATCACATTGGCCAAGGCTTTGCCACGTAAGCCAACACTCACGCGTTCCAGGGATCAGGAGGTGGACTTCCTGGGCAGCCATCACCCAGCTGACTGCGACACCCATTGTTACCTGCACTCAGGTTTCAGGGAAGTGGACTCACTCCTCATCTCCCTGAGGAGTAGCTCATTCCAAATCCTGGGGAACCCCACTGTAGGACTTGTGGTTCTCAGGCCAGGTAGGGGGACTCCCTTAGGTGACGATCTGCAGCAGGGTGATTTGTAGGGTTCTAAGACGAGGGTGTGGGCTGGAGAAGGTGTGTTCGTTATACTCACTTAGTCTCCCTTTCATCTCCTGGGGTTACAGCAGGACCCTGTGAGCTCGGAAGGATTTAGAATTATAGGATGTTCCCTATGGTCTGGAACTGAGTCTGTCTGTGGTGCGAAGACACTTGCATGAGACAGGACACCAGCCTGGCAATGGGAGGAGAGCAGGGAGGGAACGGGAAGTGGAATATGGGAGACGGCCGCAAGGGATGGATGACATTTGTACCAAGGTTGATTCAGAAGACCCCTCTTGGGGCGCCTGGGTGGCTCAGTCACTTGAACATCTGACTCTTGATTTTGGCTCAGGTCATGATCTCAGGGTCATGAGATCGAGTCTTGCGTTGGGCTCCAAGCTAGGTGTGGACCCTGCGAAGATTCTCTCTCCCACTCTCTAAAAAAAAAACAGACCCCTTTCATATTCTTCAGTATCTGGCTTTGCTTTTCTCTGTCTTAGCCCTTCCCCCATTGTCTCTAATCATCCACCTGGCTGTTTCCCTAATCAGGCTGAGGATGAGGGTCTGTCTTGTTTGTCCCCTCGGAGATCCCCAGCCTGTGGCATGGTGCCTGGCATGTCATAGGAGCTCCATAAACACGTGGGAGATTGAATGAATGAGTGGAGAAGAGAGTAGGAATTCTGGGTGGAGGGCTGGCAAGAGAAAGTGCTTGGAGACAGGGCAGTTTTGTGCACGTGATGTGGTGACGGTCACCGGGAGGAAAGTGGAGCAGCGTGACTGAGTTTGGCTCGTGGATGGCTTAGCGGAAGGGCAGTGAGGAGGAAACGGCTGCTCTGTCCTCACCATGGCTGGCTGCACTCCTGGACTGCTCTTGGCAGCCGTGCGGGAAGGTGGTGGGCGCTCTTGGCCGGGCACAACCCGCTGAGGCCACAGCAGTGTGGCAGAGCCGGTGGGAGCGTGGGCCTTGCAGCTCAAGACCTGCATGACCTTGGGCGTGTCACTTACACTCCCCAAGCGGTGCTGTCCTTGGCTGTAAAATGAAGGCAGTTGCACAGCTCAGACCCGTGTGTAAATGAGACCACGTAAAGAGGGTCACCCGGTGTCTGGGATGCGGGTAGAGCTATTATTATTGTGATTATGGTCATCTGTCCGGCGCCTCGCTGGGCGCTCTGGTCACACCGTGTGGCTGGGTGCACCTCGCCCAGCCGTTCTACCTGCTGCTGACATCCGAGCCTTCTCTTGCTCCCTAGTTGCCGTGGGTGACCAGGGGCTGGTGTGTCTGTGTTAGGACCCAGTGCAACCTGGATGAGAAACTGGGGGGTTCTTAATGTCTGTGATGTCCTCTGTGCAAGTAAAGCCAGCAATCGAGGGGCTGTTTCTAAGGAATAAGTTTTGGCCCAGGATCCATAGTTTGTCTCGAGCTTGCAAAGCACTTGTCTCGTAGCCTTGAGAAGCTGAGCAAAGGGGCACTGGGAGCTTTGGATCAGCCCAGCTCTGCTGGAAAACAAGGGTCAAATGAGGCAAGCTTTGGTGCCAGGTCTGATTTTAGAGCCAGAGTATGTCTTTGGCCTTAGCTCTCAAAGAGATTAGACCAGAGATCAGAGCCAATGGGACCTTTTCCAGTGTTAATTGGGATTAATTATAAAGAACAACACAGAAGCTCGTCACCGCTGTCTCTCCTGGTGTCTGTCTTACACGCTGAAGTACAGAACTTGCACACAAATTTTGGAGAAACGCAAGCTGGTGTCAAAGTCTCTGGACTCATGGTGAGGTTTGCGAGGCATTTCCTCCTTATTAAAAGGGTGAAAGGTCAGAAGGAGAAGTGCCTTTCAAATTATCCGACAGCATGGGTAAGACCCATTTGCCAGTTGGAATATATATGTATATATATATATATATTTTTTTTTAATAGATGAGGGCCTCACCAGAGTTCTAATTAAAAATCAATGTGATCTATAATTAAATTCTAGTGATCGCATATGCACCAGCTCGTCTCCTTAGCTTTTAGCCAGAGGCAGAGAAGGAACGCTTGTACTGATCATCAGGAGCCCTCGAGGCTGTCAATATGAGATGTCTCGTCTGAGGGCCGGTGGCTGCTTAGCTGGACAGCTCCGAGCGCCCAGCCTGAAGGACACTCCAGCAGAGTGTCCCACGTACCCCGACCACTGAAGCGCTCCGTCCGGAGGGTCAGGACCCCATCCGCAGTCTCTAGCCTGCTGCCTCCCAGCTCTCTGAGCGGTGAGCTCCGAAGAGGAGGCTTTACAAGGAGAGAGGAAGCAGATCCACGGTGTGGTTCTCTGTCCCCATTCCACCACGGCCAAGTCCCCTCATTCTTTTCAGGGCAGGCTACTGAAAAGGCAGCTGAGTCACAGTGACGAAGGATCACACCGGCTTGCAGACTGCCGGGAAGACAGTGAACGCCTTGAGAGAGTTCAAGCCTGTCCCAGGGTGCATCTTACCTCCCCCTTTTATGGGGAAGAGTAGTATTGATTATTTCCCTTAAAAAAATAAAAATAAAAAGGCGATGTTGCTTTGCATGCACTCGTAGTAACACCCCAAGCAATTTACCAGCCAAGGTTCACGTGTGGCAGGTGGAAGTCCTTCTCCAGAGACGTCCACATTTTTTATTTTTGTCCCCTTGTCTGATCCCTGTCACCACATGATGTGAGGTGCGGAGTATTATTTTTATTCCCGCTTTACACATGAGCGGTTCATCCTCAGAAGCAGAGGGCTGCGGGATTTCTCCAGGTTCCTGCAGCCTGACGGATTTCTGGAGTGGCTCAGTGGCCACTGTGGTCCCACTTGTCCCTGCCAGAGCCTCTGGCTCTCCCGAGAGCTTTCTGTCTCTCTTTTTCAGCTGAATCTCATCAATATATTTTTCATTTATGGCTTTCTCCCCTTTTTTTCTTTAGATTTTATTATTGAAATATTAACGTATTTTTATGGTAAAAGATTTAAATTATATGTGAGAATATAGAGGATGACGTGAAAGGGCCCACCCAGGGCTTGGAATACATACACTCCCATGGTCCTCCCCGGCCCCTCCCCCTCTTCCACTCCTCCTTCCCTCCCTCCTTCCCCTCCTCCTCTTTCTTTTTTCTCCCTCCGTTTTCTCCCCCCCCCACCAATCCCGTATATTTAAATAAGACAGGGATACTATTTGGCACCAAGAACATTATGGTTTTAGAAGTCTAGCTTAGGGGAAAGCAAGAATTTTGTCAAATTCTCTCCTTTATATGAAAGAGAAGGACTGAAAAACTTAGATTTCCGAATTCTCCCAGCGTGTAGAGCTGGGGCTGAACTTGGGAAGGACGAAGCTATGGCATAGACGAAGAACAGGAGGAGTCTGGTGGTTCAGTACCCTCGGCTTTGTGGGGAGGTAGGAAGCAAGATAAATAAAACCCTCCGAGTCACCTTTGGTTTCTCCCTTTCCCTCCCATCCCATATGCTGTCTCCTAGCAAATTTTCTCAGCTCGGCCTTCATAATATTTCCCAAATCCAACCCCTATGGACCACCCCCAGCTAACATCCCAGTCCAAGCTGTGAGTATTTTCCCTGGATGATTTCGATGGCCTCAGGGGTGAGCCAGAGCCAACTTCTTAAGTCATCAGAGCCGATTCTTAAATTCCCAGGAATTTTGCAAGGCGGTTGTCGAGTGTAGCCATGGTTAAAAATTAAATAATGTCCACAGATATATTCAGCCATGAAAAAAAGGGAAATCCTGCCATTTGCGACAGCATGGCTGGACCTCGAGGGCATTATGCTAAGTCACACACAAAAAGACAGATACTGCATGATCTCACTTATATATGGAATCTAAAAACACTGAATTCATAGTAACAGAGTAAAACTATGGTTGCAGAGGCTGGGATGTGGGGGAAGATGGGATGGATGTTGGTCAAAGGTGATAAACTTCCAGTTATACGAGGAGTGAGTTCTGAGGATCCAATGGGTCGCGTGTTGGCTGTAATAAACACTACCGTATCGTCTACTGAAAATTGGTGAGAGAACAGATCTTAAATGTTCTCACCAAAACAACAACAACAACACGGTAATTTTGTGTGTGGGGGGGTGGAGGTGTTCACTAACCTTACTGTGGTAAACATTCTGCGATATATATATCAAATCATCACATGGGACATCTAAACTTACACAATGTTCTATGTCCACAAAGCTGGAAAAAATTAAATAATACACACTTGCCATTAAATTATAAGAAGCAAGGTAACGAACATTTAAAAGTCATCACTTCCTAATTGACTCCATTTTCCTGTTATCTATGCTTTTGAGGTTGTTGGCACTGACTGAATGTGTGTGGCGGAAACGTGATAAAATGGAGGCCACTTAGCATCTTCTCCCAATTCTGCTTTCAGTCTTAGCGGGAGCTTGAAACGACTGTGGTGGGAGTATCGACACCATGGAAATCAGCAGGCACTACAAGTCAGTAGTAGTCAACACTTCATGAATCCCTGCTGTGGATGTTTCAGTCTGAATTAGAAGTCCCCATCTCAAGAAGGAGCTTCTCAGGCCTGTCATCTCCCTGTTCCTAACATCGTCCTTCTCCTCTAAGCTGGCTCAGTTTATCCTGTAAGTACTACTCTAGAAGCCTAGCTAAAGTCTTGCCTCACTGAGGAAACTTTCTTTCTATTTTATTTATCTAGTCTCCTCCTTTTCAAACCCTTTTCATTCCATAGACTGGTCTTACACCTACCCTATATGTCCTCAGCGGCATTGTAAATTCTTGGGACAGAGTCAGTACCCATTAGGTGCTAAATAGGACATACGGATTGATTCAGACCTATGAACATAGACCGGGAGAGGATAATGTTGTCCACAGTAGCAAAGACAGATATTAAAGAACTTTATTATTATACTTGTCATTATTATCATCTGATGGAGCTGATATTGAGGTCTAATGACTTTCTCAGAGTTGCCAGGTCCATAGAAGGCTTTCTGTATTCCAGATTCTTGTAAATAGGGGAATGAGTACTATCCTGTTGGGCTGGCCTATTGGAAGTGATTTGCTGTGGCTTCTCAGTGGGACTCTCAAGTCAGGGGCAAAATCAGCACCAAGGCAATCATAGTTCTTCTTGCTATGGGTGCCATGGCAAAGATGACACGTATCGTTCTCCACAGCTTGGACAGGATTCATGGGGACTTCAGAAGTGTTGAGGAAAACGTGGGCTTTGATGGTCCTCTTCTTCTGGGCCTGTTTGAATTATATGTCAGGGCTGTCATGGTGTTCTCAAAATAGAGTAATACACGTTGACTCAGAAACATGGTAGGCCCATTTGACCTTAAATTTTGTATCTCTTCTCATAAATTTAGATCATGTCTTAGGATGACCTCAAAAAATGTACGCAGCTGTTGAGATGGATTTAAGCTTGAATTTGGACTTTGGCTCTTTCTGATTATTGCCTGGAGGCCAGTTCTTTTGTCTTTCTTGGCCTCAGTTTCTTCATTTGCACAATGGGAATAATGTTGGAGTTGAATGAAATAAAATATGTAAAGAGTCTGCTAACGTGCCTGGCATGCATGGTCCATGCACATCAAGTCTGGGTTTCCTTCCAGAAACACAGGTCAGGGCCCCTCAGCAGGGATTTGTCTGGCCCCACCTGACGTAGGTCTTCCCACCAGTTTCAAACTGGGCTGCTCGCCTGTGGCCAGGGAGTGTATTCCAAAGCATTCCTGCTTGCCAGCTCAGGCCTCAGGGCTGCTGTGAAGCTGCAATTCCTTTCATGGAGCTCATGTGTGTGACAGGGTGTGCCCAGCTCTTAAAGTGCTTTGATGAAAATGCCTTTGTGCTAAAAGCTCTATAAATGTAAGGAGCAGACCCGGGCGTGGTGTTTCCAGAATACTCCCAATGTTAGCTGTCATCAAAGGCTCAGGTCATAGAAAAGTTGGAAATGGAGGTGGTTTGCCAATTCAGTGATTCTCCAAAGCAGAGATGGCTTTTCGTTTTTAACTTCTATTTCTTGACTCACTTTGCTTGATTGTACAAGGCCCGTCTTGCCTTTCTTGTATCTTCTGAGCTACAAAAACCTGATTTCAAGTATCTTTCAAAAAAAAATTGCCCATTGCGTCCTGTGTCCCTACCCACCTCTCCCCCACCCAACCTACCTACTACCCAACAACACCCAACAGCACCCCCTGGTGGTCAGCAAGGGGCTTCTCTGACCCCACACCTTCACCAACTCCTTATCCTTCAGTGGGAATGTACACATTCATTCATTCATTCATTCATTCACTCACTCATTCATTCACTTGTTCATTCAACCACTTTTTATTGGTTAATTCTGAGGCTCCAGGTATTGTAGACACTGGAGGTCCCGATATGAACAGGTATGGTTCCTGTGGGAGTCACAACTCAGTAAGGAAGCAGAAGGGCAAGTAACTGATTATAATTATAACAGGATTGCACCACAACAGAAGTGTTCGCACAGTGCCAGGGAAGGAACCAGAAGCGTACTTAGCTTGCAGCTAAAGGAGTTGAAGTTTCAAAGCGTGAGCATTTGCATGGGCCCCCTTAGAGCCTCTAACAATGTATTCATATGGTCATATAATTTTATAAAATCTACCAAAGTAATCTATTTTAGAGATTTCATTTATTTACTTATTTGAGAGAGAGAGAGAGAGAGCGCACGCGGACAAGCAGGAAAAGAAGCAGAGGGAGAGAGACAAGCAGACTCCACTGAGCGCAGAGCCCGACTCAGGGCTCAATCTCATGACCCTGAGCTCATGAGCTGCGCTGAAATCAGAAGTCAGGTGCTCAACCAACTGAGCCACCCAGGTGCCCCAAAAGTAATCTATTTTAAAGGAACCAGCTAAAATCACTCTTCTCTTCTACACTGATGTTCTCCCTATCATATTTCTCTTTGTATTAAGTGGCATAGGAAGTAGCCAAGGGAGTTTTTATAACTGGCTAAGGGAAAGCTGAGTTTGGGATACCCTTTGTTTGGGTTTAGTGAGATATTTTTATGTGGTTTATAGTTAAGCTGCTGTTCGCCCTCCTCATGCGGGAATGGCCTCCAGAAATTCTTTTTGTCACCACCTGCTGTGACTTACCAGGCTGTGACCTACTGCATCGTGATCAGAGGTTATATCACAATTTAAACACGTCTCCTCACTCCAGGCACCAGAACTATGTGTGGAATGGCGGAGAGATGTGATTTAAATGTAGGGAGGCAGCAGCCAGTCTGTGGAATGCTCTTTAGGTTATCAGACATGTCTGTCACATTAGAAGCAGGGGATTTGGTTATGAAAATGTTTGAGAGAGATTTCCCAAGATGTGACAGCAATCTTACAATTTTACATAACGTTTCCAATAATGTGTTCAAACAATCTATATGATACAGCAAATTGCTGTCAACTGTGTTCGAGGAAAGAGCCTGGATGCTGTTATTCCCTGTATCAAAAGCAGAAGGTCTAAAAATGCCTTATGAAGAAGTGACCAAAGAGGACACAGATAAAAAGTAGAGAGAGGAAAAGTAGTATAGAGGTATGTAGGGAAGACCGTTACAAAATTTGTAATATTCATAAAAATTGAAGTATTCATGGTACTTGTCAGATGTTGTACATCTATACTTTATTATGCTTGGTTTTCTCACTCTAAATGAACTTTCAGTCACCTAATTCTCTCTTTCAATTTGTATGATTTCCTCTCATACTGTGTCAACTTCAGACCTTACAAAACTTGAACCGGGCCTCAGATAGAGAGCCTCAGGTTGTCCAGGGACCCGGTGAGCATTCATTGAGCGGCAGTGCATGAGCCGAGAGATGGAGGAGACACACGAGCTCACCGAGTGGCAAGTGGTGAGGACTCTTTCCAGCCGGAAGGACAAAGGAGAGAGACCTGTGAGAGCGTTTCCACCCAGCAGAGAGGGGCCATGTGACTGTGGGCCCAGGAGGCAGGAGGGGCCGGGCCAGGGGATGAAGAGGGGCTTTTGGTCTACGAAGAGCTGAGGCAGTGGAGAACCACTGGAGAGTGTAGGCAGGTGCAGGTTTGGGTGGTCTCTATCCTTCTGGTGTTTGTCACCTGCAGCTTTGGTTCATTCTACCTTTTTCATTCTTTCTCATCTCTGTGTACACATCCCTTTTAACCTTCCTTCCTTCTTAAACTTGCGGTTAATTCAGGAAAAGACTTCCCTTGTGTGCCCTCCTCTCTATGCTGTGCGCGCCAATTCTTCATCTTTTCCCAATTCGTTTGTGAGATGGAAATGGGTAGAGTCATCAATCGGAATAAAACAGTATTGACAAGCACTCACTGTCTTCGTCTGTTTGGGCTGCTAGAACAAATTACCACAGACTGAGTAGCTTATAAACAATGGAAATCGATTTCTCACAGTTCTGGAAGCTGGAGGTCCAAGCTCAGGGTGCCAGCTCAAAGCCAGTGCCTCCTCACCGGGATTCACATGGGGAAAGGGGCTGGGGAGCTCTCTGGAGCCTCTTTTAGAAGGCACTGTTGCCATTCGTGATGGTTCTACCCTCCTGCCTTCAGCACCCCCCAAAGACCCCACCTCTGTCTTTGGGGGTTAGGGTTTCCACATACGTGTTTGGGGCCAACACACACATTCAGACCATGTGTTATGCACTGAGAATTTAGTTGATAATGAGAACAGCAAAGACTCAATCTTCAAGAAGTAGCCTGTCCCGCATAGAGAAGCAGGTATCTTTGAGATGGAAACAGAAGAAAATGCAAAGAACATGATAGTTGAACGAAATGGTTGAGTTTCACCAGATGGAATAATCCCTTTCAAGAGTTTTATAGTCCCTTCAAGGCCTTTGACTCTTTCTCTTCTGGAACTTTCAAGTGTCTGGTAAGAGCCCGATGGCGCCTGAGGAAGGAGCTCCCTCAAGTTGCTGAAGTTCACGGTTGTGTGATGTCCTTCACCAAACACGCCGCATGAAATCGGTGCGACTGCAAGTTCAAAGGGAAATGAAGTCAACGTACTTTTAAGCAGAAATATGCTTGTCAGCCACTTTATGTTTCAACAAATCTCTTACGCTCACACTCCGAGTAAGAACCGTCGGTAGGAGCGCGGCTACTTGTATCTCATGACACAGCCCGCGCCCTACTTAGATTCTCGGGCTTTTCAAGATGAACGAAGTTACCTTGACTTCATCTCCCCCACCCCTCCCCATTTTATCATTTCTTTCTGTTTTCCTTTTTCGGACGAGGTGTCCGTATCCATGGTTTGTAGGGCGCATGCTCGAGCGCCGGGACGCTGCTTCCGTTCAAGGAAGTCGTGAACGCTTACCGCGCAGGCGTGGCCGTGCGGCCGATCGTCCCGGAAGCGGGTCTGTTTCAATCCCTCCCGCGACCTGCTGAGCTCGTCTTCCTGCAGCCTGCGATTCTTTCTTCCCAAACGCGTGTTTCCTGTTTGTCCCTACTTGGAGACACCGCCCTTCATCGATTCTTATGGCAGCTATTCCACTACCTCGATATGTTCTGCCTCTAAAGGGGTTTGCTTACATCACGTCTGCAGGAGAGATGGCACGAAGGTCCCCGTCACGTCCGCGTTTCCTGCCTGTGCGCATGCTCAGGCATTCACAAGGGCTACCTGGCCAAGTTCCTGTTTTCCCAGGGCCGAAGATTTCTGGATGTTCAGGACTCCTTTTCTCTACCAATGAAGCCGTGGGAGTTTTCTTTTCAAATATATGTTTTCTTTGGATATTTCATTATATGAGAACATGGATTGAGCAACTTGAGTATATGGACGTTAGAGTTGCAGTGGCTTTTCTACGGAAGGATGGGAAAATTTGCGTTTTCTTCTCATTTAATCCCCGTGTGTGTGTGTGTGTGTGTGTGTGTGTGTGTTTTATGAAGGCCAATTTATAATCTATGGCAATGGGATCCTCAAGAGTTGTGACCTTGGGCTGCACTGTAGCCCTGTATTATGTGTTTCTTCACCCAGGAAGAATTTGCAAATACATATTTCGTGTGACCGGACGGAGGAGGGGTGGTTAGG
The DNA here is from genome assembly GCF_002007445.2 of Ailuropoda melanoleuca. Classification (NCBI taxonomy): domain Eukaryota; kingdom Metazoa; phylum Chordata; class Mammalia; order Carnivora; family Ursidae; genus Ailuropoda; species Ailuropoda melanoleuca. Next base: position 25,876,244 of record NC_048232.1, read on the forward strand.
AGTCCTAAGCCCCAGCACAGTTGGAAATCCACATGTAACACACACAGCCCATTGACACATAGTCCCTATGCTATGTGGATAATATCCTGTATTCTTACAATCAAGTGAGCTAGAGAAAAGAAACTGTTACTAAGAAAATCATAGGGAAGGGCAAATACATGTATGGGACTATGCTGTATTTATCGAAAAAAAATCGCATACAAATGGACCCATGCTGTTCAATCCCATGTTGTTCAAGGGTCAATTGTGTTTGCAGTTTGTACCCCCAAATAGTATTCATTTTGTGAATTCTCCCTTTCTCGAGAATTTGTTCACTGGACAAATATTTACTGATGGTCCACTCTGTGGGAAGCACTGTGCTTGCCCTGGGCACACAGACGTCTTACAGCGGGGCCTTGTGTCCTTAAAGAGCTTACAAAGTTGCCAAAGGGCAAAAAGAAAAGAAAAATGTAATTGAGGGGCTATTTGCATACAAACACTCAGGCCAAGTTGGCAAATTTAATAATGGCATCCCCAAGTTAATAGTAAACAACTTTCCAGCCCCGAAGGCTTTCGTGCCCCTGCTGAGGCTGGATAAATGATTTTACCACAAAATATTGGATTAGAAGAAATTCATTTATGGTTTACATGGGTTACAACAAAAATGCGAGGGCCAGTAGAATGTCTTTTGCTAGTTTAAACTCAGAAGAACCTCTGAGCCTTTTCCTTTGAGGAAAGAAGTGAATTTTCTTTTAGCCGCTTTTGGATCTTGAAGACACAGACTAAGGGAAATCAGGTTTTCCCCTTGCTTGCCTCCTTCTTTTCCTGTCTTGACCCCTTCCAGGAAGCTGAAATAAAGAGATACAGTTCACTGCCAGAGGTTACTTGGCCCTTAAGTAGTTTAGTTTTGAAGACCAGTCAGAGGTACAGAAACAATCTCATCGACCTTTTGATCAAAACCCACCGAGAGGAAACTCACAGGGGAAGAAAGAACCAAATCCTCTTGCTCTCACCAGATGATGGTCAGCTCCTCTTGGGGCAGAAATGCAGCTTTCTGTATGGCTTGTATTTTCCTCGGCGCCTAGGAGAAGTGTAATGTGGATAGGTAATCTGTATTCCACATTTATTTTTAGAAATAAGTGGGGGCAGTCACCGTGAAGCAGTGACATACGTACCTCCCTCTAATAGTTCATTAATCATGTTAACATTTAAAAGCCATAATGTTTCTACTGTTTGAGAGGAAAAATCTGAGAAGGGTCTTTATACAAATCCATTTTTTTATGGGCCTTCACATCTGGAGGAATGGCTGCCGAGAATAGCTATGCAACCTGCTTAGAGCATTGTTGAGGTTTGAAATCCAGCAGTCAATGTCCAGTTCTCATGGCCTCTTCTCGTTTTCTCTCAGGCGTGAGAGCATTTGTCTCCAAACAGTCCATGAATTTGCTGAGGGTTTCCGGGGGCTCTTCCTTCCTCCACTTTGTCATCTCTGAAAGTGTTCCCTTAGATTTTCCTCTCTAAAACCACATCGTTCTAATTCACAGCATAGTTGCAAAGTAGATTTTCTACCTTTTGGTCTTCCATGAAGGCAGACTTCCAAGTAGAGGGTGAGGCTTGGGGAGGCAGATTTCATTCAATGGAAGGACACCCTCTGTAGCCATCAGAGCTGCCCTGTGGACTGGCCGCCTTGAAAGGAAGGGAGCGTGGTGTCGATGCCGCCCCGTGGTGACAGGCTGCATCATGGCCCTAGGGAGGTCAGAAAGAGGATGCTAGGAAGAAAGTGGTAAAAGTCATCTCTCAGCTCCCTTCGGACCCGGAGTCTTTTATATTTCATGTGCCTGAGCAGAACCAAGGAAGGCATTTTTTACTTCAGAGTCCTGGCCACTTCGAGAAGCATGGCACATCACGGAAGAGGATGAAGCTGTATTTTTATGTTTGGCATTTGCTCCTAGGGATTTTTTCCAGCTAATTTTCAGCTCCTGAACTGTGGTAGACACTGCCTGCTATGGTCTGAACGTTTGTTTGGCCACAAAACCCATATGTTGAAATCCCAGTCCCCAGAGGGATGGTACTGAGTGGTGTGGCCTTTGGGAGGTGATTAAGTCACTAGGGTAGAGCCTTCATGAATGGGATTAGTGCCCCTATGAAAGAGACCCCCGAGAGCCCCCTTCCCCCTTCCACTATGCTCTCCATGAACTAGAAGGTGGGCTCTCACGGACTGGCAGTCACCATGATCTTGGGCTTCCAGCCTCCTGTTGTGTGAGAAATCAGAGTTGTTTACAAGCCACCCAGTCTATGGGATTCTGGAGCCTGCATAGACTAAGACACCACGTAGCTGGACTTGGGGGACTGACGTGTGCATGTCCGGTTTCCACACACACACTCCAGTTTAGCCATTTAGAGGAACTGAGCCTTCAGTTAGGTTAAGCAGGGGGTTAATCAGGCAAAATGTCAGAACAGATTCTCATATGGAGACAGAGACTGAGTCTGTCGGCTTTGAAGAAATGTCCCGAGTGTTAGAGTGTAGGTTGGGCTTACCGTATGGTGACTTAAGGGAGCTTCCAGTGCGGAGAAAAGCAGATCTCTCATGCAGGGGAGGGTATAGATAACCTGTCAAAGCGATTGGAAATGCAGCACTTGCAGCTCTGGACAAGAATCTAAATGAACGTGGAAAGTACTTTGTTCGCTCTTGGATATCCTGGGACAGCTCCCCAAGGAAGCCCAGACCACATAGACACATTCTGGATCCTGCAGCTAAAACATTAGTGCTGTCTGAGCTCTTAGGAATTATAGCCTGGCTGCCTGAGGACATGTCGTTCTAATGTGGCTGCTATAGAACAAGACAGAATCTTCTAGAAGACTGTCCTGGGACCAGAGGTCAACGCTCTTCTTGAGATCGTCAGAGCTTGTCCTTCTCTTGGCGGAAGTGGAGAGAATCAACTCTGCCCTCTCCACCGCTGCCCCGGCCACCAGCCCCTCCCAGCCCTGCCACGCACATCTGCTCATCCCCATCCTGGGACCCTTACTCGACGCGCAATAGGGTGTTTCTAGGACTAAATCCAAACCTGAACCTTCAGTCTCTTTTGCGTACTTTTAATTACGGCCACGTAGCCGTAACTGAGAACTTGACCCCTGGGTTCAGTGTGGGCTATGATCTTCTGGTAGGTGATATATTTTATCTCCCTGTTGACAAATTGCCTGAAGTGATCTTTGCTTGTAGTATGAAGAGTTATCCCCAGTGAATACAGGAACACTGGGGGGGGGGGTCCATTATTTTCTGAATTCACTGAAGAGCCACCAATGCAGTCAACTGTTCTCATTGTAAATAACTGCCTTTTTAAAAAATCACAAACCAATATATATTTCTGTAGATTTTTGTATTTTTTCTACCATGACACAATTATTACACTTCATGCCCATTTTCCCATGCCACTACATGTTTTTCTATAGAAATATTTTCATGGTTTTACTGTTATTTTGTTCCAAGTATGTACTATAATCCACTGAATTTCTTATTGTTGGATACTCATGCTGTTTCCAATTTCCCTTTTTTAGCAATATGCAATGTACACTTCTCCGAGAAATGTAGGCTAGCACCCATTTCCCCAAAAACTACTTACAGAAGGTGTAATCATTTAGGCACTTTTAAAATTAATCTAATGGGGTGTCTGGGTGGCTCAGCCGGTAATTGTCTGCCTTCGGCTCAGGTCATGATCCCAGGGTCCTGGGATCAAGCCCTGCATTGGGCTCCCTGCTCAGCGGGAAGCCTGCTTCTCCCTCTCCCACTCCCCTTGCTTGTGTTCCTCTCTCGCTGTCTCTCTCTGTCAAATAAAAAAATAAAATCTTAAATAAACAAATAAATAAAATTAATCTAATAGGTAAAGAAGGCATTCTATTGTTGCTTAAATTTGCATTTTTATAACATTTAGGGCTAATCATATTTTCAAATGTTTATTGGCCATCTGTGTATTTTCATGAATTTCCCCTTTTATTCTTCACCTACTTGAGGAAAGGGAGTGAATTTTTTTCTAATAAGAGGCTTTAAAATTATATTATAGATGGGAGATGTTGCCAAGAAATTGAGCATTTTGTCATTTGCCCTGAAATTGCATTTGCACTGTTGGTTGTTTTTGGCATCCAGAAAATTTTAACTTTGACATGATCAGAACTGCTGGAGAATCCTGGAAGACACCACCCAACGTGCAATCCACAGTCTGTGTCTTTAAAGAACTTATCATTCAGTTGTGGAGCAAGATAGACATGCATGTAAAATCAACAATACGGTATTTAGAGCAGCAGTCTTTCAAGAAGGGGCTTAGCCACTAGGAGATGGGGCTGTGGCTTGCTTGGAGTTTGAAAGGGTCCCTTCGATGCCCCGATTGTCACGATTCCCCTCCCCGGTTGGTAATCACGGGTTGAACTATCAGGCTGGGTATGGAGAAAGAGTGTCTCCGGGGGGCGTGTGATTAAAGGCTCACAATCGTGATGACGCTCCCAGGCCGGCCCTCCTGCCAGTGCTGAGTTATTTTCTTTCTTCTGGGCAACTGACAGCATATTTGTGTCAGCACCCTAGATGATATCAGTGATATAAATCGTGTTTATCTCCGGTCTATGAAAACGTAGAAAAGTGTCTACAAAAAAAAAAAACTTAGGGAGAATGAGAATGAACACTAGAGTTCCTTGTCTCTCTCTCTTTTTTTTTTTTTTTTTGGTAGCATTCAAATTCAACTGTGTTGTCCGTTAAGAGTTGAGATCTTGCTTGTCTCTGTGTCTCCCCAGCACATTTGCTAGAATTTGCAATGCGTTTTAAAGACTCCAACCCAATGAGACCTGACTCTGCACATGTGTGTATGTGTTTCTATGATGGGGGAGGGGCACAGAGGGAGGAGGTGAAGATGGAAACCCCGGGGAGGCGGCTGCCCAAGCTGACGCAGGCCCAACGTGAGGGGGGAGATGGCTGAGGGGCGCTGTGCGAAACAGCTCTCTGGATGGTACAGCCAAGCAACGGGACATGTTTTCCAATTCTGGTGGACTTCAGCCAGTGGGGTGCTGGCAATGTTTAACAACCAGGCATCCAGGGGAACAAAGTCCTGAAGGGAAGCATTTGCTGATGTCTCTGTGTGAATACTTTCCCCATGGTCAGCTGCACTTTCCCCACCTCACCGCGGTGAGGTCGTGGAGTGTGGGGCTAGAGAGAGAGGGGGGCACCGTGGGCCCTCTTGAACAAGTCAGTGTGGCTGACAGAGCTTTGTTTCTGTGCAAGCCATCCGTCCACTTGCTCATGGCAGGACCGCAGCCATGTCTTGAGGCAGGGGCCACAGAGGGGGCGGAATCCAGCACCGCAAGGGGAGCCACTAGCCCAGCCAGCCAGTGTGTCAGGGAAGCAGCCCTACAAGCTGGAATGGGTCTGGCTGAGAGGCAGCAGGACCTGGTGCAAAGCTGCAAAGCTGAGGCAGAAGTCCTGGCAAGGGGAGGGGGACACCTGCACTCACGGAGGCTGCGGGGGTGCCAGCACTCATCTCTGGCCAGTTTCAAAACAGGCATCATGACTCAGTGATGGAGGCCTCGTGCCTGCTGCTGTGGATGTCCTTCTTCTCCTGGTCAGACCTGGCTCAGACACAGACACGGGGAAAGCAGCTGATGAAGATGACCACCAGGGACTCCAAAACCAGGGCCCGGATGGACCAAGGATTTCAGTGAACACCCAGTGAGTGAATCTGAAGCCTTCATTTACTCACCTATGAGGAAGGAAACAACCCTATTGTTTCAATATTCAGAACTTATGAGGAATAACATCATTTATTCCATCAGCAAATATTTTTTGGTAAGCAAGAGGGATAAGATTTTGCTCTTATGGAGTCTGCATTCTTGTGCAAGAGACAGATGATGGACAATTTCATTTCAGATTGAGATGAAGTTACGAGGGGTGAACCTGTGACCAAGTGGGGACAGACATGGTATTTTCGATAGGGTAGTCATGTTCCTTCTGAGAAGACAATGTTTGAACTGAGTCCTGAGAGGTGAGAAGGGAACAGTCATCCTAAGAGCTGTGGGCAAAGGCAGAAGGTAAGGTAAGTACCAAGGTCCTGAGGCAGGAAGAAGGAATTGTGTTTATCTGTGGTCTATGAAAATTTACAAAAATTTTCAGACACAGAAAGTGTCTGAAAAAAAATTTAGGGAGAATGAGAACAAACATTAGCTTTCACTGTCTTTTTTCTTTTTCTTTTTTTTGTAGCATTCAAAATCGATTGTGTTGTTTTTAAGAGTTGAGGTCTTGCTTGTCTCTGTGTCTCTCTATGCGCCCTAAAGTACCCAGCACATTTGCTAGAATTTGCATTTAGGTCTTTAATCATTTTGAGTTTATTTTTGTGTATGGTATAAGAAAGTGGTCCAGCTTCATTCTTTGGCATGTAGCTGTCCAGTTTTCCCAGCACCATTTGTTGAAGAGACTGTCTTGTTCCCATTGCATTTTCTTGCCTCCTTCATCATAAATTAATTGACCATATAGGCGCGGGTTTATTTCAGGACTCTATTCTTTTCCATTGATCCTTGTGTCTTTTTGTGCCAGTACCATATAGTTTTGATTACCGCAGCTTTGTAATCTGGGATTGTGATAACTCCAGCTTTGTTCTTTTTCAAGATTCCTTTGGCTATTCGGGGTCTTTTGTGATTCCACCCAAAATTTAACATTATTTGTTCTAGTTCTGTGAAAAATGCTGTTGGTATTTTGATAGGGATTGCATTAAATCTGTAGCGTGCTTTCGGTGGTATGGACAGTTCAACAATGTTTGTTCTCCCAATCCATGAACATGAAATATCTTCCCATTTGTTTGTGTCTTCAATTTTTTCATCAGTGTTTTATAAGTTTTCAGAGTATAGGTTTTTCATCTTCTTGGCTAAATTTATTCCTAGATATTTTATTATTTTTGGTGCAGTTGTAAATAAAATTGTTTTCTGGATTTCTCTTTCTGCTGCTTCATTCTTTGTGTATAGAAATGCAACAGATTTCTGTATATTGATTTTGGGTGGGACAGCCAGGCTTTGGCCGTCTGCTGGCCCCGTCTCTTCCCTGTCTCACACCTCCCAGGTCTGCAGCGAGCTGGTGTTCAGGCTACACCACAGGGTCAGAGGTCTTTCTGCTCCTAACTCCAATTGCTCAGTGGATACTCGGTACAGTAGACCTCAGACGAAGCCTCTGTTCTCTGATCTTGCCTGATCTATTTGCTTCTAGGTCGCGGCTTTTCACCCAGCCTTCTCAATGGAGCCTGCAGGACAAGAAGCTAAGCAGTGTTGTTTTCCTTCTTAGATTGTCTATGCCCTTGGGTTTCTGAGCACACCTCTACTGTGTACCCAGTCAGCCTTGCCCGTTACAGAACTCTCCTGGGTGTCACATATTTGCGCTAAAAAAAAATGAGCTTCAATCCCAGGACCTATGATGAACTCTTATGAACCACAAAATGAAATGAAAATCTGGAAAACATAGAGCTCAGCCCTCTAGATGTCGGGTAGGGTGAGCTTTTCTTTAGTTTGCTTGCTTTGCTTGTGCGGATGGGTCATGTGCACTGAACAACCCTCTTTGGTAATTTCCAATCCCTTTTTGTGCTCTGGCCGGTGTTAACATAACTTACTATACGTCTCCGAGTCGCATTTTGTTCTCCATTTCTGCATTTTCTCTTTAAGAGAGGAAATTGCTAGTAGCATTGCCATCCAGGATTAACATAGGAGAGTGGTTCATAGCTGCACAGCACTCTGGAAACATCTTTGTGTTCCCTTTAACTGCACAGCACTCCTGATTGACTTCTGGCATTTTTACTGACTTTCCTCTGAGAAGCTCAAAGCACTCAGTGTTTATCGGCAGGTTTTCTAAAATGTAACCTGTTTCAGGGTTGACAGTCATTCCCATGGGTAGTTCTGTATTTTATTGATAAGGGTATTTTACATAATTTTTTATTATGTTATGTTAGTCACCATACAGTACATCATTAGTTTTTGATGTAGTGTTCCATGATTCATTGTTTGCTGTTCTCTGATCCTGCCTGATCTACTTGCTTCTAGGTCGCGGCTTTTCACCTAGTGCTCATTGCAGTATGTGCCCTCCTTAATACCCATCACTGGGCTAACCCATCACCCCTCCCTTCTCCTCTTTAAAGATTTTTTTTTAGATTTATTTGTTTGACAGAGACAGCCAGCGAGAGAGGGAACACAGGCAGGGGGAGCGGGAGAGGAAGAAGCAGGCTCCCAGTGGAGGAGCCTGATGTGGGGCTTGATCCCAGGACTCCTGGATCACGCCCTGAGCCGAAGGCAGACGCTTAACGATTGAGCCACCCAGGCGTCCCCCTCTTCTCTTTAAAACCCTTAGTTTGCTTCCCGGAGTCCAATAGTCTCTCATGGTTCTTCTTCCTCTCTGATACCCTCCCCCCTTCATCTTTCTCTTCCTTCTCCTAATGTCCTCCCTGCTATTCCTTATGTTCCACAAATAAGTGAAACCATACGATAATTGTCTTTCTTTGCTTGACTTATTTCACTTAGCATAATCCCCTCCAGTTCCATCCATGTCAATGCAAATGGAGGGAATTCATCCTTTCTGACAGCTGAGTAATATTCCATTGTATATACGGACCACATCTTCTTTATCCATTCGTCTGTTGAAGGGCATCTCAGCTCCTTATGCGCTTAAGGCCACAGATCCTTTGAGTATCCCAGGCTCTGGCAGGAGCACTCACGTTTATTGTTTTGGTTACTAATATTTCCCCAATTGCTCAAAGTGATTTATGTCTTTAAAATACAGCAACAAAGACCCTAGCTCTCGGGAACTGAGTAGAACTATATGGGGAATGGTCTCAGTCCTTCTCAATGAACAAGGCTGGAAAAGAGGTGGGTTCACCTTCACCGTGACAGAGCCTTAGTACGACTGTGCTGTAAGGTTCAATCTTTTACCAAATTCATCTCAATGAAGCTGTACCTACCAGGACAGGTAACTTCAGATATTATTTTGCATGGACTGTATCCGATAAGAAGCTTATGGAAACTTAGTTTGAGTTTTGGAGGATTAGAGGGAAAAAATATAAATTGCTGTGTTCGAGGAGGATTGACACTAAAAGTAGTGCAACTTTAAAGAAGGGGCATTCTTATAGCTCAAGGCAACCTGTTGGTAGCACAGTGTTTTCTGATCACTGTGACCACGCTGACCATGGACAGTGCCATTAATTGCCGGCCAGATGGGCTGGCCTGGTCTTTGTATGGTCAGCGACTAATGACTCAAGCAAGTGATGTTAGTGTTTGACTGAATTTGTACCTCTGGGACAGTAAAGGGAGGGGCGAGTCCCCAGACAAATGGCCAACCACGAGGCCTGTCCATTTTTCCGTGCTCCTTTTACCAACAGTGAAAAATATGTATTTATAAGAGGTGCACACAAACAAGTTTCTTCTGGGCACATGTCTGTCTTTCGGTCTGTTGATTTGTGTCTGGAAAAACAGCAGCCAATTGGTATTTCTAGTACTGGAAAGTGGCACGTGCTGGTGTAGTCACATCTCAAGTGGGTGCCCGCGTACAAAGATAGGGCTGAAAAGTTTGTGAAGATAAAATCAAGAGAGACACCTGGGAAAGGTAGGGAATAGATGGAACTGTGAAAAGAAAAGAAAAGTAAAGAAAAGAAAAGAAAAGAAAAGAAAAGAAAAGAAAAGAAAGAAAACAAAAGGGTAGCTATCACCATCAATACACCGATTAGAGCTGTACACCTGCCTTCTGTGAAAGTTAGAAATGACCATGGCATATTCCATTACTTTTCTAGAAATATACAGGCACCATTCTTGTCTAGCTTCTTCTCAACACAAACAGCCTCTCTCCTGTATCTCTCACCTGATCACTCCAACCCAGAGTATTCTGGACCATGAATTTTACACTAGAATAGACTGCCTTGGGCATATGCATGATAGATATTTATATTTTTGTGTTCACATCTTCTTTCTTTATCTTTGTGGTATACTTCTTACGGTCAGGGCCAATGTCTCCCACTTCTTCCCAGCATGGCACTTTGCATCGGTAAGTGCTAGTGAATGTTTTGATTGATGACGGTTAGAATAAAAATGAATGGAGAAAAAGCTGAGGATTTAAGGAAAAAGACAAAAATGTTCAACCCCATCGTCGATGGAATGTAACATTAAACAAATAGAATGTGTTGCAGTTAGAGTGGTGATTGCACTCTGCCCAGGTGGACTGTGCTCTGTCTAGAGTGTCCGCATAAAGCAGTATAAAAATACCATGACCACTCTGTTTCATTAGGGTGAACATTGTTGTACGTTTGCAAGCTGGTCTAAGCGCCAAGTTACAGGATCGATTTGAGCGTAGTGATCGTATCTTCAGTAGTCAAAAGAGTAATTGGGGAAGGCAGGACTGGTTTTATAGCAAACGATTACAGGAAATCTTACCTGAATCTTTTCAGTTTATCATTTTCCTATGCAATGTTTCATTAGCTAATTGTTATTGAGACAATGAGGCACTCCGTTCCAAAACAGTCAATTACTTAGTCCAATTTGGGTAATAAAAACATTCTATGAATTGAAATATAGTTTACTTTGAAAGGAAATCCTGTCTCCCTGGAGGCTGTTAAATGGTTGGGGGAAAATGGTTCTACTACTCGCCTCTTTGTTGCAACATTATATGTTGGAAAAATACGCTTAATTACATTTGGTTGGCTCTAAAGACTTTCTGGTGCAAACTGCTCTGATATTAACAAAGAAACTTGCATGTGAGAGTTGTACAGGGGAACCTGGGGCCCAGGGAGGTGGAGGGATGCACCCAATGTGCACACAGCCGGGGTCAGAGCATGACTTTGAACCCACTTGTGCCTGCATCATTGTTTCAGGCAGTAAAGACTGCAAATAACCAAACACTCCAAAGGATCCCCCACAGTGTTTAGGTGATGTATCTTATGTGAGAATGCCAAAGTGCTGAGACCTCTGGGAATTTCTAAATTGCAAACTGCTTATTTTTTTTTAATATTAATTTGATTTTTTAGTAGTATAAATGCATATTCTACTCAACAGTTATTCTCAACTACCGTAACATTTATGCTTCTCTTTAAAGAGCTTTTTGATTGCTTCTAGGAAGACCTACAAATGAATCCTTGTCATAAAACACTGTGTTTGGGAGGTCTTAATGTTCTTGAAAGGTCTTCTTGGTCAGTTTTGTCTTTTCTGCCATGCACTTAAGACAAATCCCTCTCCAAACGTTGTCCTCACCAAGCAGCTTGAAAGGAGGGTTTTCTTGGGGCATAAAGATGGTGGATGCAGTGGCCCAATTCTTTTTGCTCTTTAGAATAGTTTAAATATTTTTCTTTTTTTAAAAATATTGATGTTTCTTCTAATCCTTATGGCAGGAGGGTGTATGCATGTGCGTACACACACACACACACACACACACACACACACACACACACACACGTGCTCCTGAGTCCCGTTTGGTGATTCCGCTGAGCTTCAGTCTGCTTTCTTTACGACCTGACTGGTTGCGTAGGAAAGATCTGGAGCTGCCCATGCCTTTATCTGCATGCCTCATCTGAAGGGGCCCAGGGCTGTGTTTGCTCACGAGGAGCTATGTCTATAAGTGACCTGCGCGTTTGAGGAGTCAGAGAGCTTGTCTCAGCACGGAGGACACCATCCAAGCCTTTGCTCTTGTCTCTGTAATGGGGCCCAGCAGCAATCCTCCTCATTTGGAATTCTCTGCTCAGTGATGTGCCCCTGAGATACGTTCTGTTCTGATGGGGTAATAAGCGCCGAACTGTCAAGCCCGCCTGTGTGAGCTATCGTATCTGTGTCTCACTTTAGAGCCCGTCTTGGAATGAAAAGAAACAGCTCCAAATAAACTTTCTTTTTGTTACTATGTTGTTACTATGATGAAACTGGAAGCAATGTAATATTCTGGAAGTTTATACTATTATTTCTCTTCATGATACCTTTTGGAGAGTACCTATCGTTGAGCACGTAGTAGATACTAAATTTAATATTGTTGGAACTGAGTTATTGAACAGGTAGAAAAGTCATGTTGTGTATACAAAGGGTATGGCTGCCTGTCACTGTTCAAAACGACATAATATTAAGTTATAGTTTTCAAAATACTATCCTCTGTGTTCGATGGATTGAATCAAGGGCCCCAATCCATTCTGAATCCATTCTGCCCTTTGCAATGTGTTTGCAGCTTTTTCCCATCAAGAGGTAGAATATATTTCTAACTTGCTTTGGCTAAAGAGATGTTAGCAGATGGGAAATAAGCAGATTTTTAAAAAGGCGCTTGCATATTTCAGCATCCTCTCGTGGTCCTCTGCCTTCCCAATGAGAAGATACCCAAACGAGTCAACTCACCCTAGTTGTCCCACCCAAGGCTATCCTAGACCAGCTGACAGCCCGCTCACCCTCAGACATATGAGACAGCCCAGTCAGGACCAGCAGAGCTGCCTAGCCTACTTTGGGTGCCTAGTCACTTTAGGTGACTGTCAGCATAAGAGTGAGCCTGGCCAAGTCCAGAAAGAGAGCCCAACTTATCATAGGATCGTAAGAAAAATAAATTCTTATTATTTTATGCCACTGAGTCTCAGGGTGTTTGTTACCCCGAGTTATTGTGGCACTAGGTGATGAATAAAATATTAAATACAATGTCATCTTTCTTTGATTCCTAAGTCACTTCAGAATTTTAATCAGAGTAATTGTGAAAATTAAATATCTTTGTTCAGTTATGGAGAGAAGGACAGGAAAGGGGATTGGGGTGAATCCGCACAGACTCCATTATCATAATGGCTGTATTTTCACTTCTGGACAAAGATTTGGGGCACGCGCTATGATGGGCATAAGGGGGGCTACAACAAATGTATTTGAATTGTTGTCAGATGCAAACGTGCAATTGTTTACATCCCAAGTTACATAAAAATAATAGACAACAAAAGCCAAACCGAAAACACTCTTCAGTTTCCTGTCCTTTGTCTTTTTCTAATCAAAAGTAGGGGCCTTGGATTATTTAATTTTGTACTTAAATGGATTCCAGATAAGTATAAATTAATGGCTTACATTCACACACTTAGTATATAGACGATCATCGTTCTTTGTTCGCAGGCAACAGACACTGACTCTGGCTTAATCAGAAAAGGGGTTAATTAGAAGCATATTGGGGAACTCGCAGAATCACAGGGAAAGTTGGAGCACTAGCATGGAAACAGAAATGAAAGTGTCTCTTAGGATCACAACGAGGAAAGGAATGTAAAAACAAACCAACTTTTAAAAATGTGAAGTCCACTGTAGATGGCTTTAGTTTTTGTCTTCCATTACAATCCCTTCCTTGGTTCCCTTATATGGTGTGGGGAGCAAGGCTGCTTGGAGGGCTGTTTACTGATGGGAAAGCTGACTGGGCAGTTGTCTAAAAATAACTGGGTAAGTGAATCTGCCCCAGTGGTCCTTATGATTAGAGGTGAAGTGAACCCCAGATCTAAGTTCCCTGGTCTGTGATGGTCATACTCACACTGCCCGGGAAGCCTGCACTATTTTTCACCGACAGATACAGCGGGACAAGTGTGGTTTCAGGACGAACAGGTAGGGACCCACCACTTAGGAGCGTTGGGACTCAGGTGAGTTTCTCAACCAATCTGAGCCTCCATTTCTTTATCCGTAAAATGAGGATAAAAAAAGTATCTGCCTCATAAGATTGTTGTCAAAAAACTCATACACAACCCCCCACCCAAAGTTAGCCTAGTTCTACTCAAGGGGAACTGGGCGGGAGGATGAGTTGTTTACACTCACAAAGAGTGAAGACTGAGGCAGGCAGGTGGTGAATGGGAAGACCGTGGGCTTTAGGCCAGACCAACTTGGCTTCCACTCTTGATTCCACACCTATGAAATGTGTGACCCTGGGCAATGTTCTTACTCTTTCCGCACCTGGGTTTCCCTGGGTAAACTGCCTTTGGAAGCTTGTCAGGAGGATTGAATGTCTCGAAAGTGCTCAGCCATGTCTGAAATTTGGTGGGCGTCCAAGAGTGAGAATCGCTTCCTTCCCTTGCCTTAAGGTGGCTCTGGGTGTTCTGCTCTCGTGGAGTCCTTCATGGGAAGGTGGAAAGGGTACAGAATTCCAGGTGCTCATTTTACTACACCCTCACTTCCAGGAAGGCACGTCAGCGGGTAACGAGGCCCGTCTAGTGTCACCTTTTGGAGAAGCCGATGTGCCCCCAGCAGAGTCCTATTTCCAAAATCACATTCTATTCAGTAGGTGTCCACTCAGGACACTGACGGAGAGGCCCTGGTGGCTCAGTCGGTTGAGCGTCTGACTCTTGATCTCTGCTCAGGTCTCGATCTCAGGGTTGCGAGTTCGAGTTCCACGCTGGGCTCTGTGCTGGGCGTAGAGCCTACTTAAAACAAAAACAAAACGAAACGAAACAAACAAGACCCCAAAAAACACTTAAGGACAGCAAAAGCTAAGAAAACTGAGCTGCTCCCCCACTGACATCCCAGTGGGCATCTTCCCTTCTCTTCCTCCTCCTCTGCTCTCTCCTGACAGTACCATCAACGTAACTTCAGGTGTCTTGGGGAGAAACGCAATCTTATATCTGTGTTTCACAGTTTCGCTTCCATTTTAGAGATAAGTGTCTTTGTCCACGAGGTACTTTTGTGCAAGCGAGAGCACATGCGGGTCCCCACACTTCATACACACACAGGTGAACTCACTCAGGCGAGACTTTTTGCGATAATGCTCTTGGCCAAATCTTTTCAACTTCTGGCTATATTCTTATTCTGTCCTTACAATTGGGAGGATCTGGGGAGAGTGATTGATTTTATTAAGAAAGAAGAAAGAAAGAAGGAAGGTAGGAAGGAAGAAAGAAAGGAAGGAAGGAAGGGGAAGGGAAGAAAGGAAAGAAAGGAAAGAAAGAAAAAGAAGGGAAGGAAGGAAAGAGGGAGGGAGGGAAGGAAGAAAGGAAGAGAGGGAAAGAGAAATAAATAAATAAAATAAATAAATAAATAAATAAATAAATTCATGGAACATACCAGGGTTCAAGTCTCCCAAACCAACATTCGTGTTCAGCAGACGTGATGTCGGATTACGTCCAGCTGCAGCAACTGTGGGGTCGTCCCCGTGTCTACACACAAGCTGCGCTTCGTCCTCTGCAATCTTCCTCCCCCCACCTGCTTTCTCAGTCTCTCCCAGGCACGCTTTTTCTCTCTGGGCTAGAATGGAGACGTTGTATCTTCTCCAATGCGATTTCTTAGAGAGAAGAGATTACACGCTTGGCAGACACTCATGGGAAAGCCGGGAGCTCTATCTGGGGCTAAGCTATTGAGGGAAAAGATAATGGGCCTTGGGAAATCTGGTTCAGCTTAGTATCTGCGAACCCCGCACAGAGGGAAGCCAGAGCACAGGTCTATCTTTAAATAAAAACAGAACAGTAATTTGCTAAAATGATGGTGCTTCTCCCTGTGCCCTTCGGATGGCAAAGCATCCCGTGGGGCTCTCCTGGGTTGGGGTTGACATTCCTGTTGCACTTGCCCTCCGAGTGGTTCCCTTGTGAGGTTTCACTTGTCCTGCTTTGTCGGGAAGCAGGGAAGTGTTCCAGCAACAGACGCAATGGTTTGGTTGATTCCCTACATTGGTGACTTGGGTGACAAACTGACAATTTCACTCACGGAGAAAATGTGTTAGAAATACTCTCCATCATTCAAGCCCAATGTCCTTTTATTCTGAATAAGAGCTAAGATCCATGAGATGTTTTGAGGGTTTGTTTTACTCCGGGTGCTACCCTCAGTACTTCTGATGGGTTAAGTCATGCTCATCCTTGTGAATGCCACAGGACATTGGTCTGTTTTTTGGTCGATGTATCCCACGGGCCTAGAACAGTGCCAGGTGGAGAGCTGGTGCTTGACAAAGAGTTGTTAATAATTAGAAATTCCTCATTACCGCCCTGTGAGGAAGACAGTTTGTGGTGAGGAAATTGGGAGCGAGAGAAGCTAAGTGACTCTCCCCGGGTCGCGTGGCCGGGAAGTGGAGGAGCTGGTGGAGAGCAGAACCTGGCTGTTGGCTGCAGAGCGGGAGGTCTTGGCCACTGTGAGGTGCGGTCTTGCTTCCCCTCCACCTGCTCCAGGAACCTGATGATCCAGAAAGACCGGTCCCTGCGTAGGATCTCCCAGTGCTGGTGTATTCCTGCGTTGAGCCTCATTCCCCAGTCGATTACTGCCATTCTCCCATTGCTTTCTTTACCTTCTCTCCTGCCGGCACCTGTTAAATCTCAGTCATCTGCTATGGCCTATTGAAGCCCTGCTCTTCCCCAGGCCCACACGACCTCTGCCCGCAGGGAGCTCTCCTTGCCTCCTGTGCCGAGATCCTGAGCCACACCTTCAATGCTCATCAAATTGAGTCTCGGCTACCCCTTACATTGATGAAGATTTTCGTCCCTCCAATTAGATTTCAAGCTCCTAAGGGATGGTGACAATCTCAGATACAAAGAATTGGGTCTTGATACGCAATCCTCACCTCTCCCCCAGTCTCTCTCCGCCATTATGTGCCATTTTCTTCCCTGTGATAGAGAGATCATATCAAAAGGGGCTGGCAGGGCACCTGGGTGGCTCAGTCGTTAAGCGTCTGCCTTCGGCTCAGGGCGTGATCCCGGCATTCTGGGATCGAAGCCCCACATCAGGCTCCTCCGCTATGAGCCTGCTTCTCTCTCTCCCACTCCCCCTGCTTGTGTTCCCTCTCTCGCTGGCTGTCTCTATCTCTGTCAAATAAATAAATAAATAAATAAATAAATAAATAAATCAATCTTAAAAAAGGGGGGGCTGGAAATTAAAAACTAAATAAAACTGAAGAGAAAGTTTAGTGTAGGGGAGGTAATTCAGCCCAGTGGTTTTGAACGTGGACTCTGCCCTCAGTTGGCTCACTTTTGACTCTCATAGACATTTTATTAATTATCATTGCTGAGTAACCAATTATGCTAAAACACAGTGCTCCAAGGTCCCATAAACATCATTCTTTTCTAGGGTCTATCATGAGGCTATGGTCAAAATGTCAGTTAGGGTTTCAGTCATGGGGTCTGACTGGGACCAGAGGAGATGCTTCCAAAATGGCTTCCTCCCAGGGCTGGCTGTTGATAAGACACTTCAGTTCCTTGCCATATGGGCCTCTCCACCGCACTTCTACCATGCTCTATTGTCCACACAGACCAAACCTGATACAGTGTGTGTTGGGACTACACAAGCACATGGACACCAGGAGGCAAGGATTGTAGGGGCCATCTTGGAAGCGCGATACCACATCCACCACTCTTAGCTGTCAGCTTGGACAATTCACTTAACAACTTTTTAATTTTTTTTTAAAGATTTTATTTATTTATTTGAGAGAGAGAGAGAGAGAGAGAGAGAGATGACAAGCAGTGGGGAGGGGTAGAGGAAGAAGCAGACTCCCCATTGAGCAGGGGGCCTGATTCAGGACTTGATCCCAGGACCCTGGGATCATGACCTGAGCCGAAGGCAGATGCTTAACTGAGTGAGCCACCCAGGCACCCCACTTAACAACTTTAACCCTAATTCCCTCATCTCTAAAATACAGATAATTATTGGTGCTATATCACATTATAAAGCCGTTGCAAGAATGAAATGAGTTCATACAGGTAAGGTGTTTAGATCACTATTCAGATATTAACTATCATTATTAATAAGTGCAAACTAATCTCAGAGTAGCAGACGGGCCTGACCCGAGGAGCCTGGGCCCCCCAATGACCTTTCTTCCTACCTCTCCCTCAGCTCTGAGAGCGTGAGTGGGCTGAATGCTGTTCCAACATAACAGTACTTTCTAAAGAGGATCTTTCCATGTAAGAACAGGCCTTTGTAAACTCGCAGGTTTCTTTCCTTTTTTTTTTTTTTTTTTGCTCCATTTTCCTTCTAGTCAGTGTGTTGATCACAGAAGGTCGTTCTCAGAGACAAGGCGTCCTGGGCCTATTTAACGCCACAGCAAGGTGAGTGGTATAGGGTGGACTTCCTGCAAAAATGGGTGAGTGTCACTTGCTCTGATTGGTGCCACTGACCGAGCACCCACACTAGAGAGAGAGAGAGAGATGGTCAAAATGGAAAGACAGTCCCACGACTCTGTGGAGAGTACGAAGGACCTTCATTCATTGATGAAATCATTTTGGAACGTCTACCATATCCCAGATACTATGTCAAATGTGGCGTTACAATGGATTTCCCAAATCGAAACGCACAGTGGTTTCTGACTTCTTGGAGCTCACAGCTCTTCCCGTGGAGTAAACTTCAACCAAAGAATCACACAAACATCTACAATTACAGTCCCTAAAAAGAGAGGTACAGAGCAGTGGATGTCCTCTGTGTGGGTTAACATGCGATTTGGTTTGCCAGGGATAGTCTCAATTTATACCCATATCTCAGCATAATTAATCACAGTGTCTAATTTCATTTTTAAAAGGGTCTTCCTGGTTTGGAATGGAAACCGTAAGTTCACCTAATAGTGAGAAAACTTGACCCAGTGAGAAAAGTGAGGAAGTCTTCCTTGAAGAAGTGATCAGTGTGCTGAGATCTTCAGGAATAGGAATTAACCAGCCAAAGCAGGTGGGGAGAGAGGATAGTCCAAACAGAGGCCACAGCACTTACCCAAAGGCCCTATGAGGAGAACAGGCACAGAACGTTCCAGAAGCTGGAAGTGTAGTGAGCCTGGAGCACGGGAAATGAGGAAGTGCCATCCTAAAACGAGGTGGTCCCGGTTGTTGGGCCAGATCGTGCAGTCTTCAAAGCAGGTGAAAAGTTTGGGATTTTATTTAAGACCAACAAGAAATGAAAGAAGTGTTAAATCAAAGCAATTTCAAAAATCATCAGATTGAGTTTCTGAAAAAGTCCCTCCGGTTGCACATGGACAAGAGAATACATGGGCCTGAGTGGTAAATGACCAGGACAGAGAGCGACAGTGGCAAAATTCCAGAGATATTTAGGAGGAGAAGTTGACCCAGTAAGAGGTGGTCTGGATTTGGAAGACAAGGAGAGGGCGTTTCAAGATACCATGAAGGTTTCCGGTTTATATACTAGGTACTTCTACAGAGATAGGAAACACTGAGAGAGCACGAGGCTTAGGAAAGAAGTGGAAGTTTGATTTTACACGTATTGAGTTGAAAATACTTTTGAGATACTCGAGTGGGTTTATCAAGTCGGCAGCTAGATATGTGTGTCTGGGGTTCAGAGGGGAGGCTGAGGCTCCAGATGGGTGTGTGAGTCATTTGTGTATTTTGTGTTTGGTAGATGCTTGGGAGAGATTGTCTGGAGGGAGAAGTCACGGTAACCTGGGACTCTGGGGGAAATTCCACCACTAAAAACAGGGCAGAGGAAGCTGACTCAGCAAAGGGACTGCAGCAGAGGGGCAGGAAGCAACCAGAAAAGGGAGGCACCTTGAAGCTGCAGAAAAAAGTGATACCGGAGGGCTGTCAACAATGCTGAAAGTGATCAGGGGGATTTTTAGTGCCTCAAACAAAGCCTGGTGAGCAATAGCTTTTGTGAGTCCTCCTAGAGAAGGAATTCGGGGTCCCCACAGTAAGCCATGATGCTATGCAAACATGGAAGGGAAAAAGTGTTAGGACAACAGGAGAGTGGACTGAAAGCCAACTCTTTAAAACTTTCTGCAGGATCTAGGTTGTTCTTAGCCGTAAGGACATTAGTACAACCAAAAGAAAGCAAAACCAAGGCTCCCGCATGGCCTCTTCAGCCTGACTTGCACACATGGGGGTGGGAGAAGAAGGAGTGGGGGGCGGTGTGAACTGGAAGTTTCACTGCTCTGGTCAGGAGAGTCGTGTGAGTCCAACTGGCATCTGGGGTTCCTTGCACGCTGGTTGCTGGGCAGGGATTGATAGAACCCAATGCCCGTGTCACCTCTGAGCTCGCCACCACTACATCTCATGCCAGTCACACACCCTGAAACTGAAATATGGCCTGTGCTACTGAGACTCGTGACAATGATTGTAGCGGTCACTGCAGAGCTCAGGTGTCTGGGAGAGCTGCTCAGAATACAATGATTTGTCAATCACCCAGGAAACACATCCAAATCCGATTGCTCCTTGGTGGAAACCTAAACGTAAGTGGACAGACATGCACACTCACCATCAGTGGCTAACTGGGTTTTGCAACAGATTGCTCCCGAAATGTCGTGTGTTCTTCAGTTCTGTGTAAACCAAGCAATATATTTCTCTTTTGACTTTACATTCTCATCTTAGAGATGATTTATGTTCCAATGACAGTGTATCTTAACATTTTTGGCTAAAAGTTACCTTCTTTGTTCCTTCCTTCTCCTCTAATTCCCCCACCCCAATTTTTTTTTTTATCAAGAATTTAATGATCTAAAAACACTTAAAGCCATTAGGAAGTTACCCTAGGAGAAGAATCCTTTTACAGTATTATTAATTCATGGCTCTGCTGGGGCCCTGAGGTCCAGCACGTGTTTAGAGGACAACGTTCTGGAGACAGGCGTCTGAACCAGAGGACCTCTGACTTCAGGCCCAGTGAAGTTGATGACGCAGGCCAGGAACATGACTTCTCAGCTGCTTTGATTTCTCTATCCGAAAATTGTCTTTCTGGGCCTGGACCTACAGTGGAATTTTAAAAAGGAATTTCTCAAAGACATGCCCCCCCCCCCCATATTCTAGTCACAAACATTGGAAGAATGTCAAAGGGGAAGAGGGGAGTCAGGAAGTGGTAAAGTGTAGTTGAAACTTGACCTGTAATTCACCATTTTATGCCTTGGCCACCACAACAACAACATATCGGGGAGCCTTCCAACCACGGGTGGGAGAGCTACAAATTATGGGTCTGTTTCTTTTCCTTTGTACCCAGAATGGAAAACTGGCCCCAGCTTTGAGACAACTGGGACAGAAGGGGAACTAAAGACCGTTTCAGCTTGGACAGTGCATATAGGAATTGATTTATTTTCCCCAGTGAATTTTCTGAGCATTTTAAACATTACTAAAGAAACAATATTCAAAGAGAAGAGAACTATCTATATCAGTTCTTTTGTTTCTCGAATGGAAAAGAGTATGAGGGTATCAGATGTGAGGCTTCTAGTCACAGGTGGCATTTTGGGGCTCAGTCTCTGGACCACATCTCCAGCCAGATGAAGGAGCTCTTGTAGGTAATTACGTTGTAAGTGGAAGCAGAATAAAAAATTATTGACGTGGAGACTTAACTGCTATAAGGCTCCTTGGATATTGTTCACTGGTTGCCTGAAGAGATCCTCAAACCCTGATTATGGGTGTTTCCCCTTCAATCCTCTTGAGCAGGTTAAAGATGGCCGAACATTCCTTGACATTTCTAATGAGAGGTGACGTCTCGGTCTCCTCCCTGTAAACCTGGGCAGGCCCTGCAATGACATTGATGAATAGAGCACGGTGGAGGTGACACTGTACCAATTTTCAGGCCCAGATCTTCGAGGCCTGGCACTTCACTCCTTCTTACAGCCCTGAGCTGCCATATCAGAAGTCCAAGGACTTCGGGAGAGACTATAGAGAGAGGCTTGGACACCATGGGGAAGAGGAGAGTGGTCCAGCTAAGCCCAGGCTTCCTGGCTCTCCTGCCGAAGTGCCAGGAACCCATGGAATGTGTGTGAGGCCATCCTGGACCCTCCAGCCCAGCCCAACCTCCGTGGAGACTCACCTCGTGTTCCCCGTCCATGCCACATAGAAAGGAGACATGCCTAGCTGAGCCCTGCCGGAGTTTGGACCCATAGATCGTGAGGATAAATTCAATAAATTTTGTCAAGAAGCAGGTCCCTGACAAGAACCTGTGAACCATCTTAAAAATAATCTTTCTTTTCCCTGTTTGGGGAACTTCTGTCCAAGACACATGCCTCATTTATAGCCACCTGCAGATTTCAATCTACAGCACAAATTCCAGGCAGCATCGGGGCATCTAAATTTGATTAGGTGGACAAAAAATTCCTATATTAAATTCTTATCTGGTTTTGCAAACTTTCTCATAGATGCCTTGGGAACGGATGCCATTCGTTCTTATTGACCTTTGCTCTACTGATTGTAATCACATTCCCTGCCCAAAAGTGTGCAGTGGATTAAAACAAGTCGTCATTTTTCATAGGCTATTTCAGGAGCAATATATTAGATTTGTAGAAACCTCATTCCAGAACATCAAGGGCAATTTTACTGAGGAAATGCAAGAACTAAGCTCCCTTACCTCTGCGAGAACATAAAGGTAGTGGATGGTTAAGTTACGAATTGATTTGCTATACATCATACTTTGGAGATATTACTCTTCTGCCTAAAATAAATCAATAGTTTCACTCAGGTTTTTGTTCTATGCATCGCATGCTCTCTACAGATGGATGAATGCCTGCTTCTCTAAAATGGTCCGGTGATGGAATGTTCTGGTTATTCACAGATTCAAATATTTTATTAATTGAGAATTCCGATCCACACCACGCAGCATTTGCCAATTTCAAAGACTTTCAAGGAAATGAAATACTTTGTAACTGGCACAGAGAAGGACTTCTTCCTCACCTAGGGATTGAGAAGGCCTTTGCCATGCCCACGGAGCTCCAGGGCGCCCTTAGGCGCCTCACCCTGCAGATAAAGTAAGGACAAGAAACTGGGCAATCTGCTCTCGGACAGAATCCACCCTTCAGAGCCATCTGTTCATTTACTATTTCTCTGTCGGTTTAATAAAAGTAGAGCTCGGAGAAAAAAAAAATCCACCTGTTCATTTCAAATTTCTTGGTATTCTAATTTGGTGTCATTAGGCATTCCCTGTACATAGATATGTATCTGTTCCCTGGAAATTATGTTTTCTGCCAAGCTTCTGGAAACGGTGGGAAGTATTCCAGCGGGAGCCAAGCGTGAACAGTCATAAACCCGACGCAGAGGCAGATGCGCCCCGGGGAAGGGAGCTCCGACACCAGTGCTGCTGGGCGGTGCACGGATAGAAGGAGCGGGTGGCTGCGGGAGAAGTGAGCCCCGCCCCTTGGCCACCGGGCCTCTCGCGGGGTGCAGCGCCTTCACTGGTTCCTTGCCATCTACTCAGCGACTCTATGCACCGGCTCTCGAGGGTCTCCATCCTCAGCGTGCCTATTTGGCCCAAATTGATGGTAGATTGCGTCATCTTCGCCATGCATTCATTTTCACGGAGGGAAACGGAGGCAAAGGCATGGGGGCAGAGCCTGCCGGCTCCTTCCGCAGGACGCCCGCAGCCTCTCCGGCCAGGTGAGCCCAGGAAGCAAAGCCACAGAGGCCAAGCCTGACTTGAGCATTCGTGGTCATCACCCAGATTATAAACCTAGGCATGCCCTAGGGGTGGATCGTGGGGTTCCATGCGGGAATGAATGTGGTTCCCTCCAGCCCTGCCCAGAAATGCAGCCCAGCTGTTTCCCTCGTGGCCTTGACCACAGCATGAGAGGAATCTCACAGCACCTGAAGGGGGCTTTGGAGACCAGACCTGAGCAAGCCATCTCCCCAAGTGTGTCCCTGTATTCACACAGGCAAACACTTCCCAGCCATTTTCTGGCAGCTAGAATGGTCAGCATCTATCTAGCTTTCTTACTGAAATTTTGGAGATTTAATCTTCACAGTTGGCATAAGCAACCTCAAATTTTTCATCAGCCTATTTTCCACCTGCAAACTGACTTCGAAGCACGTGACATCTTGATATCAGTTCCCTTTCATGGATATATAGTTCATGTAGGAAAACAAATAATTATCAAGCCAAAATGTCCTTGCGCCTTTCAAGCATCTGCAAACATGAAGTTCAGGGACGATATGAATGGACGGTGAATGAATGGATGGCTATTCCGTTTGCTGAATCATCAGTGCCGTTCCCCACGGTGAGCCCACAGACAGCTGTCAGTAGGGAAGGCAGACAACCTCTATGTATGAATAGGTGGCCTCGTATTATCATTTACATCTAACACGTGATTGAGTTAATTAGTTAATTGAGTGACATTGGATTTGCCCAGCCTGAACTTTTTGAACTCGAGAAGGTTTTGGCTTGCGAGATGCACACATTTATGCATCAATTCATTAATTCATTTTTCATTCAGCACATACCGATCGAGCGCCTGGTGAGTATATGCTTGCCTCTGTGCTCAGTGCTGAAGCCGAAACATGAAACTCCACGGTCGTGGTCCCTGCCGGCATGGAGCTTACACCCGGAGAGGAAGCCACGTTAGACGCACTGCGACGTATTTGTTAATTACCACGTGGCAGCTGTGAACATGGAGATGTGCAGGGTCCGTGAGAACATAAAATAGGAGATCCAACCTGGAAAGGTGATAATTCATAGTAAGCTTCCCCATCCAAGAGGCGCTGAAGTCCGTAGGAATTAGCTAGGGCAGAGAGAGAAACGTGTTCTGGGCAGAAGGAGCTGTAGCAGGAAAGGCCTAGAGTCAGAGGGAGCTTGGCACGTTGCAGGAGCTGAGAGGAAGCTAGTTAGCAGGAGAGGGAGACCAAGATCACTGAGGACCTTACCAAATATTTTAAAGATTTGGAATTTTATGCTAATGACAATAGGGAACCGCTAAGAGTTTAAAGTGGTAACGTAATGTGATCAGATACGGATTTTTAACAGGCTATTTGGCTGCCCCTAGAGAATGTACTGGAAGGAACAAGAATGGGCACCCAGAGAGCAGTTAGGAGGCTCTTGCCGAATCCAGGCAAAAGATTCTGAAGGTCTTGCCTGAGGGCTAGAGGTTAGGGACAGGAAAGGAGCTACGATGGCTCCACCCTCTGCCCCCAGCATTTCTCATTATATAACTCACTACTCATTTTTGAGATAGAAATCAGTCACAAGAGAATAGGGTCAGGGAGGGAAAATAGTCAAAAGTCTAATCATTCAACAGACGTTTATTGTGTACTGTGTTAGGCACTGTTTATAGCATGTGGGGGTACAGCAGTGAACAGAAGACAAAATTAAACCTACTCCCAGGGCAAGCCCCTTAAAGGCTATATTCCTGATTTCCTTAACCTTGAACATGCCTTGTTCCACGTTATGTACTGTGAGGAAGTGCTAAGGTCGTCTTTGCAACTTTCCTTACATTTCCTTTATTCAGCATTTCCCTTTTCCTCTCCTAATGATTGATTGATTGATTGTTTCATATTTATTTACTTTAGATGGGGGCAGAGAGGCAGAGGGAGAGGGAGAGATAATCTTAAGCAGACTCTGTGCTGAGTTCAGAGCCTGACGTGGGGCTTGATCTCACAATGCTGAGATCATGATGTGAGCCGAAGCCAAAAGTTGGAAGCTTAACTGACTGAGCCACCCAGGCACCCCCTCTTCTAATGATTTGGAATCAATTTTATTCCATTTTTCTGAGAAATAAAAAAATTTGAGGAATGATATGCTGAAAAGTTGAAAACGTGTCCAGACAATTCCCCTCTGCACAGAGAGCTGCCTCTTCCTCTGCAGTCCAAATTTGAGGTATTTCTTTCCTTCACATTCATTCTGTGCCAGGCACTGTCTGAAGAGCTTAGTATGAGTTACCTCTCTTAACATTTATCTTCATAGCGTTAGGAAGTGCTATTATCAGCCCCAGAGATGAGAAAGCTGAGGCACACGGCAATTAAGTAACTCGCGCTGGGCTACACAGCTAGTGACCGACAGAGGAGAGACGTGTAGAATGCCTTCTCCCATTCCAGTCCCTACAGGGTCACTCTCTCAAAGCTAAGCTTTAAACAGGCACACCCAGAAAGCCAGCTCCACCACAATCAAATCCTCCCGAGACTCTGCAAACCCATTCTGCCACTTTCCCTCCGGGTTTTCTGAAATCTTTCCCTATGGCCGCTGATCTCCCTATCAAGGGGCCTGGTTTCCTTTGTGCTTCTAGAAGCCACAGTTTCCCATGCTGTACCCTCAGTCTGTCATTGAGAATGAGGATAATGGGGTCAAATGGTACAAAGGCCAGACATAGAGGGGAACATAGGCAGAGAGGCCCCCTTGTTTTCATCAGTGTCCTGGATAATCCTTTGGAGGCTGAGGTTAATGAGCCACGAGTGAACCAGAAATTGTGGCTGACCAGATTTTGAGAAAATTCCCATCTGTTTTGTGTTTAAAATGGGCTTTTCATTTGTGAAGTTTCAAATCAGGGATTATGTTAATACGAGACATGGAAACATTCTTGGAGGTAAGACCATTCTGAGGGGATTTCTTGGAGCGTGTACTGAAGTTTGGTAGGGAACCCATAATCTATTTCCTGGGTGAATGGGCCCACTCTGGGCCTACGGACTCGCTGACGACCAAATAAGGAACAGGTTGGTGTGGGCAGTGGCAGAGCAGGGCAGGGGGCATGGAGGTAGGTAAGAAGAAGAGAACGGTTAGGGAGGAAAGCATTTCAATAGGTCAGGAGGTGTCCCCACATTTATGTGGTGTTGAGAAATTATCTACACCGCCTGTTGGCGACAGGTCCAGGCGGATCTATCTTTTTTAAAATCACCATAGTACCCTAGAGGGCTCTGCCATGAAACAGACCGGCTTGATCACTTCCTAAGGGCGGTTGAAGACATCTTTTTTTACTTGCTATTTTCCTCCAATCCCTGTAGTCCCCATCCCAATGAAGGTTTCGAGAGATAGAGATTCCCATGTCCAAAGTCAGAGAAATGCCACATTCCTAAAATAACATGGAGAAGCCACATTCATTACGTGTTTAGAGTGTGTTTGTAGGCTAGAAATCTTGAAGACAGTCTGTTTGTATTCAGAGAAAAGCATCTTTAACAGAGAGATCTCTGTGAAGAATGTGGGTCACCAGCTGGGCTCCATCTCCACCAAAGAAGACATGATAAGAGGAAGTGGACCCAGATGGCAATGTGAAAGATATGTGTTAAGCATGATACACATAGACAGTAAAAAAGCAAAGCTGGTGTACAGGGGCAAGAATCTGACAGTTCAGTCAGCCACCTAGGCATGGACCCTAGGATTTTTTTTTTGAGTTTGTCCTGAAAATACCTCCGTGACTCTTGAAATGACAGTATTACCATTTTGGTGCACCCAACAGTGATTGTTCCGGCCACCTCTGACAACTTAGACCCCTGGGTCGTTATTCCTCTCCGTCCTTAGCACCCAGATCACCACATCTCCCTCTGGTGGCAGGTGCAAAGAAGAGACACAAGAGCAGGTGCAGGTGGTAAGAATGGTACTGATGGAGATGGGGGAGGTGGGGGGCAGATAGGAGGATGCTGATGGAGGAGAAGTTCTCTGTCCCCGCGAAGCTTGTTAGAGACACAGTCACTTATGACATTTGAATAATTTTATCTTCTTTTTCCCAGTCTCACTTCAAAAGATTGTGATTTGGGGTATGAGAATGATGAAACCAAAGTACATTTCAGTATCCTTCCCAACCTCAGATACAAAGAGAGTCAATTAAAGGAGGAGCTTCATTCTGACAAAGAATAAGAGGAGAACTTCAGGGTTGGCTCAGATTGACATCACTTCCTTTCATTCATGACTCAGAGAGGTGTGTGTGTGTGTGTGTGTACGTTTATAAAGGGAGAGCATATGCAAAGCTGGTTGCCCATTTCACAGATTTCATCTTAGTTAATTTAATGACATAAATAGGAGCTATCCAGCACATGTCTGACCATTTAATCTCCTTTCCTGTTTTGATGAGGATTAAAGACAGAGGCTGACTGCCAGTAAGCCCTGCCTTAAATATGCTTGCTGAGAAACTAAGTGATTGGGGATGAAGTTGCCACATGGTAACAGCACCTCCTTCTTCTTGAATTCTGAGAGGATTTTCCCTCTAACAGTGAAGAAATGGAATCTCAGACATTAGAATATTCAGTCTTTTATTTCATTTTCTCACCTGAAAGGGAACTTGGAACACCTTGTTGGACTCAGTTCTTCTTGACTATGACATTAAGGACTAGAAACTAAAAAGAAGAAGTTCGATTTTTCAGAGGATAATTGCCATTGCTGACAGAAATCAAATTTATAACATCAGGAAAGTCTGGTTTTAATTCCCGCCATCTTCCTGGGATAGTGGGTGGCTTGGTTAATAAAGCTGATCTCTCACTTCTGGAATTGGATTGCATTCCCAAGCTGAAACATGTCTGCATTTAATTTGTATATGCTCGTGTATTCTGGGTCTGTGCTATTCGATGAGAAATGGGGCTTAACTTAGGCACTGCAATACTGGCAGAGGAACATTTTAACTTGTTACAGGTCTCCTAAGACACAGGGATTTTAAGCCATTGCTTTTCAAAAGTTGAGTGCGATTGTGTATGTGCCAAAGGGAGAGTGGGGGCAGCAGTGGGGGATATGGTGTTTTATAAGGAGTCATTAAAATAGAGTTACACTTAACCAGGCAATTCTCTTTTTGCTTACATATCTAGGAAGTAAGCCAAAACCTTAGCAAAGATTCAGCATGATTACGGATACTGAACAGCTCAAAAATTTCTCCTCTCTCTTAGTTTCTCTTTCTGCCAGTTGAAGACAAGAAGATTTATATTCAGAAGGGGTGTTTCTAGAGGACTCAAATTTCTTGGTGTGAAATAATTCAATTCATTATATGAACAGAGCCAAGAATAAAAATCATGTGACCATCTCCCATAATGGTCAAAAACCACATTTGACAAATTTTATCAACATTCCATGTTAAAACCTAGGAATTGAGAACACTTTCATAAGAGGACATGATACACCCTTCAGCCCAAAGCCTGCATCTTAATCACTGGGGAAACACTAGAGGCTTTCCACTAAGTCAGGAACAAGGCAAGGAATGGAAGGGTGTAATTAGCAGCATGAAAACATATGAAAGTATACAACCCATTGGGGAAGGTAAGTATATAGTCAAATACAGAATAATCTAATGCTTTCAATTCTAGTATAAAAGTTAAAAGACAAAAGTATTAAAAGTAACTATAACTAAAATAATTTGTTAATGGATACACAAGATGAAAAGATGAAAAATGTGACACCAATAACATTAAGTATGGAGGGAGGTGAAAGGAAAGTGTCATTTTTATGTGTGATTGAAGTTGTTACCAGCTTAAAATGAAATGTTATAATGATAACATATGTCATGTGAACCTCATGGCCAACATAAATTAAAGAAAAACCTAAATAAAACCTTTAAAAATTTTTAAAAATACATAAAATATGAAGAGAAACGAAGCGAAGCATATCACTCCAAAAAGTCATCACATCACAAAGGAAGACATCAAGAGAGGAAGAAAGGAATAAAGGGACTATGAAACAGTCAGAAAATAATTGACAAAATGGCAATAATAAGTCCTCACCTAACAATAATTACTTTAAATGTAAGTGGATTAAACTGCTCAATAAAAAAACAGATGGTAGTTTAATGGATTAAAAATAATCCAGCTATATACTGCCTACAAAGGACTCACTTTAGCATTAAGGACATAGGCTGAAAGCAAAGGGCTAGAAAAAGATATCCTGTGAAAATATAACCAAGAAAGAACAGGAGTGCCTATCTTTATATCAGACAAAATAGACTTTAAGTCAAAAACTATAACAAGAGACAAAGGAAGTTTTGTATAATGGTAAAGAGGTCAATTCCTATCCAGAAGAGGTAACAATCATGAATATATATGCATTCAAAATCGGAGCTCTTAAAATATAGATAGATGACAGATACAGATATAAAGCAAACAGATTCGACAGGACAGAGAGCAATACAATCATAGTAGGGGATTTCAATCCTTATGTAAGGTGATGGAAATGTTAATTAACTTGAATGTGGTCACCATTGTGGCCCTATAACAATGTGTATGTATATCAAAACATCATGTTGCACATCTTAAATACATACAATATTTATATGTAATTTTTATTTGTCAATTATATCTCAATACAACTGGAAAAATAAAATAAAAAACTCCAGCAAGTTGATAGTATAACCACCTTTCAAGAAATTTTAAAATACAATATTTGAGAGGCACCTGGGTGTCTGCCTTCAGCTCAGGTCATGATCTCAGGGTCCTGGGATAAAGCCCTGCATCAGGTTCCCTGCTCAGATGGGGAGTCTGCTTCTCCCTCTCCCTCTGCCCCTCCTCCCAGCTCATGCTTTCTCTCTTTCTCAAATAAATTAATACCATCTTTTAAAAATAAAATACAATATAATATCTGATCATACATTCCTAGTTAGATATATCCAAAGAATAAAAATAAACCACAAAGAAATATTTTTTTTAAAAGATTTTATTTATTTATTCAACAGAGATAGAGACAGCCAGCGAGAGAGGGAACACAAGCAGGGGGAGTGGGAGAGGAAGAAGCAGGCTCGCAGCAGAGGAGCCTGATGTGGGGCTCGATCCCATAACACCAGGATCACGCCCTGAGCCGAAGGCAGACGCTTAACCGCTGTGCCACCCAGGCGCCCCACCACAAAGAAATCTTAAAGTACATTCAGTAGTCTTATTTTTGCATTACCACTGGTAATACATAAATTGAAGGATAAAGCAGATGAGTCACTTTGTTAGTGTTATTAGAAACCATGATTTTTAATGAAATAAAAAGGATTGCAAATGAAAGAACAACTCTGCAACAATGAGCATCCCTTGAGCTCAGACTGTGAACTCTAAAAACCATTCCTTCTGGAGAAGAAAAGGATTTGATTCTGGATTTGGGGCAGGAAACATACAACCTGATTTGGTGCATCTTCAGTTATTTGTCAATATCTACTGGGATCTTGTCAGAAGGGAAGTTGGAAAAAGGACATAGGAACCAAATTAAAGGGTCTCTTACTGGCCAAAAATTGTGTAATCTGAGCATCAAAAGGATAACTACAAAAGACTGAAACACGTGAAATACACTAAGATCCATGTGTTACAATGATCCTCTAAGAAGATAACTCATTGGTCACCTTTGAAGGTTGTTAGGACACCAACTCATTTTGAAAATTCATATAAGAAAAAAAATTAAGTATCTACCTTGCCTTTCCTGTAAGGACTATCTTTCGAATTAACCAAATATTTGACAAAAGAATTTCCTTCTTTAGAGAAGAATTGCCATGAGTAAATGTAGAAGGACTTACAGAATTAGAAAAAAAATCACTAATAGTTCACCAATAGAATTAGAAAAATTGTAACCGTACTGAAAGAATGGATCGAGCCAACAACCAGCTATGGCAGCTAAAACCACTAGTTGAAATACAGAGGGACAAATTTTATAATAGATAGAATGGCTGACACCGGAACCCACTTATGTATCTTAGCACCACTACAAGTAGGAGAGACAAATATTACGTGCATTCTGATGTAATGCATTAAGACGTACCCAGAACCCAGGTGAAAGTTCTGTACACCAAGAACTATAAAACATTGATGAAAGAAATTGAAGATGACACAAATAAAAAAAAAGATATTCCATGCTTCTGGATCGGAAGAACCAATATTGTTAAAATATCCATACTACCCAAAGCGATCTACAGGTTTAATGCAATCCCTACCAAAATACCAACAACATTTTTCACAGAACTAGAATAAATAATGTTAAATTTTGGATGGAATCATAAAAGACTCTGAATAACCAAAACCACCTTGAGAAAGGAGAACAAAGCTGGAGGTATCACAATCTCAGATTTCAAAATATACTACAAGGCCGTAGTAATCAAAACAGTATGGTCCTGGTACAAAAATAGACACATAGATCAATGGAACAGAATAGAGAGTCCAGAAATAAACCCACACTTATGTGGTCAATTAATCTATGACAAATGAGACAAGAAAATGCAGTGGGGAAAAGACAGTCTCTTCACCAAATGGTGTTGGGAAAATTGGATAGCCACGTGCAAAGGAAGGAACCTGGACCACGTTCTCACACCATACACAAAAGTAGACTCCAGTGGATTAAAGACTTCAAACTCCTAGAAGAAAACATAGGCAGTAATTTCTCTGACATTGCTGTAGACACATTTTTCTAGCTATGTCTCCTCAGGTAAGGGAAACAAATGCAAAATTAAACTATTGGGACCACACCAAAATAAATTGCTTTTGCACAGTGAAGGAAACATCAACAAAACAAGAAGGCAACCTGCTGAATGGGAGAAGATCTTTGCAAATGATGTATGCAGATGTTTAAAGAATTTAAACAACTCAACACCAAAAAAAAAAAAATCTGTTTAAAACATACGCAGAGGACCTGAATAGACATTTTTCCAAAGAAGACATCCAGATGGCCAACAGACATATGAAAAGATGCTCAACAGCCCTCATCACCAAGGAAATGAAAACCAAAATCAAGAATGAGACATCACCTCACACCTGTCGGAATGGCTAAAATCAGAAACACAAGAAACAACAGGTGTTGGCGAGGATGTGGAGAAAAAGGAACGCTCTTGCACTTTTGGTGGGAATGCAAACTGGTTCAACCACTGTGGAAAATAGTATAGAGGTTTCTCAAAAAATTAAAAATAGAATTACCATATGATCCAGTAATTCCACTACTGGGCATTTACCCAAAGAAAATGAAAACACTAATTCAAACAGATATATGCCCCCTTATGTTTATTTGTTTCAGAAAAGGAGTAGCTTCTTTTGATAAAAGAATAAACCCATTCAAAACAATTTTTGAAAGTTGCTAAAATCAGCAAGATCAAGTGTTGGGACTTTGAACCTGTATTTGTAAACAGCTTAAGTTGCACTAGCCTTCTGCAGGCAAATTCTAGATGAGGCCCAACCACTAAATATGAACTCCTGTCTCCCTCTTCCCTGAGCAGGGGAAATCAACACAATTAATAAGACTTGACAATACCAAAGAAGGGCTGGGAAAAGGAGGGATACAGCAAAGTGATGTTTTATAAGATACCCTTAACAACGATCTCTTCACCTTCTGTCCTGAAACACACCGATAATCAGTAAATGTTTTCAAAAGGGCGTTTGCTTTTATGTACTTTCATAAAAAGAGAAAAGGGTCAGACCACTCTCTTAAAATGTGCATTCCACCTGTAATATTTATACCAAATGAGTTAAAAAAAAATTCATGTTCCAAACGAAGTTATTTGATGTGTGACTATTCCTGAGTGAGCTCTAGTTTATAGAAGTGTGTATAAATGTTGTATAAACCCCTCTAAAGGAATTATTCTCTGATCTGTGAGTTCCAATATATTTCATTTGAGACCACAAAAGGAGAAGATAATATATATTAAAATATATTATGTGTGTGATGCTTAGATCCATTTATTCAAGATATGTTATGAAAGTGTGTTTTTAAACTTCTTTTATCAAAGTTGTCATTAGTATATTTTTTCAGGAGTCAATATCATCTCTATCTGATCAGACTGTGAAGCGTTTCAATATGGTAAATTAGGGAGTTATCCAGAAAGGTCATATGGACTTTGCTGGTACGTTTTATATACTAAGAAATTACTTCATCGATTTCTCTGGTGACTTTGATTAAGTCTCTGGTGACTGCCAAACTGATATAAAAACTTACCGCTGTCTTGAAATGATCAAATGTTAAATACTCAACTGTATGTAATTTGAGTACCCCATTGAAAAACCAAACCCTTTGTGAATGAATTCAGTGTAAGAGAAATATTTGGGAAGCTGTGCCTGAATATCTTTGAAAATTGAGGCATACTTGTGGGTAAAGTATTCAATACTTTTTTCTGTGGTCTAATTTTTGGAAGTTTCCATATGAATAACATTTCAAGTATGTCTCTATCTTTAACTACCATTCCTTTTTATTTCTAAATTGTATGTTTCTTGTAATTTGTTGAGTGTTAGGTAGAGAATTGTATCACTCAGATTAAGTAGTAAGTATGGGTATAGTACAGTTACTGAGACAACTAAACCAAACAAATGTTCCAAAAGACAATCTCAGTGCCAGTAATAAAGAAAAGCCGTTTTAAAAAGGGGTTCTCTCTCTAGTTTTAGGGGTCAGAAATCTCCAGAAATAGGGACATTTTTGGAAAGGGAGTCTTTAGCCTATGAGATTTTTAAAGTGGTTCCTGATTGTACAATTGGATTAAAGCCAAGTATGCAAATGTCAACTTTTGGATGGGATCTAAACATTTCAGCCAACTATCTGGATATTTGGTCTGTACAAACCAAACCAACCACTATTTGATAACTGACCAAATTTTCTCCTTTTATTTGGATATGCCAAACACTTTTATTATTTTTTTTTCATTCAGGTATAACTGACATATAACATTATATTGGTTTGGGATGTACAACATAATGATTTCATATTAGCGTACATTGTGAAATCATTACGATAAGTCTAGTTAACATCTGTCAACATACACAATTAAAATTTTTTTTTCTTGTGATGAGAACTTTAAAGATTTACTCTCTTAGAGGGACGCCTGGGTGGCACAGCGGTTAAGCGTCTGCCTTCGGCTCAGGGCGTGATCCCGGTGTTGTGGGATCGAGCCCCACATCAGGCTCCTCTGCTGCGAGCCTGCTTCTTCCTCTCCCACTCCCCCTGCTTGTGTTCCCTCTCTTGCTGGCTGTCTCTATCTCTGTCGAATAAATAAATAAAATCTTAAAAAAAAAAGATTTACTCTCTTAGAAACTTTCAAATATGAAATACCATATTATTAACTATAATTACCAGGCTGTACATTGCATTCCTATGATTTATTTCGTAACCGGAAGTTTTGATCCCCTTCTCTCATTTTGCTCATCTCCCACCCCTGCCTCTGGCGATCATCACACTGTTCTCTGTATCTGGGAACTTGTTTTGCTGTTGTTTGTTTTAGAATCCACATGTGAGATCAATGGTATTTCAAGCACTTTTATTATTATCCTCACTTTCTAGATGAGGAAAAGTTTAAATAATTTCTTTTAAAAATTACTTTGTATTACTTTTTGTTAAGTAATTTCTTCAAGATGAAGCTGGGTTCTGGGCTCAAGGAGTCCTATTCCAGAGCCCACTGTCCCTTCCTTCTTTCCTTCCTTCCATCTTTCTTTCTTTCTTTCTCTTTCTTTCTTTCTTTCTTTCTTTCTTTCTTTCTTTCTTTCTTTCTTTCTTTCTTCTCTTTTTAAATTTAATTAGCCAACATATAATACATCATTAGTTTCAGATGTGGTGTTCAATGATTCATTAGTTGGATACAACACTCAGCGCTCATCACATCGTGTGCCCTCCTTAATACCCATCACCCAGTTACCCCATCCGCCCACCCATTTCCCTCCCGCAACCCTCAGTTTGTTTCCTTAGTCAGGAGTCACTCATGGTTTGTGTCCCTCTGTTCATGAACACCCTACCATGGTAATGCAAGATTGGGTTGCCTGTATAAGTGAGTATGTCTTTGAATACTCAGATTTAAAAAACACTGCTTTGAAAGAGTTCTGTGTAATCTGGCGATAGAAATTACACCTTTCCCTGTGCTGCAGTAACAAAGTATCTGTATCAAAGTCTCAGTCAGCCAATTCAGAAGTTGTGGGTATATTTGCCTCCATTGCTGCTTCATGAGATCCTTGAGAATGAAGA
Organism: Ailuropoda melanoleuca; assembly: GCF_002007445.2. NCBI lineage: Eukaryota > Metazoa > Chordata > Mammalia > Carnivora > Ursidae > Ailuropoda > Ailuropoda melanoleuca. The sequence continues at coordinate 25,911,629 of NC_048232.1, forward strand.
ATGTGGTGTTTTTGTTTTTGTTTTTCATTTTTGGGCCTCTAGCATCTAGCATGAAGCTTTATAAAGTGAAGGTTTTCAATTAAAAAAGGAAAAATGTATGGTTTAGAAACTGTAGAAACTACAATCTTCTGGAATCTTGTAGAATCTTCTGGAAGGGTTTAACCCTTTAGTATCATGTTTGTTAATACATAAAACAGGGCCAATATTACATATTCAGGGGGAAATAAAAATGCAAATATTTAGTTCCTTCAGAGACTAATTGTAGGAATAAATTTTAAAATTATTTTTTTTTTTGCTTTCTGGAGTCATTAGCTTTACATTTCACTTTTATGAAAAATAAAAGACCAGTTATTTTTCTGACCAACTAGTTTGGCCCATGTTAGGAGGAATGTGTGTCTTTAGAACACTATTTGTAGCTGAAGTCTTTTGAGGCCCTTTGAGAATTTCTCCTTAATATTCCCCAAACTTTGCATTTTGCTGGGTATGCTTATTTATGCTGCCAGATGAAACCTATTATAGAAACCCAGGGGCCAGAAAGCGCTTGAGCCACGTGGACAGGGCAACACCAGCATTGGATAGAGAACAAGAACTTGGGTCTTAGACTCAGTTCAGTTATTGACTCGAAGGTGATCTTAAGCATGTCATTTAATCTCCGAAGAACTCCATTTCATCAATTTGTAAAGTGAGAGGACTGGTTTAGATGACCCTGAAGCACCTTTCAGCTCTCACAATCTATAAATCTTTAACCTAGTTCATTTCCTCTTCTGAGCAGGGACAGCACAGTTCGTCTGGCGGTCTAGTGAGAAGCAATCCATTCGGATTAAGGTATGTCAACTGAATATCTCTGTGTGCACTTCTGACCCATTTCCACCTTTTCTGCCCTAATCTTGGTCCCCAGAGGCTGATCTTTGAAGACTGCATCACCAGGCTCCATTGCCCTCTGGCCTTTGGTTAGGTCCAATGCTGGGGTGGCGGCGGCGGGGGGGGGCACCAGCAGGAGATTAGAAGGTAGGAAGAAGAAGAGGTCAAGGTCTCTATTTCTGGCCCTGAGGAGGGGGGCAGAGGTTGCAGTTTCCTGTTCAAGTGTCGAAGCCTACAGATCCTGTCAGGGCTTCCTCTATGGAAGCAGCTTAAGGAATTACTTTGGCGGTTGTCTCTTTTGGTCTAGGGGCAATAGTGCTTTCTGCTCTTGCTACTACTGTGTACCTCTCGATTCCTTGTTGTTGAGTTCTCTTAGTTCTGCCCTCATCTTTGTAAAGAGGTCAGTCATTAAAGTCTCTTTTACCTTTCCCCATTTTGAGAAGGAAGTTGGCTATATTTACACATTTACTGAAAGAACGATTCTAAAAATTTTCCAGCCATAATATTTTAGTAATCTGATTTAGATATTTGACACAAATAGGAACTTATTAAACACTTTGTCAGAAATGGATCTGCCCAGGGATCTGACAGAAATTACCTATACTTTTGAAATCCTGACAATTACATCACAAGGTAAACAAACACTTTTGACTTGTGTTTCATCTTTCTTAAACATTGCAGCGGATTTACCCAAAGAAAATGAAAGAGTAATTTGACAAGTTATATGCACCCTATGTTTATCGCAACATTACTTTTAATATCTAAGATATGGAAACAGTCCAAGTGTCCACTGATAGAAGAATAGATAAAGAGGATATGGTGTGTGTGTGTGTGTGTGCCCACGCTTGTGTGTATGATGGAATATTACTCAGCCATCAAAAAGGATGAACTCTTGTTATTTGCAACAATATAGATGGACCTAAAGGGTATAACACTAAGTGAAGTAAGTCAGTCCAAGAAAGACAAATACCATATGATTTTCCTTATATGTGGAATTTAAGAAACAAAACAAGCAAACAAACAAAAAAAGAAAAAAAAAAGAGAGAAACAAAAAAAAACCCAGACTCTTAAGTACAGAGAATAAACTGGTGGTTGCCAGAGGGGAGGTGTGTAAAATAGATAAAGGGGACCAAGAGTAGACTTAATGAATAATGTATAGGATTGTTGAATCATAGGGCACCTGGGTGGCTCAGTCGGTTAAGCATCTGCCTTCAGCTCAGGTGATCCTGGGGCCTGGGATCGAGCCCTGCATCAGGCTCCCTGATCAGCAGGAAGCCTCCTTTTCCCTCTCCCTCTGTCTGCTGCTCCCCCTGCTTGTGCTTGGACTCTCTCTCTCTCTCTCTCTGTCAAATACATAAATAAAATCTTTTAAAAAAAGAATTGTTGAATCACTAGATTGTATGCCTGAGACTAATGAAACACTGTGCATTAATTATGCTTCAGTTACAAAGAAAAAGAAAAAAAATATTGCAGTGGAAGTGGTTCCTCAATTCACTGGCAGATCCTGGGGAGATCAGGGTTGAAGACATTTCAGTTTACAAAACTGTGCTTTGGTTGGTTTACACTGAATTTAATTTCTTTAGATTACTCTCTTAGAAGGTTGAAAATACATTTTCTAATAAAAAAAGTAACCCCAGTACATACTAGAGGACTGAGAGCTCTGACTGTAGTTGACCACAGTAAACTCCTGGCAAGTAAATGACAAATTTTCCCCAAAACAAATCTGGTGAAACTCACCTTAGTCCAGCTCTATGTCCTGGGAAGAAAGCAAGGACAAGTGACGACGAGAGAAGATTTTGAGGACCCTCTAGAACTTTAGCACATTGAGATCTCTTCTAGAACAAGATTAAAAGCAGAATTAGCAACTAATTCTCCAAAAGAATAGGAGAAATCTAATTGTGTGCCTGACACGTTAAAATTTGAATAAATCTTAAAGGTGGGATAAAAATTCACAGGTAGACTGGGGAAGGAAGAAAATGTTTTCAAAACAAAAAGACAGCACAAGCAAAGGCACTGAGGTATAGAATGACAGTCCATTTGGGGTCAACAAGAAGAGGGGCACCTGGGTAGCACAGTCGTTAAGCGTCTGCCTTCGGCTCAGGGCGTGATCCCGGCGTTCCGGGATCGAGTCCCACATCGGGCTCCTCGGCTGGGAGCCTGCTTCTTCCTCTCCCACTCCCCCTGCTTGTGTTCCCTCTCTCGCTGGCTGTCTCTCTGTCACATAAATAAATAAAATCTTAAAAAAAACAAAAAACAAAAACCAAGGAGAATGGTTCTATTACAGAATTCAAGAGGAAGAGGTAGCAGGGGGCCAGATGAGAAAGGTCTGTGGATGCCATGCTAGGGACTTTGTACTTCATCCTATAAATGAGTTACTTACTCTTATGAGTTAAGTTGTGTCTCCCAAAAAGATTTGTTGAAGTTCTAACCCCTTATACCTGCGAATATGACCCTATTTAGAAACAGTCTTTATAGATGTAATCAAGTGAAGATGAGGTCATTAGGGTGTGCCTTAATTTAATATGACCAGTGTCCATATCAAAAGAGGAAACGCCATGCAAAGATGGAGGCAAAGAGTGGAGTGTGCAGCTGCAAGCCAAGGGATGCCGAGGATTGACAGTCAACACCAGAAGCTACGAAGAAGCAAAGAAGGACTGTGCTGTGAGCCTCACAAGGAGATGGCCTTGCTGACACCTTGATTTTGAACATCTAGCTTCCAGAGCTGTAAGGGAATAAATTCCCATCGTTTTAAGCTACCTACTTTGTGGTACTTTGTTATGGCTGTTCTAGGACACCAATGCACTTACGTAAGCACCTGCAGGGACAAGGATTGTTATATAGATGGGTGAAGTGGCCAAGTGTTATACGATAAAGAGTAGAGGCAATAGTGACAAACTAGAGAACTTGTACTTATCTTTATATTAAAATACTTTTAAAATATAGCCTGCAGCAAACAGAAAGAATCTGTGGACTACATTAGACCCATAAGCCCTCAGGAGTGTGAGTCCTGCTGTGTAAGGGGAAGAATCCAAAGGGTTTTAAGCTACGGGCTGATATGAAGTGTTTTGCAGAAAAATTGCTCTGATGGAAATGTGGAGGGTGTGTTAAAGGAATACGGTAAGGAGAATTTTGTAAGAACCAGGTGAGAGATTATACAAATGGAAACCAAGACAAGAACTGTGAACATGGAGAGGAGGGACTGTGGGATCAATTGCACTTGTTAATTTAAGTAAGGAAGTGGGGAATTGGGTTAGGGGAGTGCTGAATGGATGACAGCATGAATGAATTAGCTCTAGCCATGACTACGCTGTACAACAAATCACCCCAAAACTCAATGTCTGAAAACAACAATTACTTATTCTCTTGGATCTGAAGGTTGGTTGTGGCTTGGCTAACCTAGGCTGGGCTTAGGTAGGTGACTCTGCTTTGGATTGTGGCAGCTGGAAGAGCTCTACTTTTCACTGAATGTCTGTGGTCTGGATGAAATAGTGCTGCTATTTTCTTCAAGCTAGTAAGCTAGATGGCACGTCCTTTTCATGGTATTGGCAGAGATGAGAGAGAGCAAGAAGAAACACACAAAACCTCTTATGACTCTGAGCTTAGGAAGGGCACATTGTCTGCTCTGCCCATTTCTATTCCCCAAAGCAAGTCACATATGTCTAAAGTCAATGGGCAGGGAAGTGCACCCTTCCCATAGTTAGGCTATGACATGACATCAGGCTCAAAATCTAAGACTCTGTCATCTATATCAAGCTCAGATGTGGCTCTTACTTCAGAGATCTATGCACTAATAGACAAGTTATTTGCCCGATACATGCCCAACATACAATGGTGAAAACAGGGACATGGTGTCCCAACAAACACTCCCATTAGAAAAGGGGAAAAAAAGGGAGACACACAGCGCTGGCCCCTACAGCAGTTTTGAAATCTCACCTGGCAGATGTCAGGTTCTCCTGCCCTAGGTAAGGAATGTGGCTTGAATAGATCAGGGTTCTGTTCCCTGAGAGTGGTTTCTCAGTCCTTTTTTCTTCATGAATTTTGGTTTCCTGTTCTAGGATTTTTTTTGGCCATTGCCAAAGAGGACATTAGAAATGTGCCCGTTTTGGTGGCTGAGCAGCTTTCCAAGACTGCTGCCTCTCCTGTAGAAGGTTAGGGACCCAGAAGTCTCTACAAATTTTGGTAAGTCTTGGTTTCTTTTAATCCAGGCTGGCGATTCTTTCTTGTAGATCTTTATTCCCATGCAGCTAGAAGTACTCATCTCATGCTTTTAACATTCTAAAAAACTTGCCCAAGTTTTTTAGTTCATTAAGTACCTGTTTACCTTCCAAGTGATCGTAGGTAATAAGTTTATCAAATGCTTTACCACCACATACAATAGATCACCATTATTTCTGCCTCCTATAACAATTTCTTCACCTCCTGCCACGCAGTCCTAAAGCTAACAGTGCATAGGAGTTCTTATGGGAGCACTCTTTGCCTGGAACCAATTTCTACATTGGTTAGATTTTTTTTTTGTTTTTTAAGGATTTATTTATTTATTTGAGAGAGAGAGAGAGAGAGAGAGCACATATGAGCAGGGGGAGGGGCAGAGGGAGAGAATCCCTCAAGCAGACCCGTTGCTGAGCAGGGAGCCCGACGTGGGGCTCGATCACAACCCTGAGGTCATGACCTGAGCTGAAACCAAGAGTCGGGTGCTCAACTGACTGAACCACCCAGGAGACTCTGGTTAGCTTTTGCTACAAAACATCACCCCAAACTCAGGAGCTTACAACAACAATCATTTATCCCCATAGATACGAGATTTGGCTGACATATGGTGGATCAAGCTGCCCTGGACCACACAGTGAGGCCATGGCTAAGATGTGGACGCAAAGCATGTCCTGTTCACCATGATCTGTGAAGAGGGAGAGACCAGACTCGGGGAAAAGGTGAAGAGTAGCAATCTCGTGATGCCCGTGGGATGCTCAGCAGGAAAAGACACGAGACTGAAGCCTAGGAGAATAGTCTTAGCTAGAGGGAGAGACAAAGAAAGTTACAGGAACATCAGGTTGTGACTAAGAACATGGGAACAAATGAATGCCTAAGGTGATCACAGAAAGTGACAAAGTCTCTTTTACGTAACCTTAGGGCGCGCCAATACTTAAGGGGTGTGGAAAAGAGGAGAAGCTCCCAAGGGAGGCTTTGATGGAGGTGTGATGCAGGAGAGAATAGTATCGTGGAAGCCGAAGAAGAATAGTTTCATTACTGTGGGAGTGACTTACACAGCTGAAAACGGCAGAATGGCCAAGTCATAGGAAAACAGAAGAGTCTTCTGGATTTGGCAATTAGGAGACCATTGATAGAGCAACCAGCTAATTTATCTTCAAACTAGGACACACTTGAGAGTGAACAGAGGTGCTGTTAATAATTACAGCAGAACGACACGTGTTCTTGGGCAAACAAGGGCAGATGGTCACACTAGTCTCTGGGGATCTCCGCCAGACTGTTACTGTAGGCTCAAGTGGAGTGCGAGCTTGATTGGCCGTGCGAAGAGCGATATGGGGACCTGGAAAAACTCAGGCAGCTAGAGCAGATTTCTTTCTAGGAGCTTGGATAAGGAGGTGGAAAGAGGATAATGACAAAGCTGCGGGCTTTGTCCAGATGTTTAAATATTCTTCTAACAAAGGGGTCCTCAAACGGCTTCTAGGTTGTGTATACAAATATACCAGACCGTGGGATTTTCTAAGAGGATTGAGAAAGTAGAACCAGCTCATGAGATCAGCCCCACATTTTTCTTTTTCTTTTAAGCAACATGGGAAAGTTCTGTTGCTCTCAGAGTAAGTAAGAAGATATCGAACAATGAAAAGGAACAATGACCTCGGCTCAGGTTGGGCTATTTCTTTCAGCAAGAACAAAATCATCTTCATATACGTAGCCTTGAAATAGCGTCTTGGCAGAGGACCTCAGTGTTAGAGCGATATGCACAGTGGAAACCCAAGATAAGTAAGTATATGACGACACAAGAAAGTCTCAAATTGGGTAGTGACTATTAAAACACTTCCGAGGATGATGTACAGCCGTAAGTGGCATAGTACTTCTTCATTCTCTGCCCCTGCTAAGTTTTCCTCGCAGTCACTCCCCCACCACCGCCAACACCCCCAATCTGCTGTTAAAAATTATTCTAAACCAGACTGATGGCACGGGGCCCAGTGTAACAAATGCTCTTTGTTAGCCAAATCAGTTGGCCCCGGAGCTCATGTGTGCAGGCATCAAGAATAATTTCATGATAATCTAGGTTGAGTTTTCTCTTTCCCACCAGCACCAGAGAGTGAGCGCGCCAGTTCCATTGACTTCAAGAGCCAGCACAGGGCACGGGAGTGGGCTTTATTGGGGTAGTCATGTTTCCTTGCCTGAGCTCTGCGGAGGGGAAAACAAAATCCCTGCTCTCAGGCGACGCAGTGAATGATTCTGAGAGCCTTCCTTGATCTCAAACCCTATCAGCACATTTACCCACCCACATTTGGGTCCTTTTTTTAGAATCCTTTCAGTTGGCTAGCAACTAATAGAATAACATTACATTTTGGCTAAGCAGAACGTGAGAAGCCCGGTTGCATTTGAAAAAGAAGCTTTTCTCTTAGGTCGTAAAAGGCAACTGACTTGACAACTGACTATGTGAAACCATTTCATCTACAACAGCGTCCCAAAGATGCCTCTGCAAGAGAGTCTCGAAGATGGGGGGCCAACCTACTTTAAACATTTCTTAATTTCATTGAAATTTCAGGACCTTTTTTAAAAAAAATGGGAAGACAGCGCTTGAAAGGCGAGTATATAAGACTGAAATTGTTTTCCGGTGTTATGGCAGATTGTGGACCGTTGTCCCGAGTCTTCTTTTTGAATGAGGAGCAGAGCATGACCGTCAGCTCTGGGTTCTCCACATCGGCTCGGATTCCCCGAAAAACACAAAGGCTAAGTTAGAGCTGCCTTCAAAGTCCTACCTCCACTTTTCATTAGCTGTGTTACTTTGGGTAAGTTGATTAAGCTGTCTGTGTTTTATTTTCCCTCATTTATAGATAGGGAGAAGTCATAATGGCCACCTCATAGGACCCTGTTGTAAATAGCAAATGAAGCTGTGTTTGTAAAGCTCCTAGTACTGGGTCCATTCTACCACAACACAAAAAGCTCAGTAAATGTTAACTCCATCATTGTTTCTCTTGTCATGGACCCTCATTGCGAAGCTCCAGAAAATAGCTTCAAGAACACTCCTGAAAACCCTAGTATTCTGTGTAAGCTATTGCAACCTTCAAGCCTCAGATCCGAACAATGGGACACGTACCACTGATGGCTCTCTGCACAAAATGTTCAATTTCGGGGACCCCCAGCATTAGGGACATAGGAAGCCTAACTCAGAATAGGACTTGGGCTTCGGCCCAGCTCAGGCCTGCCCTTGAGCAGAATTGGGATTTGGGCCCTGCATGCTCGTTAGGTTAGAACTCTTCAAAATATTGGCCTGCTTCTCCCCCCGTAGCCCTTGAGCCTTTCGCTTTCTTGAGTCTTGGCTCTACTAGAACTGTGGTCACTGAGCCCTAAGCTTTTGACCTGGTCCCCTAGCTCTGGCCTGTAGGTTTTCTCAGAATGATGCTTATCCTTGACCTGCCACTCCTGCCCCAGGGAGATCCCCTCTGCTGGGCAGTGATCTGTCTCAGTTCTGCATAAGAACAAGATAGCTTATCGTTACTGATAAGGGATAAAGTAGCATATTATGTCTAAGTAATAAGCAAGTGTTACGCTCTGTAAACCAGTCTTGCTACTGGGATTTATTTGGTTCGTTTAGTCCAATGTTTCTGTGTCAAGCTTTCTTAAAACACAGTAGAGAGAGAATGATAACAGAAAGGTCAGTCTCAAAATAACTATTATGATTTAGGATATATTGTAGAACTACTTATTGTAAAGTCCTAGAGGCTTTCTTCCTTTTTCTTTTTTTAAACAGTCTTAAGTTATTACAATGTAAGAGGACATTGTGTAAAGAGAAAACTTTCTTTGTATGTTCCAACAGAACAAACACATTACACTTTACCGAAAGTCCTGCAAGGGGAAGTAATACTGATGATCAGCATTCAACCATCCCTAAGTATGTTTCTCAGTGCTTAAAAAGGCACGTTTAAAGTGTAGGGGCTCCTGAGTGGCTCAGTCAGTTAAGTGTCCAACTCTTGATTTTGGCTCAGGTCATGATCTCAGGGTCATGAGACCGATCCCCAAGTCGGGCTCTGCCCAGCAGGGAGTCTGCTTGAGATTCTCTCTCTCTCTCTCTGTTTCTCCCCCCACTCACGCTCTCTCTCTCTCTTTATATATATATATATATATATATATATATATATATATATATATCATCTTTAAAACAAAAACAAACAAACAAATAAAGTGAATTACCAGCTTCATAAGATATCCTAGAAGTTTTAAAATCTCTTTATCCAGAAATCCCAATTCTGGGGGGTTTTCCTACAGGAAATACTTACTGAGTGCCTATGTGTCAAGAACTTCTCTGGGCATTTGAGCTATCAAAGAAGAATGACATTTATCACTGTTCTCTCTGAGTTTATATTCTAGCAGATGGACACAGACAATAAACAATGCACATAATGAATAAATAAATTATAGAGTATGTTTGAGGGATCAGTGCTATGGGGAAAAAAGAGTAGAGCATGTGGGGGGTATCAGGAATGCGGAAGTGGCAAGGAACAATTACAGTATAAGTAGGGATCTAGAGGAGGTTAAGATGGCGGAGGAGTAGGGGACCCCTTTTTCAGCCGGTCCCCTGAGTTGAGCTGGATAGGTACCAGACCAGCAGGAACATCCACGGAATCAGCCTGAGATGCAGGAAGATACATCTGGATCTCTACAAATGAACATCTCCAGCACTGAGTATCGAGGTACGAAGCGGGGAGCCGTGAAACCGCGCACAGATATCGGAAGCTAAACAGAAGGGGGAGGGAGCCGCCGTGTCAGGGCGCCGGGAAGCGGTAGCCACCTGCAAGGGGGAGCGGACAGACCGCGGACCCGCACGCTTGAGACAGCAGGCTGAGAAGGGAGCTCCGGGAGCGCACGCGGGACGGCTGGCGGTTGGCGGGCCACCTGCACGGGGGAGCAGGCGGACTCGCGGACGGCACCCGCGAGACAACAGACTTAGAACGCGA
>NC_048232.1:25922009-25962593 GCF_002007445.2 Ailuropoda melanoleuca
TATATATATATATATATATATATATATCATCTTTAAAACAAAAACAAACAAACAAATAAAGTGAATTACCAGCTTCATAAGATATCCTAGAAGTTTTAAAATCTCTTTATCCAGAAATCCCAATTCTGGGGGGTTTTCCTACAGGAAATACTTACTGAGTGCCTATGTGTCAAGAACTTCTCTGGGCATTTGAGCTATCAAAGAAGAATGACATTTATCACTGTTCTCTCTGAGTTTATATTCTAGCAGATGGACACAGACAATAAACAATGCACATAATGAATAAATAAATTATAGAGTATGTTTGAGGGATCAGTGCTATGGGGAAAAAAGAGTAGAGCATGTGGGGGGTATCAGGAATGCGGAAGTGGCAAGGAACAATTACAGTATAAGTAGGGATCTAGAGGAGGTTAAGATGGCGGAGGAGTAGGGGACCCCTTTTTCAGCCGGTCCCCTGAGTTGAGCTGGATAGGTACCAGACCAGCAGGAATATCCACGGAATCAGCCTGAGACGCAGGAAGATACATCTGGATCTCTACAAATGAACATCTCCAGCGCTGAGTATCGAGGTACGAAGCGGGGAGCCGTGAAACCGCGCACAGATATCGGAAGCTAAACAGAAGGGGGAGGGAGCCGCCGTGTCAGGGCGCCGGGAAGCGGTAGCCACCTGCACGGGGGAGCGGACGGACCACAGACCCGCACGCTTGAGACAGCAGACTGAGTCTGTGAGCCGGGAGCGTGCGCCACCAAGCATCTCACGGATCTCCGGAGCTCCGGTGTGCTCACTGGATTCAGGCTGAGACCGGAAGCTCCGGGAGCATGCACGGGGCGGCTGGCGGCTGGAGGGCCACCTGCACAGGGGAGCAGGCGGACTCGCGGTCAGCACGCGCGAGACACCAGACGGAGACCGGGAGCTCTGGGAACCCGCGCGGGGCGGCTGGCGGCGGGCGGGGTTGGAAACACAAAGGACAGAGACGTGCCGGCCCTGGAAGTGAGGGCTGGGACGCCGGGTGTGGGGCGCACAGCCCGGGATGCTGCAGGGTTGAGCAGCACCAACAGAAACAGAGTTAAAGTGGCCAGAACATCAGTGGAGAACGATCCGCGATCCCTCTGTTCTGAGACAGAGGCTGAATTTCAGCCGCTGCTGCTCTCTCAGAAGAGGCATAGCAAACCGCCAGGGAAAGCCGCCAGAGAACAAAAGCCCGGAAATACCGGCTCACAGGGTGCCCATCCCCATCCCCCCTCGCAAGGGACACAGAGACTCTACCCAAACAGGGTTTTCTGAGTACCTGCAGGCAGGCCCCTCCCCCAGAAGGCAGGCTGAAAAATCAAGAAGCCCACAACCCGGAGCGCCTGAGTGGCGCAGTCACCAAGCACCTGTCTTCGGATTAGGGTGTGATCACAACGCTCCGTAAGGAGTCCTTCATCGGGCTTCTCCACCGGGAACCTGCTTCTTCCTCTCCCACTCCTCTGCTTGGGTTCCCTTTCTTGCTGACTGTCTCTCTCTCTCTCAAATAAATAAATAAACTCTTTAAGGAAGAAGCCCACATCCCTAAGATCTCTATAAAACAAGGGCGCACGGCCTGGGTCCCAGTCAACACTTGGGCTCTGGACAACCCTGCAATCTCTCTTCATCAGAATGACGAGAAGGAGAAGTCCCCCCCAGCAAAGAAAAGATAATGAGTCTGTGGCCTCTGCCACAGAATTGGCCTCGGCCACAGAATTAATACATATGGATGTATCCCAATTATCAGAAATGGAATTCAGAGCAACAATGGTCAAGATGATGAGTAAACTTGAAAAAAGCATCAGAGAAAGCGTTGCTGAGAATATAGAATCCCTAAGGGCAGAAATGAGAGCGAATCTGACAGAAATTAAAAATTCTATGAGCCAAATGCAGTCAAAACTAGAGGCTCTGACGGCCAGGGTCACCGAGGCAGAGGAACGCGTTAGCGAATTGGAGGATGGGTTAGTAGAAGAAAAAACGAAAATAGAAGCTGGTCTTAAAAAAATCCACGCCCACGAATGTAGATTACGGGAGATTACTGACTCTATGAAACGATCCAATGTCAGAATCATCGGCATCCCTGAAGGGGTGGAGAAAAACAGAGGTCTAGAAGAGATATTTGAACAAATTGTAGCTGAAAACTTCCCTAATCTAGCAAGGGAAACAAGCATTCGTGTCCAAGAGGCAGAGAGGACCCCATCCAAGCTCAACCAGGACAAACCTACGCCACGGCATGTCATAGTGCAATTCGCAAATATTAGATCCAAGGATACAGTATTGAAAGCGGCCAGGGCAAAGAAATTTCTCACGTACCAAGGCAAAGGTATCAGGATTACGTCAGACCTGTCTACAGAGACCTGGAATGAGAGAAAGGCTTGGGGGGGCATTTTTAAAGCTCTTTCAGAGAAAAACATGCAGCCAAGGATCCTTTATCCAGCAAAGCTGTCATTCAGAATTGATGGAGAAATAAAGACGTTCCAAAATCGCCAATCATTAACCAATTTCGTAACCACGAAACCAGCCCTACAGGAGATATTAAGGGGGGCTCTATAAAGGTAAAAAGGCCCCAAGAGTGATACAGAGCAGCAAGTCACAACCGATACAAAGACTTTAAAGAGAAATGGCATCATTAAAATCATATCTGTCAATAATCTCTATCAATCTAAATGGCTTAAACTCTCCCATAAAACGCCACAGGGTTGCAGATTGGATAAAAAGACATGACCCATCCATTTGCTGTCTACAAGAGACTCATTTTGAACCCAAAGATGCATTCAGACTTAGAGTAAGGGGATGGAGTACCATCTTCCACGCAAATGGACCTCAAAAGAAAGCTGGAGTAGCAATTCTCATATCAGATAGACTGGATTTTAAACTAGAGGCCATAGAGAGAGATACAGAAGGGCACTATATTATTCTTAAAGGAAGTATTCAACAAGTGGATATGACAATTATTAATATATATGCCCCCAACAGGGGAGCAGCAAGATACACAAGCCAACTCTTAACCAAAATAAAGAGACATATAGATAAGAACACAGTAATAGTAGGGGACCTCAACACCCCACTATCAGAAATAGACAGAACACCCTGGCAAAAACTAAGCAAAGAATCAAAGGCTTTGAATGCCATACTCGACGAGTTGGACCTCATAGATATATATAGAACACTACACCCCAGAACCAAAGAATACTCATTCTATTCAAATGCCCATGGAACATTCTCAAGAATAGATCATGCTCTGGGACACAAAACAGGTCTCAGCCAATACCAAAAGATTGAAATTATCCCCTGCATATTCTCAGACCACAACGCTCTGAAATTGGAACTCAACCACAAGGAAAAACCTGGAAGAAACTCAAACACTTGGAGGCTAAGAACCATCCTGCTCAAGAATGACTCGATAAACCAGGAAATCAAAAAACAAATTAAACAATTTATGGAGACCAACGAGAATGAATACACAACGGTCCAAAACCTATGGGATACTGCAAAGGCAGTCCTAAGGGGGAAATACATAGCCATCCAAGCCTCACTCAAAAGAATAGAAAAATCTAAAATGCAGTTTCTATATTCTCACCTCAAGAAACTGGAACAGCAACAGAGGGACAGGCCTAACCCACTGACAAGGAAGGAGTTGACCAAGATTAGAGCAGAAATCAATGAATTAGAGACCAGAACCACAGTAGAGCAGATCAACAGGACTAGAAGCTGGTTCTTTGAGAGAATCCATAAAATTGATAGACCACTGGCAAAACTTGTCCAAAAACAAAGAGAAAGGACTGAGATTATTAAAATTATGACTGAAAAGGGAGAGGTCACGACCAGCACCATTGAAATTGCAAGGATTATTAGAAACTTTTATCAACAGCTATATGCCAAAAAACTAAACAATCTGGAAGAGATGGAGGCCTTCCTGGAAACCTATAAACTACCAAGACTGAAACAGGAAGAAATAGATTTCTTAAATAGGCCAATTAACTATGAAGAAATTGAGTCAGTGATAAACAACCTTCCAAATAATAAAACTCCAGGCCCAGACGGTTTTCCTGGGGAATTCTACCAAACATTCAAAGAAGAAATAATACCTATTCTCCTAAAGCTATTTCAAAAAATAGAAACAGAAGGAAAGCTACCAAACTCATTCTATGAGGCTAATATTACCTTGATCCCCAAACCAGGCAAAGACCCCCTCAAAAAGGAGAATTACAGACCGATTTCTCTAATGAATATGGATGCCAAAATCCTCAACAAGATCCTTGCTAATAGAATCCAACAGTACATTAAAAGGATTATCCATCATGACCAAGTGGGATTCATACCTGGGATGCAAGCATGGTTCAACACTCGCAAATCAATCAATGTGATACATCATATCAACAAGAAAAGACTCAAGAACCATATGATCCTCTCAATTGATGCAGAAAAAGCATTTGACAAAATACAGCATCCTTTCCTGATTAAAACCCTTCAGAGTGTAGGAATAGAGGGTACATTTCTCAATCTCATAAAAGCCATCTATGAAAAGCCTACTGCAAGCATTATTCTCAATGGGGAAAAGCTGGAAGCCTTTCCCTTAAGATCAGGAACACGACAAGGATGCCCACTCTCGCCACTATTATTCAACATAGTACTAGAAGTCCTTGCAACAGCAATCAGAAGACAAAAAGGGATCAAAGGTATCCAAATCGGCAAAGAAGAAGTCAAACTGTCTCTCTTTGCAGATGACATGATACTCTATATGGAAAACCCAAAGGAATCCACTCCCAAACTATTAGAAGTTATAGAACAATTCAGTAAGGTGGCAGGATACAAAATCAATGCCCAGAAATCAGTTGCATTTCTATACACGAATAACGAGACTGAAGAAAGAGAAATTAGGGAATCCATCCCATTTACAATAACACCAAAAACCATACGTTACCTTGGAATTAACTTAACCAGAGACGTAAAGGACCTATATCCTAGAAACTATAGATCACTTTTGAAAGATATTGAGGAAGACATAAAAAGATGGAAAAATATTCCATGCTCATGGATTGGAAGAATTAACATAGTTAAAATGTCCATACTACCCAGAGCAATCTACACTTTCAATGCTATCCCGATCAAAATACCGAGGACATTTTTCAAAGAACTGGAACAAATAGTCCTTAAATTTGTATGGAACCAGAAAAGGCCCCGAATCTCCAAGGAACTGTTGAAAAGGAAAAACAAAGCTGGGGGCATCACAATGCCGGATTTCGAGCTGTACTACAAAGCTGTGATCACAAAGACAGCATGGTACTGGCACAAAAACAGACACATCGACCAATGGAACAGAATAGAGAACCCAGAAATGGACCCTCGGCTCTTTGGGCAACTAATCTTTGATAAAGCAGGAAAAAACATCCGGTGGAAAAAAGACAGTCTCTTCAATAAATGGTGCTGGGAAAATTGGACAGCTACATGCAAAAGAATGAAACTTGACCACTCTCTCACACCATACACAAAAATAAACTCCAAATGGATGAAAGACCTCAATGTGAGACAGGAATCCATCAAAATTCTAGAGGAGAACATAGGCAACAACTTCTATGACATCGGCCAGAGCAACCTTTTTCACGACACATCGCCAAAGGCAAGAGAAATAAAAGATAAAATGAACTTATGGGACTTTATCAGGATAAAGAGCTTCTGCACAGCCAAGGAAACAGTCAAAAAAACTAAGAGACAGCCCACGGAATGGGAGAATATATTTGCAAAGGACACCACAGATAAAGGACTGGTATCCAAGATCTACAAAGAACTTCTCAAACTCAATACACGAGAAACAAATAAACAAATCATAAAATGGGCAGAAGATATGAACAGACACTTTTCCAATGAAGACATACAAATGGCTAACAGACACATGAAAAAATGTTCAAAATCATTAGCCATCAGGGAAATTCAAATCAAAACCACACTGAGATACCACCTTACGCCAGTTAGAATGGCAAAGATAGACAAGGCAAGAAACAACAATTGTTGGAGAGGATGTGGAGAAAGGGGATCCCTCCTACATTGTTGGTGGGAATGCAAGTTGGTACAGCCACTCTGGAAAACAGTGTGGAGGTCCCTTAAAAAGTTAAAAATTGAACTACCCTATGACCCAGCCATTGCACTACTGGGTGTTTACCCCAAAGATACAGACGTAGTAAAGAGAAGGGCCATATGCACCCCAATGTTCATAGCTGCATTGTCCACAATAGCCAAATCATGGAAGGAGCCGAGATGCCCTTCAACAGATGACTGGATTAAGAAGCTGTGGTCCATATATACAATGGAATATTACTCAGCTATCAGAAAGAACGAATTCTCAACATTTGCTGCAACATGGACGGCACTGGAGGAGATAATGCTAAGTGAAATAAGTCAAGCAGAGAAAGACAATTATCATATGATTTCTCTCATCTATGGAACATAAGAACTAGGATGATCGGTAGGGGAAGAAAGGGATAAAGAAAAGGGGGGTAATCAGAAGGGGGAATGAAACATGAGAGACTATGGACTATGAGAAACAAACTGAAGACTTCAGAGGGGAGGGGGTGGGGGAATGGGATAGACTGGTGATGGGTAGTAAGGAGGGCACGTATTGCATGGTGCACTGGGTGTTATACGCAACTAATGAAGCATCGAACTTTACATCGGAATCCGGGGATGTACTGTATGGTGATTAACATAATATAATAAAAAAAATCATTAAAAAAAAAAGTAGGGATCTATAGCATTAGTTTTAATGGCTACGTAGTACTCCATTATTAGGAATGACCAGCATTTGTTGACCAATTTACTATTCACTATTATAAATAAAGCTTCAGCAAACATCTGTATATGTATGTACCTATGTACGTATGTGTGCATGTATGTATCTAAACACCTGTCTGATCATTTTCTTAAAACTAATTTCTGGAAATTAAACAAAGTCAAATGCTATAAGCAGATTTCAGGCTTATAGAAAGTCTGAAGCAATGTCCACTTCTTCTATCACTAACACTTTGTACTCCTGCCCAGTTTCACCATCAAAAAATTATATCAACTAGGGGCGCCTGGGTGTCACAGCGGTTAAGCGTCTGCCTTCGGCTCAGGGCGTGATTCCGGCATTATGGGATCGAGCCCCACATCAGGCTCCTCCGCTATGAGCCTGCTTCTTCCTCTCCCACTCCCCCTGCTTGTGTTCCCTCTCTCGCTGGCTGTCTCTATCTCTGTCGAATAAATAAATAAAATCTTTAAAAAAAATTATATCAACTAAATTTTCACCATACAGTCTATGATGGCAAATGAGAAACAAAACGGAACGTATGTGATGTAATGCTTATTGGATTCTACACACACTTGACTGCACGTCAACATATTAGCATTCTGACAGATTACCTTTCTTTCATATGACACTCACTGGGTGTTTTTTGCATCTTCCTTCATACTTTTCTGTATGTTCTAGGATTTCTACACTCAGCGTGAATTTCTTTTGCCTAATAGCTCTTGTTTTTACTACTCATAAAGAGAAATCAATTTAAAGTAAATAAATAACACTGGGAAGCGTTGTCATAGTTTCCTGCAGTTTCCCAGATCGGCAAGTTCTGCTTCTCCATTTCCTGTCAGCTTCCAAAATGGTGGAGGGATCTTAAAGCCCGAACTAACAACACCGTCTGTCCTTCTGGCCAGAGTGCTCCGCTGCTTGTTTAGGAGACGTGGGTTTACGGCCCATTCCTCTTCTGCTTTGTGACTTGCCCCCTCAGGTTTATAAATCAGTTTTCCTAAAAGACCAGGCTTAATTCAATTTAAAACGTGAGCTTGAGATGGGGGATTTTGCAGGGTGGTCCTTCTCCCTGAGTCTGTGTAAAGACCTGGCTAATCCTTTTATGCAAAAACATCCTTTCAGGGGATCAATTCTGTTAGAAATGACCAAGTCAACTATTTATTTATTCATGTAACAAGTATTTCTTGATAGACTGTTCTAAGGGCTGGCGATACAAGAGTGAATAAATCAGACCAAAAAAAAAAAAATCCCTGCCCTTATGGTGCTTCGATCCCAGTGGGGGAGACCAAACAATAAACCAGGTTAATAGGTATATCGTTGGCAGATTTGACAGTGGTAGTGCTATGGAGGAAGAATAAAGTGGGAAAGGGAGATCTGGAATAGAGGGGGTTGAGGGGATGCTGAAATTTAAGATGGGGCACCCCAGAGAGACAGCCTCACTGAGAAGCTGCCATGTTTTCAGTTGCCTGCTGTGACCTTGAGACATTTTGACGTTAGGAGAATGACTGGGTTGCTGGACTCTAGTTTATATAACCAGAGAAGTCCACTTGCGATCTGGCCCTCTTCTTAGAGGATACTTGGGGGCTGAAGTGATGGGCGGGTAATCAACAAACAGGAAAAGGCAGCTGTGAGTGTGGCTGAGGAGCCGGAGAGGAGAAGTCATGAGAGGTAATCAAAGAATCTTGATTCCCGGGGAGGGAGATAAGAGACATCTCTCGTTTTAAGTGGATTTGCTTTCCCTTTGCTTCCCCTCCTTTGCCCGTGCTTCGTAGTTCTTTGGTTTTGCTCCAGCTGCATTCAAGACACCCTCCAAAACGCATTACCAAGACTCCTACGTGTTTAGAAAATGTACAAGGTAAGAATTCTTTATTGAAAGACTATTTTATGCCTTTGTAGCCACCACTTATTGGCAAGTAGTACTATGATATATATATTTTTTAACACTGGAAATAAATCATGTTTAAAGTAGCAGCACGTTTTATGTATAGAGAATAAAGGTCAATGAAAAAGGACGCTTAGCATTAAGAGCGCTTCTTTCTTATGGGTAATTCGCCAATCCTGAGCAAGACACAAGCCCTGGTCTTAGCGAATGTGTTCACTCCTTCCCATTCTGCCCTAAATATGAGGTTTATATAGCGCTCACAGCTTGTCCTCTGAACACCTCTAAAGCAAGTATGTCAGTTCCTCATGAAATAATTGTATCTGTTATGCCAGCAATGAGGATTAATGATGTCATGCAGGGAAAGGATGAAGATGATTTAATAGTAAATATGAAACACATGTTTCTTGGATAATATAAAGTTATTTTTTTTACCCCAAAGTCCAGAGGCTTTTAAACTTTGAATTATGGTCAAGTTTCTATTTTCTAATGTAAGGGCAACAAGGCAGGTAGTGTCCAAACTGGCAGATAATCCCCAACTCATGTTTACTTGCTCTCAGGTATATTTTGGTATGACCATTTGAATGTCATTATGTCTGATGTTCAGGTTTAAGAAGTCCAATAAAATGGAGCCAAATTATGACTTAGGATACTGGCAGGGTCTGCAGTCTGTTTCTCCATTTAGATTCTATCTGAGTCTCTACCTGTAAAGAACGTCCTGTTACCAAGACTTAGTGTTTTCAAAGCTATTCAGCTAGCTTTCCTTGGAGAGTAACCTTGCCCGAAGTATTAGAATTACTCAATAAATGTCGAATGGCTTGGGGCGCGTGGGTGGCACAGCGGTTAAGCATCTGCCTTCGGCTCAGGGCGTGATCCCGGCGTTATGGGATCGAGCCCCACATCAGGCTCCTGTGCTATGAGCCTGCTTCTTCCTCTCCCACTCCCCCTGCTTGTGTTCCCTCTCTCGCTGGCTGTCTCTATCTCTGTCAAGTAAATAAATAAAATCTTTAAAAAAAAAATGTTGAATGGCTTGTATGGATTGAAACCCAAAGAGTTAAACAAAACTGAAGGTTGAATTATAATAAATGTAGCATTGAGATAAAGGGAGTGGAACTAACTAGAAGTAGTACTAACTCTTGATGGAAAGAGGTGTGTATCACCCTTTTCAGGAAAACAAGCCATCAGGCTTTCTGAACCATCCTACCTCATTACCTGGTTACATGCATTAGCTGGTATGTAATGCCTGCTCTCTGAGGAGACAGGGAAGAGAGACTCAGGAAAGAACTCTGAGCTATTCTTATACTCTAAACTGAAATATTTAATGGTTTCTTTAAAAAAAAGATTTTATTTATTGATTTGTTTGGAGCAAGCAAGTGAGTGGGGAATAAGGGAAAGGAAGAGGGAGAGAGTGAATCCCAAGCAGACTGCGTGCTGAGCGTGGTACCCACACGGGGCTCGATCTCCTGACCTTAGATCATGACCTGAGCCAAAATCAAGAGTGGGATGCTTAACCAACTGAGCCACCCAGGCGCCCCTTTCAACTGAAATGTTTAAAGAGAATGTCTACAGTTACCGGAGATTTGGTTGGAAAGCTGGTCCCTTAGACAGTAGTGATCCTTCCTTTGTTGGCGAGTGCAGATGGCTCGTGTGGAGCCCTAGGGCGGTGCCTCTGTGGGTGTCTGGGGATGGACTCCTGCCATAGCTTCCCAGACAGAACAAAAAGGGAACCTGATTCAGATCAAACGCACAGTGGTGTGGGCACCTGCCAGCAGCCGGAATTACTCAAGGTCCGGTACACGGGATGACCTACTAAAAACTTTCTGAAAAAGGTTTTGCTTTTGGAACTCCTTGCCCTCGCTGATTCCAACCCCAAGGTTTCAATACAAACCACGTTAGAAACTGCCTTTGAAGGGCTCTAAGCTCTCCTGAGGTTCCTGTGCCTGTAACAAAGCTTATTTCTCTCTGCTTTCACCCACGTTTGGGGCTACAATAGGCACTGCGCACCAGGACATTTCATGGCTCTCTGAGCTTTTTTCTTTTCCTTGAGGACACCTGCTTTAGATCCACCTTCTCTCAAGGCGCTCCCCGACAAGGCGAATCTTTTGCCCAAACCTTGGTAGCTTAAGTGAGTACATTGAGTTTTACGTAGATTCTGGTCTTCTTTCCAGAAATCACCAGGAAGAACAGGTTTGTCCAGCATAGCTTGTAACTGCCAGGTCATAGCCGGACATTCTGCTGGGGTGATAAGGGTAGAGGGTTGACAACTCCACTGCATTGAAGTTTCACTGGGAGAAGAGGAAGCCAGGCTCAAAGTAAAGCTTAAAAGCACAGCATTTCTGATTGTCCTAGAGAGACAAGAAAATGCTCTTATCTATATTTCCCTTTTACATTTTAGACTTCTTTAATATGCATGTGAACATGTAGGTATATATGTATTTATGTGCATGTGTCTATACAGGTGTCATCGTCTATATCTTTATTGATGTAAAGAAAACCTCACACGGGTTCGAAGCTGAAAAATCCTTGCCTGTCCTTTGTTTATTGTTTTTGTATTTACTTAATGTGCCAAGAAAATTTTTCCCCATCTCCACCTGCCCAGAACTTATACATCCTTTAATTTATGATTACAAAAGATGCTCGATGAAATCCTATTGCTCCCTATAGAAAAGAGTATGCGTGTTTGCGTGTGCGTGTGTCTACACGTGTGTGTATGTATGTGTGCGAGTTCAAACATGCGCAGAACCCCATTGGCACCTATCACTTTCTCTCTGATGTACTAGTTCTGTGTGCATTGCATTGCTCCTTGATGGATTCCAAGTTTTGAATGTCACGCAAATGCAGGTCCCCCAGTACCTGTGTCTGTCTACAGAATCCATGCACAATACATAGGAGAGGGGTTCACTGAGTGCAAAGGTGTAGGTAGCCGCTGGAGTGACCGAGCTGTTCAAAAGGGTGGACCCTTTGCTGTGTGAACACAGCTGGAGCTCTGTCCTCTCTTATGCAGCTTATCCCTAATGAGCACGTGGCCAACCGTGGCAGCACAGCACATGAGTGTAACATAAAAACTACAACGACAACAAATCTGTGTCCAGTTGCTGCCCCTGACCTCATTGTATCACCATCTAACCAGCAAACACACAGCCAGACAAGCAAGTGATCCTAACACGCAGCCGGGGGTGAACCTCAGCATTAGACAGCTGGTGGATGGCAGCACTTCTCAAACACTCACGCCCACGAGAATCACCTGGGACTCAGGCACGGTAGTTCTGAGATGGGGTCCGAGAGTCCGTGTTACTGACAAAGTCCCATGTCATGCTGGGTCTTCTGGTCAGCAGAGCAGAGGGCCTGTCCCTTGAAAATTCTGCTTTAGTGGTTTGAGGGTAGAGCGTGCGAATTTGTTTTTAACAAGCACCCTGGACGATTCTTATTATCCGACACATTAGGGAAATGCTGGATTTTAGCAGCGTTTGTGACATTAGGTGTTCACTACAAGTCACCTGTTTGCTCTGGTAAGGTAGGCCCTCTCCCTCCTGTGGGGCTCCTTCCAGATTTCTGGGATAGGGCCAAGAAAACTACATGCAGAGGTCATTTACAGGTACAGGTTGAGGGTCCCTGAAGGTGACAACGGTGCTTCCTGCACCGTGGGGACAGGCGTGTCCTGGGGCGACACAAGGGTTTATGTGGTCTGCAGATAGAGAAAAGGTCATCGGCACCTGGGGAATGATTAGCCCTGCTATGGCAAATTGTCACATCCTCTAATACGGAATGTTTGTTTCAGTGTCTGTTCCTCGTTTGTATAATTTCATAGGCAGCTATTCCACTGAAACTCCAATAGACGGAGTTTATTGTACGTTCGTCAGTTCATTTGTCTGTGTATTTTCCAATTCTTTCCCCTTTTGGCTATATAAATAAAGCCCCACAAAGACTGAGAAGGGTTGGCCTGTCTTAATGCTTTCTGCTATGGGAAGCAGGTTTGCAAGAACTTCCTCCCCCAGTGTGATGGCCAAGTTAGATGACATGCTCCTGCCAGTGCTGAGGGCCTTCCTCCAGGATGGCTTCAGAAGGGGTGAGAAATGCCCCCAGTTGAGCACTTCTTTCTGATGGAGCCAACGGGGCTTTGGTTCTGGAAACAGTAGTCACTCCATTTTGTCATGAAAACATTGACCCATCAGAAACCCTTCCTTAAGGCAGGAAGAGAAGAAGGAGCAAAAATGACTCTCAAAAACATTTCCTCCCTTCCCATTTTGAGCCATCATGAGCTTTCCTGAAAGATACAAATAATAAAATAAGGAACTCATTGTCCTTTGATCAATTATAATACTAAAATTTCCCAAATTGAAAAAAAAGACAATTTTTCACCAAGAGAAGGATTATTGACATTTGTTGAGATTCTCCAAGGTACCACCGAGAACACTGGTATGTCCAGTTGTTGAATCTTATATTTATTTGAATTGTGTTTATAATCCAACAGCCTAACTTTGGTTTTGGTTCAAACTTTCCAACAATGACAGGTACTCAACAACAGAGTGAATGTGGCCTTTTAAAACAGGAGGTTTTCTCACATAGGCGATGCTTAATTAGAAGCTAACTAACCATCCTTTGAGATGAAAGTAGAGTGTCTCTGTGCTCTCTAAACCTGACAATCCATCAAAACCACATGGAGTACTAGGAAAACAGATTCTTATAATGTATAGAGCTCCTGACTCAGATCTACTGAATGGAGTCAGTAAATTGAAAAATTTCCAACTGATCTCAAACCCACCACTGGTCTCCACTCCAGCCGGCATTAGGGAATAGATCTTGGAACATCCTTCTGACTCTAGACTTCTGGGATGTTCTGATTGCTTTTGTACAGATGTGATAAGTGCTTCATAAACTGGAGAGTGTAATATAAACGTAAGGCATTGTTAGTAATCCCCAAAGACCCCCATGTTTTCACCATGTGTCTATGTGGGGCTGAACTTACAACCCTCCTTACAAGGACGAGAAATCAATCTAAAGAAAGGCACTCCTGTCAGTGGCAAAGCTCTGTTTCTCTGGAGTTTAGGTTGATGTGGACATTAGGGATAGGAAATCCAAAGCAAAGCTTGAAGGGTTCAGTCNATCAATCTAAAGAAAGGCACTCCTGTCAGTGGCAAAGCTCTGTTTCTCTGGAGTTTAGGTTGATGTGGACATAGGGATAGGAAATCCAAAGCAAAGCTTGAAGGGCTCAGTAGGTATGGAGGTGGGGGGCTTAGAGGAAGATGNTAGGGATAGGAAATCCAAAGCAAAGCTTGAAGGGTTCAGTCGGTATGGAGGTGGGGGGCTTAGAGGAAGATGCGGTCAGAATGGAGGGCAAAGACAAAGAACGTGAATGAGGCAAAGAAGTTGGAAAACAGCCTGTGGACACATCTCAGACAGCACAATGAGCTGGGAGACCCAAACCTGATAAACAGGAATCAGGAGAGCCATAAGAGAGCTGCTGAAGTCGAGGTGCAGGACAAACAAACAAGGGAACTGCTCAAGGGATGCCTGGGTGGCTCAGTCGGTTAAGCGTCTGCCTTTGGCTCACGTCATGATCTTGCGGTCCTGGGATGGAGCCCTGTGTGGGGCTCCCTGCTCAGTGGGGAGTCTGTTTCTCCCGCTCCCTCCGCCCCTCCCCCTGCTCATGCTCTCTCTCTCTTTCTCAAATAAATAAAATTAAAAAAAAGAGAGAGAGAGAGAACTGCTCAAAATATTGGAATGAGGCACTTTGATTATTGAGGCAACACTTTCTCAGGGTGGGTTCTTCTCCTGAATGCAGTTGGCTGGGGCCAAGGGGGAGTCTGCAGGAGAGAGCGCCCGGGGGGGGGCAGAAGAAAATAGCCACAGGCAGGTTGATTCTGAAATAGGCAGAGCCTGCTAACCAGAAGGGTCACCGAGTCTGCAGTCTCTTTAGGTCAGCAGGGCGTAAAACCCACGCCCGGAAAGATTTGTCAAGTCCCCGAGTTCCTTAGTAAAATGGGCCATTGGGTAGAGTTGCTACCCTTGGGCGAGCAAGCTACGTGACCTTGAGCCTACTGTATGCCCTTGAGCAAACTGCTTCATCTCTCCAGGTTCAATTTCCTCTTCCTTAGGGTGACTTCTGAGGTCTCTATAATTCAAGGCGTGTCAGCAGCGACACTGCAGACAGCATTTCACACCCAGATGTTGGCTCTGCCAGTGTTATCTCCACACTCAGGTCAGGGGTAGCGCACCTGGCATGCAGCCAGGCGGAGCAAAGGGAGCGAGGCTGGCACCTCCCTGGGAGTCAAGCAGCCTGTTCAGACGGGTGTGGACTGTTGACTTCTCACAGTGACATACTGCTCGCTAGCATGCACGCTACAAACAGGACACAGATTATCAACCATGCCGCTGTCAGAGTAACAGCGTGGACTCTTCTTTCTTGATAAATAGGCTACGTGGAAAGAGCACATACCCTAATTTCAGCTTTGCCAACTTACAACCTTAAACCTTCTGGGCCTCCACTTCTTGTTAGGTTCAACTATATCAAATTGCCAACGTTTGTTTCTCGAGCTACAAAAACAACAATTTCCCGTGGTTCAAGTCAATACGAAGAAAATGAGTAGCCTTGACCAGCAGAACCCTTGAGAAGCTTCCTTGCTGTTTTGATTTTTAATAAATATTTGGTGAATATCTACACTGAGTCAGGCCCTGTATTAGGTTCTGTGTGCACAATGGTGACCAAGATAGTCTCACCGAGCTTATGTCTACGGGAGTACAGCTCCAAATTGAAGTCACATGATTTGAATGCTCCTGGAGCAACACAGAACTTGTATCTTCACAGGTGAGGGAGAAACCTGCCACCCGGGGAAGAATTATTCAACTTTGTTCAGTCTCTAATGAAAAGATCACTAAAGCCCTTATCTGAACATACAGTTCGGAGAAGAATCTGAGAACGAGTAAACAACAANTGAGAACGAGTAAACACGATGAACTCATTCAAAGGCTGAGATAATGAGACATCTTTATAATTCAGTTGTTTGAGGGAGTGAAGGGTGCGGATATTATATTTTACTCATCCTATGACACAGTCAACCAGGCAAATAGGAGCCAATAATTACATTGTAAACCATGTGGCATGTGCACCAGGAAATGTTTTGAGGTTTGTCAAAGTTCACATTGCTTTTAAAACATAAACATAAGCTAAAAAATGTAGCTTTCATATTGACAGAGCCAATGGAATGTCGGCAAAAAAAAAAACACAGGAATATTGGCTTTGAGAAAAACTTCGTGAAATGAGCTTAGCTAATCATTTGACGATAACATCTTTTAAAAACTGTTGATTAATGGCCTAGAAATAGTTTTATTGAGGCACGGTCTCCATACTTCAGAATTTTCAAAGTGATTTGTAATGAAGTTTTAGATTTCGTAGGTTGACTCTCGTGAAATTGAAGGCTTTCACCGATTTTTAACCTATAAAATTAATAATTTCTTGTGGATCAGCCTAATACCTAGTACAAAACCTCACTGGTTGTTCATAGAAAGGAAATAGTATAAATTCCAAATAGAGGCTCCCTTTGGCCAATAAAGAAGTCTCATTGATGCAATGGCTCTTAAATTTATGATGAGAAAATCAGATGTTGCTAATGTCTTGCTAATAGTTTTTAATAAGCCGAATGAGTTCAGTTAACAACGCTAGAGCACAATATGCCAACTTCGGAGCTGAACGTGAAATTAAAATTTCAGTTTTAGACTGGAGATGCAAAAGAGAATAAATTTCCCTCTTCTGAAACTGAGTCAATGTCTAATAGAAATAGGCACAGAACTTTGTATTCTATCATTGTTCATTAAATCACTGAGAAATCTCATTGCGCCACGAGATACATTTGAAGAAATTTTTTCTGCCACAAATGAACATATAAAATGGATGAAGGGTCTATACGCTCACAGAGCCTAAGCTATACACTACCCATGGCAGAATAATACTTGCAGCGGAAAGTAATAGCCCAATGAAAAGCATCTTAAATTATAAGGACTATTTCTTTCTTTCATGTAAGTGAAAGTCTGAACGCCTTCACACTGCCATCATGCACCCAGGTGCCTTCTCTAATTCTGTAAACTTCATGTGTTGTCAGGTCCTTGGGCTGGGCAGCCCACGGTTGCAGGGGTTCCCTAGTGCACAAACACCTCTGGCTGGGTCTTGCTGAACCTTCAGGAGACTTCCCCTCAGGACTCACAGTTTGGAAACATTTTAGTGTCACTCGATTTATTGAGACTGGCTCACTTCCCCTTTGAGGGTGAGGAAGATTCCAGCGTCTGTTGAAGGACCTGACCGCTTTACAAGAGGGTGAACACAACAGAGGTTCTGTTTGCAAGGAAGAGGCAGAAGAATGCGTGGAGGGGAAGGAGCCAAGAGTGTAGGTCTCAGTGCCAAAGTCGGTAATAAGTCACAGTGGATCATATGTACATAAAAAAAAGCTGCAAGTGGATTAAAGTCTGCCCTGCCTTCGATTTTCCATAACCTGGCATCTCTGGATTAAAATCTGATTTCAGATGGAATCCAGTTCACTATATGCTCTTACCTGATGGAGCAAATATGTTCCCCCACATTTACTCATAACTGCAAGCTGAATTAGCAAAGTTAATCTAATTTTCTCATTGATTTATTTTATAAAAAGCCTCCCACTCTTTCTTGTAGCCTTAACTTGAAATAGTCTATGAGCATATAATTAAGAAACTGATCAGGTCCATAAAATATTGTGCAATATAGCCATCCATCCTTCTGGATATGCTTTCTAACCGTGAGCGCTATTCCTGACCCACCATCTGTCCTCCTTCGGTTGGTCACTTCCGTCCGAACGCCACAGACACTTCCTGTGTGGGATTCCACACTTAGCATTTCTGTCCCAAAACTCGAATCCTCTCCTGTGGCTGAATCTGGAGAAAGTCTGATAGACCTTGCTGCGACGTCACACTGAGCCTCTGAATTACACCAGCTAATGCAACCAGAAAGTTCGGGCTGCACGGGAACTGGAGCCATCAGACGTTTATTCGCATCTACACATTCTTTTGTCTGAATGATTTGGGTCTTATGAAAGAATTTTGTGCTCTCATTTATCATTGTGACAAGTTAGGAATCCATAAACCAGGTAAAACGGTGGTAACTATAACATAAAGTTGCACAACAGCCACAACAGAGCGGCGCTTCCCCGTTCAACAGTGAAGCCTGGTGAACGGGGAAAACAGCCTCTTGCTCCCACAGCTAGTGAGGCGGGGAAGGAGGGACTTGCAACACGAGAGCTTGAGATATAACCAACTAAGTAACTTTTGCGTGTTGAGAAGAGGGTTAGACCAAAAGGTGGTGTCTTTCCTCCCCAAACCAGGACGATGTCAAGGTTCCTCCCGTTATTTACCGTAAAGAGGGCTGCATTTTTTAGGAGGCATAGTGCCTTTGCCTTGGAATAACAGAAATCTCCAGAATTTCCCCATTTTAGTGGCAAATAGATGATTAACCCAATCAACGGATACTGAATTCAATAACACATGTTGAGATTTTAAGTCTGAATTTTCATCACGGGAACCAAGAAGTCTCTGCAATGAACATATCACCTGAAATTAAAGGAAGGGACAATAAGGTGGGACTCACATCAAGGGAGGGAATAGACTACTGGGGACAGACATCAGGCAGACCCACGGGAGAAGAAACACTGGCTGTTGACGTAAGGAAAGAACGTGGTGCTGGTCTAGGTCAGGCCTTTCTCTACTCATTCTGCAGAGTTAATAGTTAATAAGTAGGGTATAGCTACACCTTTATCTTATATGTGGTTACTTAGTAAATGGTACATAGTTCATTCTGTGTATGGGTCAGTTCTAAGCTACTTGTGTGCGTGTGTTTTTGTTGCAAAACCTTAAGTTTAAAAAACATAACAAAATAAAGCCAAAACGATTCCTTCAGCATTGCTGAAATGGGTTGATCCAAATGATTTTTGTGGTTTTGCACCTGGACCCTGGAGTTGGCAGTAAACTTTCTGACATTAAATCGGGGCATGTATGGGGCCTACTCTCATTTGTTTCTGCAATTGTGTAAATTTATAAACTGACCAAGCAGTACAGCGAGGTCCACAGAGAGAAGAAGTGTGTTTTTAAAGATTCTTTTAAAGAGGGGCACCTGGGTGGCTCAGTGGTTAAGCATCTGCCTTCAGCTCAGGGTGTGATCCCAGTAGTCCTGGGATCGAGCCCCACATCAGGCTCCTCCGCTGGGAGCCTGCTTCTTCCTCTCCCACTCCCCCTGCTTGTGTTCCCTCTCTCGCTGGCTGTCTCTCTCTGTCTAATAAATAAATAAAATCTTTTTTAAAAAAAGAGAGATTCTTTTAAAGAAACTGCTTCATATTGGTCAAATAAAAAAAAATAACAGTTAAGAAAACTATCATGTCTAATTTTTCCCCCCTTTGGGACCCTATATTTTAAGTCATTGCTTCAGTTTCTTGCCAGGTAGATAAAAAGCTTTTTACAAGAACTGCCGTCCTTATATCTCTCTCTCTGTTTCCTTCTTTACCCTCAGTTATACACGTTCTGATGACTTTTCTGTCTTTTCAACAGAGATGAACCCCCGACCCTTCAATATTTCTCCTCTACCCATATCCCCATTCCAGTTTCCAGAAAGCCCATACTGCTCTCTCATTGGCAAAACATTTCTTCTCAAGCTCAACATTCTTATTTTTATCCAAACCAAATGAGAATAAATTTATCACTTTAAGGAGGGGCACCTGGGTGGCTCAGCCAGTTAAGCGTCTGCCTTCAGCTCACGTTATGATCTTAGGGTCCTGGGATCGAACACAGAGTCGGGCTCCCTGCTCAGCAGGGAGTCTGTTTCTTCTTCTCCCTCTGCCCCTCCCCCCTCTGCTCATGCTCACTTTCTCTCTCTCTCTAAAGTAAACAAATAAAATCTTTAAAAAATTTTTTTATCACTTTAAGGAAAAATATATGTAAAACACAGAAATTCTTAGAGTTAAAAGGGACTTCAGAGATAAGCACCAAACAGGGAAATAACATTTTGTACATGTAAGTAAGTAGTATTTTTATTATATGAAGAGTTAACACCAATTAGCAAGGATAAGAGAAACCACCCAAGGAACAAATGGGCAGAGGGTATGTACAACAATTCTCAAAAAATAGAGAAATCCAATAAACATATATTGAATGTTTTAAATCTCATTGCCCATCAGAGGAATACAAATCAGAGTTGACACCATTTTTGACATATCAGACTGTCAAGGACTGAGAAGCATTACAATCCCTGGTGTTGGCAAGAGTGCGGTGAGACGGGCATGCCATTCCCTGCTGCCAGGAAGCTACATGTGTACAAACTTTCCCTAGGGCATGTTGCTGGTACCTATCAAAGCCTTAAACATGTTTAGTCTCTGAAGGAAGAGCACTTCCAGGATTTTTATCCTAAGGAAATAATTAGAGAATCATGCATTCTTCTCTGTCAGGATGTTCCATGTAGTATTATCATTCATAACAAGTCCTGAAGCCAGGACTTATAAAGTAATATGAAAAAATAAATTCTCTCCCTCCTCCTTTTTTTGGTTAATCCAGTTTCAAATATGAGGGAGAATGGTTTCAGCCCTTTGTGTGGAGGAGGAGAAATAATTTTCCCTCTACCCTTCTAGGTTCTTGGCTGAGACCCGGGTAATAAAATGAAGATAAACGGGAGAAAAACAGAAGTTTAATAACATGCATACCTCCTGTATACACGGGACAGACCCAGGAAAACTGAGTAACTCTCCAAAATGGCACAAGCCACCACCTTAAATAACATCTCCAGGTAAAGACAAATGAAGATGTTGGGCTGGGGTGGGGAGGCCAATTATGTAGATAACCAACCAAGGGTAAGTTTGTTATGCAGATTTAAGTCAGTGTCTTCTCCATTGAAAAGAGTTTCTAGAGGTTAAGGTCCTCCTTCTTTTCCTAGCACAGAGAGGGAGACACCCTTACAAATGGAGATTTCCCTTATGAATATAAATGTCTCTTATAAAAGGATAACTTCTCTTAAGTTCTCAGAGCTTTTCCTACGTCTGCTGCATCTCAAAAATAATAATCAGCCTAAACTAATCTTTATGCCAAAGAGACACATTCTGGGGTGGTAAATTCTGCTCCCATTCACTTGCAAATGAAGGAATCCTAACCATTGAACTATTGGAACAAATGCACTTGCATACACCTATCTCTTAAGAACAAATATTAATTCTAAGTGACAATGTGATTTGTTTGCAAATTAAGACAGAGAACATTTTCCTAAATGCATAATGTTCATGGGTCTCTGCCTGCCATGGGGACAGAGCTTTACATTATGAGACCAAGAATGGCAGCCTTAATTTTGTTCATTCTCCAGCTTCTGAATTTTGCCCCAGTGGCTACAAGTGAATAGGTAATGTGACCTGTCAGCACAGTTTTCAGACAATGGGACCATCTGCCCCACTGATGGCCACTGCATGACATTTCACAGATATGGTAACTGAGTCCAAGTTGTTCTGCTCACCTCATGACAGGCCAAAGTGGAGAGGCAAGATGTTGGGGTAGGAAAGGGACTTATTCTGAAAGCCAGCAGATCAAGGAGAGGCCAGACTGTTGTCCCAAAGAAGCATCTCCCTGAGCATGAGATTTAAGCTTCTTTTATGTTAGGAGGAGGGGAAGCAGGAGGGCGTTGGAGTCTAAGTGTGACTGACATCTGTAGACATCGAGGAGGGTCAAGTAACTTATCTGTCCTTGGTCAGCTGATCTTTGTGTACAGGAATCTGGTCATGTCATTCCTGTAAATCTTAACCACAGCATAGTCATTTCTGTATGTACTTCCTTATCTCCTTGGGTGAGGTAGATTTTGGGTAAAAAGAAGTTTTTACAGATTTAGCTGTAGCATGCCTACATGCAAGGCTAAACAGAAGTTTCCAAGCTATAGGTCACAGCAGCAAGGGAAATAGAAGCAACATGGAGTCAGACATGCTAAGTGTCTCCCAGGTACAATATGACCCAAAGTATTGAAATGACAATCTTTTTATAGAATGTCAGGTCACAGTTTGAAACCTGGTTTTCATACTACTTTCTTCAAATGAAAGGACAGCATTCATAGAAAATTCTTCTTATGCCAGGTCCCCAACAACCTACCCATCACCCAGTCTTGGGTAGAGAACAGTTATACTTCTAACATATCAGTAGCCAAACATGTTTCTCTTAAATTTAGATTTTTTAATCTTCAAACCTGTTAAGAAGAAACAGGCCCACAATGGAGTCACTTGTGCTAAGCCCACCAAGACTTAATACCTAACCTAATTACAGTTTCAACCTTCCCCAGGAATATAATCTTAACCAGTCAGTCTGGAATTTTCTGGTCAGCACCAATGAGGTAATCTGCCAAATAGGCCCTTTCCTTGCCCCAAAGGAAGATGAGGTAATCCCCCTTAATTGACCCTTTGTCCCTGAAAGGAAGGTGACCTCACCTGAAACAATCTTTTTTTTTTTCTTTCATTTATGACTTCCTTGTCCTGCCTCTAAAAAGCTTTCTTTTCTGTAGCCCTTTGGAGCTCACTTCTATTGCTAAATGGGATGCTGCCTGATTCATGAATCATCATTCAATAAAGCCAATTACATCTTTAAAATTTAATTGGTTGAATTTTTGTTATTTAACAAACCTTATTTTTCCTTTCTCAGGTTGTTTAAAGGACTGACCAGAGTGACAGAAGAAGTTCACACCAGCCTCGGTGAGACGTTCCGGAGCCCTGACAACCTACAAGTAGCCAGAGAAGCCACTTGATCACAACATGAAGAGCTCTCTAAAGCCTACGGACCCATTCGCCTAACTGTATACTCAGGAAATACGAGAGACTTATCAAAATCAAGCATGTGTTGTGTTTTTAAAACACTAGCATATGTTAAATAATACACACCTGGAGAAGACCTTCAAGAACTGAATTCCAACATGGGCATTGTCTCATCGAGACCTCCTCGAGTTTGGATTAAAGAGCTACAAGTCTTTGATGGCTGTTTTGGCAACCTCTTATGGAACAGAGACAAGTCCCAAGTGTGTCTCCCGAACCTCTGCAGTGACAGACAGGGACACAAATGAGCTCTTTTAGAAGCCTAATTCCTTTCATTTATTCAGACACTTCCCTTCTCTTTTCTTTCTTTTCTTTTCCTCTTTTCTTGTCTTTTTAAGATTTTATTTATTTATTTGACAGAGAGAGAGAGAGCACAAGCAGGGGGAGCAGCAGAGGGAGAGGGAGAAGCAAGCTCTCCGCTGAGCCGGGAGCCCAATGCAGGGCTCAATCCCAGGATTCTGGGATCATGACCTGACCCAAAGGCAGACAGTTAACCGACTGAGACACCCAAGTGCCCCAGACACCTATCTTCTATCCTCATCTGAGCATACTTCGAAACATTATCATGAATTCTTCTCCCACTTTTACAGAAATGTAGTTAACAGGAGTTAACTGGGTAAGCCTTTTTCTCTCCGACGTAGAATGAGGCCAAGGACTGGTATTTCTTCACCTCTGTGGGAGCTTAAAGGTCTTGATTTTGGGGTAGAATTAATGGTAAGGCAATTGTTTTCTGAGTGCTGTTCCCAGAGCAGTAGCGTCAGCATTCCTGGGGCGCTTGTAAGAAATGCAAATTCCTGGGTCCTACTCCAGACCTATTAAGTCTGAGTTTGGGGAGAGGGCAGCAGTCTGTTTGAACAAGCTTCCAGGGGGTTCTAATGCAGCCAGAGTTTGAGGACCACCGTCTTAAGAGCTTGTCATTGGCTCCTCCAGGAAGAAGCAGGCCATTAGCACCTGTATTTTAAAACATCCCGTTCTGAGAGAACCGTCAGGGGCTGTTCACGTCAGACAGGTACATCAGTGGAAGCCCCGCCTCCAGCCAAGTCTCGCGATACTTTTGATTCAGACTAGAAGTCCTCCTTGTTCCCGATTTCCGGGAACGAAAGGGGATGTTGTTCATGATCAGAGCTTCTAGAGTTCAAGTGAATCAACATTCTTCCAAAGTGTTCTGGAAAAAAAAGAAAAATTCAAAAATCCATAAAAGTCAAGAACGACTGAATCTAGTTATTTTGATCACTTCCTTACTGGGTACCGGTTGTGTGTTAGTCATTATTTACAACTCTAAGTGATTATTGGTGCTGGGGAAATTACTCCGCCAGCAGCATGGCTGCAGCAGGGCAGGGATGGCCCTTGGCCGTCAGCAGCACCCGTGAGCGGTGAGTGCTCAGACAGACAGCTCAGCCCCGGGCCTCCTGTCCTAGACCAGCGCCACTCTCACGGAGCAGACTGTTGCTTGGTGTATCCTATTCCTGTGTCACAGAAGTAGGATGAGGGGAGAATTAATAAATAGTGTCTGCACTCCTGTTTCTTTTTTCTTTTTTTTTATTTTTAAAGATTTTATTTATTGATCGACAGAGATAGAGACAGCCAGCCAGAGAGGGAACACAAGCAGGGGGAGTGGGAGAGGAAGAAGCAGGCTCCCAGGGGAGAAGCCTGATGTGGGGCTCGATCCCAGAACGCTGGGATCACGCCCTGAGCCAAAGGCAGACGCTTAAGGGCTACACCGCCCAGACGCCCCTGCACTCCTGTTTCTTAAACCATGAACCCTGGACCACCTAAGTTCAACAGCCTTGGGGAGGGGACGGGGAAATGGTGCTCCATAAAGCAGATTCCTCGGCCCTGCCTTCTAACTGCTCAGGCAGAATGTCCGGGGCTGCGTTGTGAGGCTCCTCGTTTTAATAAAGCAACCCACGTTTCTCTTAGATTCTGTGACATTCGAGAATCCACCCATCTGTGCTGTCTGACTTTGCTTCTCTTTCAGATTTTGGTTAGAATATACAATCTGCTTTTACTGATTGGAATTTGGACCTATAGAAAGAATGTAAACTTGGAAATCAAACTAATCTGGCTTCAGATGGATCCAGCCCTGATCAGAGGTTAAGACTTCTGGCAAGTTGATGAACTTGTTTGGAACCTCAAGTTTTTCATCTGTAGAATGTGATGATTGTAGTATCCATACTGTGGGAGCACTGGGAAGAGTCAATGAGAAACTGGGAGCAAAGTTATATATATAATAGGTAATATACAATATGGATATCTACACATATGCATATATTACTGTAATATATAATAATATCTAATACATGATATATACTTCTACATGTATGATACATATAAATATCTGTATATATTTAATACCAAAGTGTGATTTAATAACACTTGCTAGGGAATCCATCTGTTTTCTAACCCTAGATTTTTTTTTTTTTAAACTCCTTCCAAGATACCTCCAAATGGAGGAAGGAAGGAAAGGAAAGGTATTGTAATGTCTGATCTAATAATCACAACCTCCCCATTTGGCAAGGGTTTTATCATCTAGAATTTAGAGGTGAGGCTGCTGAGAATCAGAGAAACGAGAGAGATTTCCAAAGCTCTAAACTTCAGGCTGTCTTGGGCTCCTCAAGGGCCAAGTCCCGCTCAGATGAATGCCTGCTTCCGTGGAACCCTGGAGCAGCCTGGAATCAGTGGAACTGTGCAGCTTTTCCTGCACGCCACAGGGAATTTGCCTGTGAGGTTTAACCAGATGTGGCCCCAGAGTCGAAAGGTCACCAAATGTCAGGTTCCCGGTGCCCAGCTTTCCCAAACCTCAGGGTTTTTATGTTGCAAAGAATGAGTCAGTACTGTCCCAGCTCTAACCAAATAAATCATGTTCCAATTACCATGTTAGTAGAGTGTTGTCTGGAAAAAAAAGAAAAAAAGACCTAAAAACCTGTCTGCCCTTTTGTGGTGACAGAAGTCCTGTTTCAACTTTTAATGGCCTTAGTCATTCTATAGGAGTTATGGTGACTTAAACCTTGTTTTGAATGTCAAACTTGATTCCAGTCTTAGATACGGCACCAGGACGAGCCCATTAAAGCTTGACTGTGTGTTGCAAGAAGGGGAATTGGTATTCCAGGGCCTGAGAGAGCTGAAGATCAAATCAAATGTCCAGGTCATTGATTACGTCACATGCACCGAATACTGAAACAGTCCTGGGAAAGATCTCAACCCTCGTTTGGAATGTCCCAAGTCCATTTAGGGTAAAAGACACCAACCACTTCCCATGCAACTGTCTGCAGAGACACCAGCCACAGACTACAGAGAGTCTAGGAATTGAAAACGGACACACTCGATGCAAACCAGGATTCCAGATTTTTTTTGACTTATTGGAGAAGCCATGGAAAATAAACAATCCCCAGATAATCTAATATTGCAGTAAAATTAGCTGTATCTTTTCCTTTCACACAATGTCAAAGCACAGAAGACAAGCTTCTCTTTTCCCTGTGGGAAAGTCAAGTAATTTAAAAATTCCCAAAGACAACAGTTTCTTCGTACACGAGGGCCCTCCACAAATTTGGCTGGTCTTTTCAAGGCACAGATACAAGGCAATAATGTTTCATAGGTAGGTGTGGTCATCATTATGTCAGTGTGCGCGCGCATAATCACCCTAAAGGTAACAATTTCCATGGAATAAATGGACTAATAGCAAGAAGACAAGAAGACGCCCTGGTAATATAATTTTTATTGGCTCTTTCCTTTACTCACTGACTTGATAGAAAAATATCTGCCTGATCTCTCAGCACAGCTCCTGGTGGAGAGCTCCGCTTGTAGGATTTGGCTCTGTGGTTTTATCTGTAATCCTAGGCCACCCTCTTCCCACCATAGCCCGTCTGGTCGGACGGAATCCAACTGAGGACAAAAAGCTTATGGAGGTTTGCTCTCTGGCTTCCTCTCAGAGCCATGCGGAGCTGGGAGGGTCCTGTTCTCATGGCCCAGCTGTTTGGGGGAAATCCTGGACGAATCACTCTGAAGCAGAGAAGGAGCATCTCAATGATTTAGGGGGCATTCCAGAGTCTCGAAAACCTGCCCGGAGTTACAGAAAATGTAAAGAGAGTGAAGAAGCCGCTGTAGGTTACTGAGCATGATTTAAAGCATGAACTCTTGCCATGTTCGCATCCATCACCAAAGCAAATGGGGTAATTTATGTTTTCCAGAAATGGCTGTTTGGAGAGATTAGATGCTCAGCAGTCCTGGGCCCTAACTGACATTTATCTTGTGTTATAAAATATCATCTCGGAGATAGGTCAATTCACGACTTCCCAGAGAAATAGCATGTACCTGAAAGTGTGGGTTTGCACGTGAGTGTAAAAAATGGAAATAATGGCAAATCCTTGCTGGATGAAGGCTACTATGTCAGAAGTCAACTGTTTGGGATATTAAACTCGGACTGGGCTTAAGAGGGAAGTTTTGCTGAGTGTTCTGTGCTGAATACTCCCCTGGAAAGGGAGTTCGGTTGGGTTTCCGCTTGAACGTCTCCCTCAGAGATGTGTTTACTGCTCGTTGAATCTTAACTCATCCTCTCTCGACTCCGAATTTTTTCTTCACAGCAGAGCAGAGATTATTTGTCTTTTTGTTTCTCACTCTAAAATGCAGGCAAGCCAGCAGGCACTGCAGGCAGTCTTGTTCGTAATTTTATCCCCAGTACCTAGCAGAATGCCTGTATGTACATAGTAGGTGCTCAATAAATATTTGTGGAATTAATGGTCACAATGGGGCTGACTCTGGGTTAGGACACAAATAGAGTACAGCGTGTCTTGAAAGAAAAACTGAAAAGAGGAAGACTCCAGGCAAACTCATTTCTTGTTTTTTTTTTTAATGATTTTTTATTATATTATGTTAGTCACCATACAGTACATCCCCGGATTCCGATGTAAAGTTCGATGATTCATTAGTTGCGTATAACACCCAGTGCACCATGCAATACGTGCCCTCCTTACTACCCATCACCAGTTTATCCCATTCCCCCACCCCCCTCCCCTCTGAAGTCCTCAGTTTGTTTCTCATAGTCCATAGTCTCTCATGTTTCATTCCCCCTTCTGATTACCCCCAGGCAAACTCATTTCTAAAGTGAAGATTAGATGAGCTCGCCAATAAGAGATAAAACTTAAGAATAACACGTTCAGTTATGTCTGATTATTTAGGCTATAGAGATACACTTAGGAACGAAATCTCCACATCGTCTCTGTAGGGTGACCATACAGTGTTACGGAAACGTCATGGGAATCTGTCTGTTTCCGATGGCACCCAACCCACAGCACGTAGGGCCTGGCACGGGTGGGGTATCCAGTCGGAATGTGGGTGATGTGGCATGATTGCGTGATTGCCCCATTCCAATAAGAGATGGGGTTCCTCTTCATGATGGCATTTAGAGCACAAGGAAACCAGGCATTACCTATTTTGGGTCTCTCTCTCCTGGAATACAGGTGAGCGAAAGACCACTAAGCACCATTAGCTTGTCCTGAAGCAATTCCCAACACGGCCCCCTGGAGAGACGATTCTTCATGAGACCCGTAGTGTGTACCAGGCATTGTACAGCCTTAGCATAATGTATCTTCATGATAGTGCATCCAGGTCAGTACTAGCCCTCTTTCTCAAGGGGGAAACTGAGGGTCAGTGCCATCCACCTCAGGCCTGGAGAGATTAAGCCAAGGTTCTCTGACTCCAGAACATTGACTTGAGATCAGCCTGAAGGCATAAAGAGTGATCTTCTTTCCTGTGTGGTACACAGAAAGAGGGGGGGTCCATCCTGTTTGATTACCAAGAAAAAGAGCATCTCCATCAAATGTCCGGGGTGTCTGTCTTGGTCTGGTTTGAATTCTTGCAGCTCTACTAGGAGTCATGTGGCTTGCATTTCAATTCTCGTTTGTACTCATCACCAGCACAATCCCAAGAAGCAGGCTTGAAATCGCACAGAGAGCATGCAGTGCGTTAGGGCACTGACCCAGCAACGCTATGTCCTAATCTGTAAAATGGGCACAGTTGTCCCCAGTTCCTGGTGCTCTTATGAGGACGACTGCAGATAGTGCTTTGGAAAGCACTGTGTCTTACCCAATGGAAGACTATTTTCTCTCCCACCGAAATAAACCTCTAAGTTAATTGAAGACAAAAATAATTAAATTTTCATCCATTATTTTTCCAGGAGATCAAAGATTGGCTTCTGTAGTTTTAAATAGGAAAAAAAAAGTGACTTTCCCATCTAGAGCCTTTTTATTTGCACTTTCTGATTGTCTGATGAATACTCGCCAGCAATTTCTTCAATTAGAGCTGTTGTATTTTCCCTCCTGGTGGCCTCTTCCAGCTAATTGTGTTTAAGGGGAAAATCAGACGTTTGGAAGGCTCATTGGCCCAGGCTCATTAATAGGCCCTTTTTCTTCCATTGTATCCTGCAGAAGAATTATAAACATGTCATTCTCCGCCCCCGCCCTCACCCCCCCTCGCTTTTAAAAACTTTTGACGAAGACCAAGCCGCAAATACACACTGTGGATCATCAAAAGCCAGCACCGATCTGAGTAATGGTGTGTACTTTGTTTTCAGATTCTCTTAATACTTTAAGCACTTAACTGGAGCCTATGCTCACCCCGCGCTCTAGCCTGCGGTTTCCAGGCAGAAGTAACCCACCTGACATTTAGTGCCCCTGTCTGTGAGTTGATAAGGCCGTCTGGAGTCTTTAAAGTCCT
Organism: Ailuropoda melanoleuca; assembly: GCF_002007445.2. NCBI lineage: Eukaryota > Metazoa > Chordata > Mammalia > Carnivora > Ursidae > Ailuropoda > Ailuropoda melanoleuca. Next base: position 25,951,223 of record NC_048232.1, read on the forward strand.
TTAAGTGCTAAATGTCAAGCTGGAATGGGTGCCTCCTGCCGAACAGCGTGTGTTGTTTTAGAACGATTACTTAATATGAAGAGTTTTCCAAGCGCACTAATGCGAGGGGTAGTTAAACAGGGTAATGGGGTATCTTCAAAATGCCTTTGGAGTTGGCAACTTAATAATCTCCCTCTTGTTCAAATATTATTTACACCGCAGGACATCTGATACTCTCCGAAAGTTAAACAAGCCATTCAGGAAAATGGGATTGAATGGTGACAAGCTGAATAGAAGCCCTCAAAGGTCCTGAGCTCACTTCTTCACGTATGGGAAGGTACACCTGGACATGGCTTTTGTCAGTCCTGCTCAGGAGACAGTGAGGAATTTCACCTGCGGAGAAACAGGAAAATGAGACACATCCAGTGGCATCTATTAGGCAAGACTCTGAATATATAAAGAACAATTTCTGCATAAAATTACTTTCTTTCTTTCTCTACCTAATGGAAATGAGCCAGGGGAATGAACACCTATGGGAGAATGGTCCATTTGATGAAAAAAAAACGTGGTGCAGAGAGAGGCGCAGGAAGGCTTCCTCTCCCGAAGTCTCGGAGGTGTTCAGGGAAGGCTGCGGTGCTTGGGGCCTGACCAGCCCAGACCTGGAGCCATCATCCTGTGACGGTGGTGGACAGTCACCCTGTCACCACCCTCCTGCTTTGGTGGTCACCTCCTACATCTGTAGGTGGTGACAGCACCCCCCAAACATGTGATCATGTCATCTTTCCTACTTTTTCCCCCTGAAATTCATTCTTGATCACTCAGTGACTCAATTTTTTTTTTTAACTCCCTGACTTGAGAAAGTCTTTAATTAGGGAAGAAAGAGGTCTGTGAAGATCAGACTATCAGAATCTAGGACCTATCATTCATATAGTCCAGATGATGCTTCAATGCTGAACTTCAAAATAAATTTCCCATCACACACAGAAATAGGTACATGTGTACGTGTGTGTGTGTGTGTGTGTGTGTGTGTGTATACGTGTATGTATGAATATACACCCACATGCATCTCCGTTTCTGAAGAGCAACTAAGACCTTCATGAGACTCACTCTCTGGCCGTGGCTTCCCAGCATGAAAAGATGCAAGTGAAAAATCTCTTCCACGTCCAGGGTGTTTAAAGAGTCTGTGTATTTGGTGTTTTGTAGGCAGAGCCTCTGGTGACTGATGGGTGGGAGGGAGGAGAGGGAGGGAAGAAGAAAGTGCTGTGAGCCAGATGATAGGCAGTCAGCCTTGAGCCTGTGGTTCCCAGAAGCTTGGCCCATGACCTTGAACAAATCTCCGGGCGTTTGTTTTCTCATCTGTCAAATGAGGATCACAGGACCGTGCCGGTGCCTTCCGTCCAGACGCGTGGTGTCACTGAAAGAGCGGAGTGGGATAAAGGCGCTTCCATACTCAAGATGCATTGTTCTGATCACCCTTCCTGTTGAATGAGCCCCAGCCGGCAGGGGCCTATGGCCATTCCACTTCAACAGCTAAGGGACCGACCGGCAGGCTGTGAAGAGGGAGGCCTCATAGGCCCACCCAGAAGTGCCTGACTCCCTGGCCGTGGACCACTGGGAATGTCACTATTACCAACAACAACCATCTAGGGGGGATGTCCCTGCAGGGTTAAAGTCATTTCATACATGGTTTCTCACCTGACCCCCAAATCAAGGCCCTCCAGCCAAAGCAAACAAGCAACCTCCACCATTCTCATGGGCCAGGTGGACCCAGCATTCCTGGGGGTGAGGAGTGTGCGCCCGGACACCTCGAGGGCTGTCACACCCGTGACCAGACGCACAACTGCAAGTGAGCTGGACCGCGAAGCCCATTCCCCCAGCTCCTCAGATCCGGGCTCAGGGTCACCCTACAGGCCCGGCCAGGGGAAGGGACATACCCCACGTTCTGTGGAACAGAGTGCTGGTTTCGTGGCCAAGATCGGGGCCTAGGTGTCCTGGAGTTCAGGTTCCTGTTCCTCTCGGCTGAATATCTAGTAACCCCGGAGCCACTCTGGTGAGGCTGTGAAATCCCCATGGCCTCAGTTTCATCACCGAGGAGCTAGGATTAACATTAAATTGGTCATGGGAGGAAAAGCAGTGTTCCACCAGGAAAGAGGGCAATTTTCTACTCCTTGGCACCTAGAAGAGGCCTCCAGTGATGGCTGGCAGCCTTCAAAAATCCTTCCCAGCTTCTGGCACAAGAATTTGCCCGGCCTGTGTGGAAGTCATTTGATCCTGGGGGGCTAGGGGGCTATTGTGAGAGCCGTTCCAACAGTCCTGGGAGCACCAGATCTGTCTCTAGCTTATAAATCAGGTCCCGGCGAACCCTCCGCATCTTGGTGGGAGCTGCCACGGCCATCTCAGGGGCCCCGGGGCCTGGCGTCAGTCCCAGGCTGCTTCCTTTGGGGACGCACGATAACCGCTCTTTGTTTCATAGGGGCTGCTCTGTCTTTGCACGCCCACATCTGAAGCTACACCAGGGCCTGCGGCAGGAGGCCGCTGGTGGCAGGAGGCAGGCCAGGCCGGCTCCGTACTGCTGCCCACGGCTGGGTCCTGTCCCTGGAGTGTCCGCTGCAGTTGCCCAGCCAAGATTTCTTTGGTTCACTCTGCTTGGGCCCCGGACTCCTCATCGGGGGGCAGCCACTCACTTCCCTTTTTGTTCAGCCCCTCACGGCCGTGGCCTCCAGGCCCAGCCCAGCCCCGTCCAGCTGCGTCCAGGCCGGCTCAGGGGCCGGGGAATGTAGATGGTCCGCATGCCAGGGTCAGCACGGCGGGGTCCCGGGCACCATTCAAGGGCACGCAGGATTGCAGAGTGACCCCGCTCAACTGGTTGAGGCACATTTCTATGTACAGGATTAACGTAGGGTGATTTTTAGCATGAAGATACAAGAAAACATTCTACGAATATGGTTCAAAATTCCGGCGCCCTTGATTCATTGCTCTGATGAGTCTCCTTGGCCCAGAAAGTTGTTTTGCCCTCATTTGGGCAAACAACTCTAAGTAGGATAAACGTCACTTTCCATTCATTCTATCTCCTTGGTGTCAGTCTAGGCACCAGTGAGGCACAATGTCTCTTTTATAATTTTCTCCAGTGGCCCAATGCTGCCAGCAGGAAAAATTAGAGCCTCCACCGTCACTAAATTCAAAAGTCTGGTCCAATGACCTTTGCTTGGAGACTACATTTCTCACCACTGCACCAAAAAATCCAGCAAAGGGCTTTGATCCTGAAAAGCATTAAAAGAAAACAACACTCAAAACAAACAAACAAGTCAGCCCAGCCCAGGCTGGGCAAAGGGAGTTTCTTTTCATGTGGTTTCCTCTGCGCCTGCACACTGTGACAGGTTCAGGATGTCTCCGACTGTAGAACACTGAGATTTGATGTTTGAAGAGAGGGAAGCTGACCGCCCAGCACAGAGCAGTATTCAGAGCCATCACTGGGCCCCAACCCTGGCCTGGCAGCCGGCCTCACCTCGCCAGCCGCTGCGCAGGCACCTCCCATCTCTCGGAGCTCATCATTGCACGACGGTCCCCTCAGCAGCTTCAAGGGTCCTAAAGCAGAGCAGAGATGCGGGTGGGTGAGGTGTGAGCCAGCGGGATGAGCACTGCAGGCACACACCAGGTCCCCTGCTGGTTCCTTGGCCGCAGTGGCCTTGGGTGTCCCGTCTGATGCATTCTGCCCCAGATCCCTCTCATTCAGGGACTGTTCTCTGCAGGGACTGGGGCTGGGCTGACAGGGGTTGCCAGGGGCCTGAGCCAAGAGTGGTGAGGAGAAGTCAGGGTTCTACCAAATTTTACAATCCTTGAGTTGAAAGAAATTTCGAACTCATATCTGAGTTCTATGACGAGTGAGTATGGTGGGATACAAGTGGAAAAAGTTTCATGAAAATACGGAACATAGTGATTCACATATTAGAGCACGTATTAGGGTCTGTCCCAAAGGGAAGAGAGGTGTTTGTCCCTCCTTGTTACCCTGGAGTTGCCTCAGGCATGGCACGTGGCAGGTGTAACACATCCCATTGGGTGAATGCCCACCATGAGACAGCAGAGCAGCGGTGGCCCTCTCAGGGCCAGGCATGCTTTCGTTCACAAACACAAATGTCTTAGAGACTCTCAAATATTTGAGGGGACTCTTTAGAGGATGGTCTCCTACTTGAGCGGGTGAAGACATTAGTCAATGAGATGCGGGTCATTATTGTTAACGTTTCTCCACTTGGATCCATAGATACTTTGGATCTCAGGAAGTGCCAGTTATAAAAATTACATCCCCGGGTGGGGGCCCTGCCAGTCAGCTGTGAGAAGCCATGATTCAAATTACACTCAGTCCCACAGTATAGACGTGGAGTAAAGGGACATTAAAATGGGCCTCTACTGAGGAAGCCACAAAGCCCTTGACAATGGGATTGATGCCAAGCATCCCTACAGCCTACAAGACTACAAAACTGCATTAGGAACAAACGAGCACCAGCCTATGAAAGGCACGGAGCTGACGAGCTGAGAGAGGAAGATCTTGCAGAGAAGAGTGCTGGCATGCTAACGGATATCCTCCAACAGGGGGAAGGAAGGAGCACTTCCCCCTCAAATCAAGGCAAGTGCTAGAGGTCTTTCAGGAGACTCCGTGACGCTGGACTCATGTCCTCTGGAGTTTGATGGACAAACTCTGGAGTTTGATCCTATCAAATAAACCAAGGAAGATGGTTTCACTGGGATGTGGGTTTAGTTCCATCAACAACATGACAAAGACACCTGTGTTTTTCTCATGAATCCATTGGATCCATGGCAAGGAGATGGCTTGGAGGCATGGGAAAGGAATCTACCCTGGAAGGGAATTGTATTGGAGGAAAGGAGTTGAACTCCAGGAAGACCAGCAGTTGGCCGGAATCAGGGAACCAGAGGTAGAGGTTCCCAGCCAGGAAAAGGGGAGACTCCACACATCTGCTCCTCAGGGGTCCCTATGCCAGAGGATGACTGCTTGTGAGACTGGCCTAGACCTAATCCTCTATTGACCCAACCATGGAAAGGGTCAGATCCTGGGGCCGAGAGAGAGAGGGATGGAAGGTCAACAGCAGAGACAAAGAAATCCAACCACTCCCACCTCCTTCACTGAGGGCTTTACAAGGGGAACACTTTACTTTAAAATGAAATTTGGAGTTTTGATGGCTATACAAGTCTGACTATTGTAATTGTTGAAATGAGATGGCTCGTGGGACTAAAAGGCCTTGGAAAAACTATGAGATCTGCTTGAGATTTCATCCAGGGACAGTGAAGAACTAGCCCTCAAGATAACTTTAATGGAGAAAGGTGGGAAAGAACACTTTTTTTTTTCTTTCTGCACCTAGTAAATTCAGCTCATTCAATAAAATACTTACACCATGGGAAGAAATACCCTCATCAAACCCTCACAGTGATTATCCTGACCAAGGAAGGCAAAAAGAGGGGGCTGTATTAGTTTGCTAGGGTGGCCATAACCAAATGCCACAGGCAGGGCAGCTTAAAAAAACTGAAATTTATTTCCTTACAGTTCTGGAGGCCACAAGTCCCAGATCAAGGTTGGGTTGATTTCTTCTGAGGCTTCTCTCCTTGGCTTGTAGATGGCCATCTTCTCCCCGTGTCTTCACGTGGTCCTCTCGTTGTGTGTGTATATGTGTCTGTGTCTAAATGTCCTCTTCTTGTAAGAACTCCAGTCATACTGGATTGGGACCTATCCTAATGACCTCATTTTAATTAGATACATCTCTTTAAAGATCCTCTCTCCAAACATGGTTACTATTTCCATCACCATTCCCATTAAAATTATTGTTGATTTTCATAACCCTGCAATTATAATTTTTCAAAAAGTGAAAGACACAACTCTCGTAAAAGTGCGGAACGAACCCATGTTTAAAAACGTTTATTCATTAATGAAATCAGTAAGATGATAAAACTGATTCCAAGAGCACTTTGAAGATCTACCCATTTATATATATTCTGAAAAAATGTTGAAGAAGTTAGAATAGGATTGTGAGTTTAGATACAAAACTGGTTAATGTCCTACAGGGCCATAAAAATTATGATCTTTGGGGTTATCTCTTTCCTGCACAGAGATCTACAAGTTAACGTGTAACTTTACAGTGTCTGGGTTCTAATCAAATAATAAATAGCGAAGTCAAACACAGAAACATTCTCCTAGATAATGAAATGAACTCAGGCTAATAAAACATGCTCCAGTATGACACCAAAGAGACACCTCACCCTCATTTACCTTATTTCCAAGTTTTTGATAATGTGTCTGAATAGTTACCACGGATGATTTCTTCCAACACTGGGACGTCTCTGAAGTCCCGTGTCTTCATCTTCTCTACTGACCTTGTTCTCCATTTCATTCCTGCTCCTAACTGTTCTTGTCTTCTGATCATGTCCTACCTGTCACTACAAACCCTCCGTCATCTCAGCTGCAAACATCCCACTCTCCAACTAATTTTCAGCTCCAACAGGAACTCTAATCCACTGATCCATTACTTTGGCCTGTCTCTTATCATCCTCTTCTCTCCACACGCTCTTTCACCCAGTTTCAATTCCATCATCAATCACTCCTTTTGAGAGAACATCGAATTCTTCGCTGGTTTTCCCCACTCCCTTGGCTAAACCACAACCGTAATTAAATGCAGCTCTTCTACTCTGTGCCTGTCCCTGGGCAGCTAAATGCTGCTGGTGAAAAGCACCAGCATATTGGCTTCTCTCACTTGAAATCCATGATCGCTACCCTTCATGATCACCAACTCTCCAGATTTCAGATTGGTAAGTACAAGACTCTTCTATTCAGACTGTTTTGGGAAACCAAAGTATGATCCCTGTGGCTCCTTTCTTTTTTTGAAACAAGAAATTGGCTTCCAAACTATTCCATGCAATTCTAGAATCATCTTTCTTTCAAAAACTCTATTCAGTGCTCAAAAACTCAGTCCATGGGTATTTAAATTCCACAAGGAAAATTTGATTCAAATTGGCTATGTCTGTTTATGAAACATGTCCATCTAGGAGTGGGCTTCTCTGCCTTCTGAGTTTGTTTTGAGGTATGGATATGAGATTCTGGCTGGGTACTCTACAGCAAACCTATTTTCCAGTGCCATTTTTATTGGCAAAAACTTTATTATGCCAATCTAAATGGACTGATGAAATTATTTTGAAAATAATCTTTAAAGGTAATCAATAATAGAGGTCTGACTATGGAGATCAGTTTCCTCACTCCCCATCTAGCAATCCAGACTGTCAATCATAACTTGAAAACAGTCAGTGTTTTTGGTACTAGTAAGAAGAGGAGAGTGAGCAGCAGAAAAGGAATGAAAAGTTTGACTTTGGGCAGGAGAAGCAAACATCTTTTCACTCAAATATCAGAATAAGGGGCACGAATCCCATGGAAAACTGAAGGAGTGCCTGTATGAGTGTAATGTCATCCCTAAAGGAGACGAGCCACCTGGCATGTCCCAGGTTGAACTATAAACTACATTTTCCCATTTTGAGGTCTACTTGTTTCTGGTGTTAGAGGACACCTTCTGGAGCACTTGTAGATGTGGTGGGAGCTGGGTCTAAAACAACTCAAACCACCAATCGACTCAGGGAAAGGATTACTCACAGTGGTTGTGTGAGATTTTTTTTTAGCCCAAAGAAGCTTTTGGCTGACTGCATTTTTCAATTTTCAGCAGATCGTATCAGCAGTGGTTTCTTCTGAGAGGTTGCAGCAACAATGTTCTGATTCAGGAAGATGGTCCTTTGGTTGAGTCCTGCTGAGCCCACTACCAAGCTGTTTGATGAGTTATCCAGGTTTTCTCTGACTACACAATCCAGCAGGCACTGGGGACCAGGATTGGGAGCTTGAAGAAACCAAAAGTGCTCCAGAGGGACAAGAAGTAGGCCGCAGAGCAATCTCATGACCCAAAGAGTCTGGATGGGAGGTCACAACTCTCTATGATAAATGGCCTCCCACGATTCTCTTTTTCCTTCTGTCATTCTCAAAGTGTAAAGTCACGAGAGACTCCACTGCTAGATACTGAAGCATGCTGACATGGGAGGCGGGAGTGAGAAGAAGCCCTGGCTCCCCAAGGAAATCAGAGAGCTGTTAGGAGTGGATACTGGCAGCCGGATATAATGCTTTCTGTTACAGCGCACGGTGGGTCCAAAACCTTGAGGGTGCAAATCATTTACATTGTTAAACTAGAACTATAAGCCTACATAGATTAATTTCCATATAATGCCCTACTGATGAATAATGAATGCACTTTAAATACTTAACTCTACTAGTAATCTATGGCTGTAGAACAAGCATAGCCCCAACCCCAGTGGCTAGAAGCAACAGATATTTATGATGTCACAGTTTCTGTGGGTCAGCCATCCAAGCATGGCTTACCAGGGTCTTCTTCTGCCTCTGGTCTCTCACATGACTGCAGTCAAGGCATCAGTCAGAACTGGGATCTCCTATGCAGCCTCGACTAAGAAAGGGTCTGCTTCCAAATTCACTGACCTGGCTGTTGGTGGGGTTTAGTTCCTGGAGGGTTGAGGGAACTGAGACCTTTGGTCCTTGCTGGTTGTTGGCTAGGGGCTGTCTTCAGTTCTTTGCCATGTGAGCCTCTCCAACATGTCAACTTGCTTCATCAAAGCCAACAAGAGAGTCTTCTAGGAAGAGGAAAATCAGACTTCGGTAACTTCCTCACAGAAGTTANTTGGCTAGGGGCTGTCTTCAGTTCTTTGCCATGTGAGCCTCTCCAACATGTCAACTTGCTTCATCAAAGCCAGCAAGAGAGTCTTCTAGGAAGAGGAAAATCAGACTTCGGTAACTTCCTCACAGAAGTTATAGCCCATCAAGGGTGCTGTATTCTAATGGTTAGAAGAAGTTACTCAAGGCGATGGGATGATGAAGGGTGTGAATACCAGGAATCATTTGGAGCCATCTTAGAGACCGCCTACCACATACACATGATGATTACGTTATACTAAGTTGCACTAAGCAGATCAACTTCTCTCAGTAATTTGATCAGTTGTTCTGGCTTTGTGCAGTCAGAGCATAGGCACAAATCCCAGCTCAGCCACAGGAGTCGGGAGATAATCTGCAGCAGCAGGAAGAGGTGGGTCCAAGAATGATATGGTGAAGTTTGACCTGAACACTGACTCTACTCAGGGTCTCAGCCTCTGCTGGCCTCTAGACCACCAAGGAGTTCCGCCCATACAGCCATTGAAGCCACGTGATCCCAGAGTCTTGCTTGGCACAAAGAGACCACCTATGTCCTTTGAGCCTCACGTTTCTCTCGTGCTTGCTCAAGTGGAACACCAGCTCCTTCAGTCATGTCATTCCTTTGTTAAACATATAGGAAGAGACCTTTCTTAATTCTATGTCTTCGTTATCTTTCTTCTTTATTTCTGATCCAAAGTTCTTGAAAGACTGTGTCTTTGTCCTAATTATTCTATTGAAACTGCTTTTATTGAAATTACCACCCTCTTCCCAGCTTCCTGGGAGGGGCAGCCCCTTCTAATCCATAAAACAGCTCCAGGTACCACCATCTCCCGGGGGAATGGAGACCTTCCCCCTTTACATCCACCACACTTGGATTATTCTTCCCGAGACAGAGAGGATCTGCTCCAAATGATAGTGGCTTTCTTAATGGAGTAACCTAGAAATGGCTGATATCTTTTTTTTTAAGATTTTATTTATTTATTCGATAGAGATAGAGACAGCCAGCGAGAGAGGGAACACAAGCAGGGGGAGTGGGAGAGGAAGAAGCAGGCTCATAGCGGAGGAGCCTGATGTGGGGCTCGATCCCACAATGCCGGAATCACGCCCTGAGCTGAAGGCAGACGCTTAACCGCTGTGCCACCCAGGCGCCCCTGGCTGATATCTTTTGAAGAAGACAAACACACACACACACACACACACACACACACACACACACACGCCATCTCCTTCACTCAGTTTCCAATTCCCACTGCACTTTTATCACTTCCTTCTTTTTCTGGCTACCTTTTGATCACTTCTTCTATCTTCCAGGACATCTCTTGATATTTACTTTAACTCAACTTCCTGTGTGTGTGTGTGTGTGTGTGTGTGTGTGTGTGTGTGTTTTAGGAGGTGGGCAGGAAGGCAAAGACAGAAACCCAGGCTGCTATAGTCAGGCTCTCTCAGTCACTCATAAAGGGGATAGCTATCCCTTCTTATTGAAATCTTACTCAGCGCCCCCTGCAATCTTTCCCAGACACCGTGGCCTGCACTTATCTTGCTTTACAATCACAGCATGGGAAGGAGGCACCCAAGTCAGAAGCTGATTGTTGTGTGTCAAATTTATCATTTTGGGCCCAGGTAGACAGTGAGCCCTTTGAGAAAGGGACCACGCTCTTTGCTTTTCACCCTTCCATCCCTAGCACTCTGCGCTGAACATAGTAGGATTTTAATGAAAATTTGTTGATGGATTAATTGCATCTGCTACCTTGTTCTTGCTGTAAAAGCAGAAGCTTGTCTCTCTGAGTCCTAAGAGAGCTCCAGCTAGACAGAGAGAGGAAGCCAGAAGCCTGAGCCCTTGGAAAGCCCCACAAACCTTCCCTTTGCCATGGTCAAGGAGAGAGTGTGGAAGCTTGCCTGCTCTCTGCCCCAGATCTGTGCTCTCTGGCCTTCACACCATCCCTGCTTCATTCCTCTTGCAGTCCCTGCTTCTGTTCAACCTCAGGTGCAAACACCCCCCCGAACTCTTCCTGCCCTAACTTTGATATGGCAAGGTGTGGGGGCAGGGGCTCCCTTCACCTGGCATAAAGAAAGACCCTGGGCTGGGAAGCAGGAGACCCTGGTCCTGGTCTTGGGCCAGATACCAGGCTCAGAGACTTGGTGCTGTGTCCCAGTAAATAAGTGTCAGGATCTGTTCTGAGGATGTGGGAATGCGTTTAAACCCAAATCTCCTCATCTCTACTGGCCACGAGTCACCTGAAATTCCTGCAGGTATTCAGACCTCTGGCCTCTCTCCTAGAGGTGTGCGTTCAGAGGGCTGGGGTGTAGACTGCAGACAATAAGCACATCTGATCAGGAAATTTTGGGAACACTGGTTTAGATGACTTTCAAGTGTTTTCTAGCCCTGACGGCTCTTGCCCAAGTGTCTTAAACTGGGGCTTCTGAATGGCAGCCATTGCGGCCTACCTTTGTGGTTTTTGCCACATTCGTGTACTCCATGGACTTGTTAGCTTCACGTTTTCCTTTAAACTGTCATGCATTAAAAAAAAAAACTTCTTGAGCCCGTTATCTTTAAAATCACTGTTTTGAGGTGCAATTTCCCCCTCATATACATAAATAAAATATATAATTCAAATTTAAGATGTTGACTTTTGCACCAACAAGAATGATTTCAAACAC
>NC_048232.1:25968411-25995430 GCF_002007445.2 Ailuropoda melanoleuca
CACCAATCGACTCAGGGAAAGGATTACTCACAGTGGTTGTGTGAGATTTTTTTTTAGCCCAAAGAAGCTTTTGGCTGACTGCATTTTTCAATTTTCAGCAGATCGTATCAGCAGTGGTTTCTTCTGAGAGGTTGCAGCAACAATGTTCTGATTCAGGAAGATGGTCCTTTGGTTGAGTCCTGCTGAGCCCACTACCAAGCTGTTTGATGAGTTATCCAGGTTTTCTCTGACTACACAATCCAGCAGGCACTGGGGACCAGGATTGGGAGCTTGAAGAAACCAAAAGTGCTCCAGAGGGACAAGAAGTAGGCCGCAGAGCAATCTCATGACCCAAAGAGTCTGGATGGGAGGTCACAACTCTCTATGATAAATGGCCTCCCACGATTCTCTTTTTCCTTCTGTCATTCTCAAAGTGTAAAGTCACGAGAGACTCCACTGCTAGATACTGAAGCATGCTGACATGGGAGGCGGGAGTGAGAAGAAGCCCTGGCTCCCCAAGGAAATCAGAGAGCTGTTAGGAGTGGATACTGGCAGCCGGATATAATGCTTTCTGTTACAGCGCACGGTGGGTCCAAAACCTTGAGGGTGCAAATCATTTACATTGTTAAACTAGAACTATAAGCCTACATAGATTAATTTCCATAAAATGCCCTACCGATGAATAATGAATGCACTTTAAATACTTAACTCTACTAGTAATCTATGGCTGTAGAACAAGCATAGCCCCAACCCCAGTGGCTAGAAGCAACAGATATTTATGATGTCACAGTTTCTGTGGGTCAGCCATCCAAGCATGGCTTACCAGGGTCTTCTTCTGCCTCTGGTCTCTCACATGACTGCAGTCAAGGCATCAGTCAGAACTGGGATCTCCTATGCAGTCTGGACTAAGAAAGGGTCTGCTTCCAAATTCACTGACCTGGCTGTTGGTGGGGTTTAGTTCCTGGGGGGTTGAGGGAACTGAGACCCTTGGTCCTTGCTGGTTGTTGGCTAGGGGCTGTCTTCAGTTCTTTGCCATGTGAGCCTCTCCAACATGTCAACTTGCTTCATCAAAGCCAACAAGAGAGTCTTCTAGGAAGAGGAAAATCAGACTTCGGTAACTTCCTCACAGAAGTTATAGCCCATCAAGGGTGCTGTATTCTAATGGTTAGAAGAAGTTACTCAAGGCGATGGGATGATGAAGGGTGTGAATACCAGGAATCATTTGGAGCCATCTTAGAGACCGCCTACCACATACACATGATGATTACGTTATACTAAGTTGCACTAAGCAGATCAACTTCTCTCAGTAATTTGATCAGTTGTTCTGGCTTTGTGCAGTCAGAGCATAGGCACAAATCCCAGCTCAGCCACAGGAGTCGGGAGATAATCTGCAGCAGCAGGANTGTGTGTGTGTGCGTGTGTGTGTGTGTGTGTGTGTGTGTTTTAGGAGGTGGGCAGGAAGGCAAAGACAGAAACCCAGGCTGCTATAGTCAGGCTCTCTCAGTCACTCATAAAGGGGATAGCTATCCCTTCTTATTGAAATCTTACTCAGCGCCCCGTGCAATCTTTCCCAGACACCGTGGCCTGCACTTATCTTGCTTTACAATCACAGCATGGGAAGGAGGCACCCAAGTCAGAAGCTGATTGTTGTGTGTCAAATTTATCATTTTGGGCCCAGGTAGACAGTGAGCCCTTTGAGAAAGGGACCACGCTCTTTGCTTTTCACCCTTCCATCCCTAGCACTCTGCGCTGAACATAGTAGGATTTTAATGAAAATTTGTTGATGGATTAATTGCATCTGCTACCTTGTTCTTGCTGTAAAAGCAGAAGCTTGTCTCTCTGAGTCCTAAGAGAGCTCCAGCTAGACAGAGAGAGGAAGCCAGAAGCCTGAGCCCTTGGAAAGCCCCACAAACCTTCCCTTTGCCATGGTCAAGGAGAGAGTGTGGAAGCTTGCCTGCTCTCTGCCCCAGATCTGTGCTCTCTGGCCTTCACACCATCCCTGCTTCATTCCTCTTGCAGTCCCTGCTTCTGTTCAACCTCAGGTGCAAACACCCCCCCGAACTCTTCCTGCCCTAACTTTGATATGGCAAGGTGTGGGGGCAGGGGCTCCCTTCACCTGGCATAAAGAAAGACCCTGGGCTGGGAAGCAGGAGACCCTGGTCCTGGTCTTGGGCCAGATACCAGGCTCAGAGACTTGGTGCTGTGTCCCAGTAAATAAGTGTCAGGATCTGTTCTGAGGATGTGGGAATGCGTTTAAACCCAAATCTNGCTCTCTGGCCTTCACACCATCCCTGCTTCATTCCTCTTGCAGTCCCTGCTTCTGTTCAACCTCAGGTGCAAACACCCCCCCGAACTCTTCCTGCCCTAACTTTGATATGGCAAGGTGTGGGGGCAGGGGCTCCCTTCACCTGGCATAAAGAAAGACCCTGGGCTGGGAAGCAGGAGACCCTGGTCCTGGTCTTGGGCCAGATACCAGGCTCAGAGACTTGGTGCTGTCTCCCAGTAAACAAGTGTCAGGATCTGTTCTGAGGATGTGGGAACGCGTTTAAACCCAAATCGCCTCATCTCTACTGGCCACGAGTCACCTGAAATTCCTGCAGGTATTCAGACCTCTGGCCTCTCTCCTAGAGGTGTGCGTTCAGAGGGCTGGGGTGTAGACTGCAGACAATAAGCACATCTGATCAGGAAATTTTGGGAACACTGGTTTAGATGACTTTCAAGTGTTTTCTAGCCCTGACGGCTCTTGCCCAAGTGTCTTAAACTGGGGCTTCTGAATGGCAGCCATTGCGGCCTACCTTTGTGGTTTTTGCCACATTCGTGTACTCCATGGACTTGTTAGCTTCACATTTTCCTTTAAATTGTCATGCATTTAAAAAAAAAACTTCTTGAGCCCGTTATCTTTAAAATCACTGTTTTGAGGTGCAATTTCCCCCTCATATACATAAATAAAATATATAATTCAAATTTAAGATGTTGACTTTTGCACCAACAAGAATGATTTCAAACACAGCCCCACCATACTACGTACCACTTCAGAATGCCCCGCAGTCAGAAGGTGCCCTCAGGGTAGGGGGCAGCTGTAAGACCACAATGGGGCAGAGTGTCTCCTGGGGTTGGGGAGAGTTGTGAGATAAGCTTTCCAGAAGCTGGCCGAGTTCTCTGTCTTGACCTGGCTTGTGGTTACAAAGGAGTTACTTTACAGTTTCTACACAATACATTACGTTTTATACATTCTTCTTTATTCAGCTCAGTTAAAAAACAACAACAACAAACAAACCCACGAGGATTTAAACAGTTAAAACTCTCGAGCAGCTGATTTAGTTGGGATCCCATCCCCTAAGTGGACATTTAAACCCTTTTCACTCTGCAATCAGAATGCTGCAGCCCAAAAACCCCAGGCTGGGGTGGGTGCAGCTGGGGAGGGGTGAGGTCTGGGCTGTTTCCAGAAGCTTTGTGCTGTGTGCTCCAGACCCTTATCTCTGGAATTAAATAGCTGAGCTTGGATGAGACTGACACAGAAAAGCTCTGTTTAATCACAACCCCTAGCCCAGTTTTTGTTGGTGTTACTTTGGGAAAAGAGGAACACACACCAGCTGGGCATTATACACCCGTGTTCCCGGTATTGTCACATCCCTGTCTCCTTCCCACCTCTCTCTCTTTCTCTCTCTCTCTCTCTCTCTCTCACAAACACACACACACACACAGAGGCCTGTCTTTAAAAGGAATCCAGTTAAGGTAAGCATGATACCTTAAAAGCAAAGCCTTATCTTCGCTCTCCATCAGGCTCCCTTGAAAGAGCAATGCTGTCGGGCTAGTAGTTCTCTAGGAATCTGTTTTCTTTGGGGCAGCTGCCGAACTTAATGAATCAAGCCAATAAACTATTTTGACAGCATCTGCTTTTTTTTGTTCTCCCCTCTCTCCAATCCCAGCCCCAATCTGAAAGACTCAGACACCACCCCGCCCGCCCCCACGCCGAGGGCAGACAGCCTCTGTAACCCATTAATGGAGCCATTCTTCAGCAGATCAGAGGGCCTTGGCAGGAGTCCAGAGCCAGGGGAGGAATCAGGTTCTGCTTTCCAATCAACGCACTGATGAAGGCCTTCCCCGGACTGGGGCACCAGTGGGGCGCGGGCTGGCTGGCATGGCTGGCTGCACCCAGATACATCCTTCTACTTTGTCACCACCTCCGACAGTCACCCATTTATTCTCAAGATTTGTTTTGCTTAGTCTTTAGTGTTTTAGTCTTTTGGAGTTTTCCATCCAGAGCTCAATTCCCAGAGACATGTAGTAACACCTCAACTTAACGCCTACCTGGCTGAGTGAGTACCTGGCTAAGTGGCTGGGAGGGAGGGTCCTGGGTTACCTGGAGGGCGGAGCTCAGGAAAGGAGAGCCAGTGAAGGATCACATAGGCCTCTCCATGGCTCACGCTCGGCTGCCCTGGGTTGGGCGAGCACCATGTAGCAGGGCTACCACGAATGGGTTGTCTGTGTGAGGCTGGCCTGAATTCTCTGGGAAAGAAGAAGTTGCCAACTTCCCAAGCTTCCATCCCGATTTTTTAAAAGTGGAGAAAAATGCCAAGATTCGGTCATTAATACAACAGGTGGATTATTTGATTTCTAGGACAGTTATTTTTGCCAGATAGGGAGACAACTAGCAGAGTCTTTAACTTCCACAGAGGAGCTTACAGATTGGTAATGGAAAGGCCAGGTATACAATAAATAAAAAAGAAAAGGGACAAATGGGAAGGAGCCTCTACCCTTGACTTTGGGGTAGGCCTGCCCAGTACCTGCCCTGTTGGGGGTAGGTCAGAGAAACATCTGTGGGGCTCCTGCCACATCCCAGAAGCACAGCGCCAGGTGTATGATGGAAAATCAAGGACTATAGGTTAGATGTATGAGTGGGCTTGACACAGAAAGTAAACCCAGAGGGCAGGGAGGCTGACACGGCTCTCTTTGCCTGTGCCAAGACTGTGGGCACATATCTGTACAGAAAAAAACTGGCTACAACTATTACTTAAGTTATTAAAACCATAGAGATCCTGATTTGTGTTCACCGACATGGGCTTCCATCAGCGTTTCCTATCACCATCTCAGATTAAGCAGAAGGCAATGAAAGCAATAACCCCCATGCGGTAAGGGCTTCATGCTCATCCAGACATCATGGAAGGAGGTTCTGAAGCCTGGTGCATAACTGATTCTGAAAAAGTAGCACATTTGTGCACCGACTGGACAGTGTCCGTGGCTATCATCATTCCATTGGTCATGAAATAGTTATGAAGCTGAGATCACATTCCTGGACCCTGGGAAGTCAATAGGCTCGGAGTAAGAGCAGACCTCGCACCTGAGGAGGGGACATATGCAGAGGGAAAAACGGCTGAAGCGACCTGGAAAGCAACCACCAATGTTCCAATTGGCAAGTAGTGAAATGTACAAGTGCAATGAACAAAAGCTTAGACCCAGTGTGGCCTAGCAGACTGAGGGTCCTCAGGAAGCAGAAAAGAAGATGCAAGATAAGATTGACCGGTAGTTTTGTGCAGGGTTCACACTGCAGTGTTAGAATGTAATTCAAACAAAGTAGACTTCATTGCTGCCGTGGTTGGACTTCACCTGTTGTGCAAGGTGGACAATAGACGTGTGCGGGCCCTCCCCAGAAGGAGCAGCATACTGATTTGGCTGGACACCTGGGAAGATCGGCCAAGATTTTCTAATATGTTTTGTAGACCATGAATGCACTATTTGAGGTGCCCCTGAGCTCCTTGTCTTGCTACTTGATTGAATGAACCCAGTTGACTTCCAGCTTACGAGGTGATTCCAACTTCAGAAGTGGGCAAGAGTTTTTGTCAGTTTGAACTCAGAGAGGCTTTGGTCTAGGTGCTTATTTTGAACCAAGAGCTAGAAGTACATGTTATCAATTTGCTGGCACTGCCATGACAAAATATGTGGGTGGCTTAAACAACAGAAATTTATTGTCTCATGGTGCTGGAGGCCAGAAGTCCAAGATCAAGGTGTCAGCAGGAATGGTTTCTTCTTCTTTCCTTGGCTTGCAGATGGCCACCTTGCTGTGTCCTCTCATGGTCTTTGCTTTGTGTGCCCGTGCCCCTGGTGTTTTTCTCTGTGCCCTAATCTCTTCTTATAAAGATACCGGTTAGATTGGATGAGGGCCCACCCTAATGGCCTCATTTTAACTCAATCGCCTCTTTGAAGGCTCTATCTCCAAATACAGTCATATTCTGAGGTACGGGTGGGTGCTTCCACAAATGAATTTTGGTGGGGGACACAATTCAGTCCACAACAGTAGGGAAAACTATGGAGGACACCAGCTATGCACTTTTCTCCTGGATACGTCTTCGGTGTTCTGCTTCTCCCTGAAAAGCACCTTCCCTGGACTGTAGAGAGACATCACTTCCGTCTCCTGATGTGCCCACCCTTGACTCTCCCTTGACACCATTCTTCCTCATGATTTTGGGAACAATCCAAACAGTCTCCCTGACTTGTAGCAGGAAAAACACGGTGCAAGATAAATATTGCGTATATTTAGCATGACATGTAAATATTTTATAGAATCTAAAGTAAATAATGTATATATTTGAAAAGTCAGTGTAAATATTTTATAGGCTGCAGGACGACTGGCAAGTGTGGAATCTGGTATGCTTGGAGCTTCCCACAGGACCAGTGGCAAGTAAGGGCAAGGTCAAAGGAAATCAGAATTGGACAACCTGTTTATGATGCATCAGAAAACATCTCTCTTTTTCTCCCTCTGCCTGACCATTTCTTTGAACACACAACCTATTCTCAAATGAATTATCTGCAACAACTCAGAACCAACTCCTTTAGCCTGAGAAGCTGCCAGAAAGGGAATGGGACTGGGTCAAGGGCAGCATCCAAAACCGTAAATGAGTAGCTGAAATTATATTTATTTATTTATTTACTATCTGTCTCACGTACTAGAATGCAAATTCCAGGAAGGCTAACTTTACATATCTCTACTGCCTAACAGCGCAGACACATACTAGGCAATCAATGAATATTTCTTAAATGAAAAAATGGTGAGATTTGGTATCAAATTGAATACCTCTTCCAGCTCCAACAGGTCTACTGGACAGACGCAAGGGGAGACTAGTTCTAACGAGCCATGTGATGGCCATTAGTTGTGCGTGAAACCATGTGATGCCCTGGACCCCACCCAGGAGCAGATCTGTTGTCAGTGTTCAGAGCGTGGTGAGTACCAACTGGCTTTGTCAATGGGAGACGTGGAGGGCAGGGAAGGGACAAGGGAAAAGACGAAGGATGAAATAGAAAATAGAAGGAAGAAAATAGAAAAAAACAATTGTTTTTCGTTTCTGATATTGCTGTTAGGAGAGCACATGGCAATTGAGCAATCAGTCCTTAGCTTTTCTTATTCTTTTCTCAATTTAAAACCAAAGCCATAAATGCTCTGCACCAGAGCACCGCTAGAGGCCTGTGCTGCCTTATATTGTGTTCAGCAGAAAGAACAACTGTCTTCTCACATCTTACCTGGTGACGATCTGCGATGGATATGAAAGGCGGCCCAAGCCACAGTGTGCCTATCACACAAGTCACACGGCTGTTGGGAGTGTGCCCGCCCACCATGCCACTTTATCCATGGTCCCAGAATGCTGTAGACAAAGCCAGAAGTGAGCTAGATGTCTTACAGGATGGCTGGGAGGCATGTTGTGGGCTAGTGTTTAGTTCTCGATGCCAGAGAAGGAGATGGGGCTCCCAGAGGCCTGAGTTGACACATTGGGCCTTTCCCCAAGGGCAGCTGCTGGGGAGAGGACACACTGCTCACTACTCCTCTTGGTTCTGTGACCAGGTCTTTAAGTTCTGCCATTGAGTCAAAGCAAATGGAACACGCTTCCTCCTCCTTCTACATGTCCAGCAATAGCCCACACCAGGCTTCTACATGGCCTTGGTGCTCATTCAAGTCATTCATTCTTGAGAGGTTCTAACTGAGGTGGGGCCTGGGCACCTACCTGTACGTTCCACATCACTACCAGGTGACCCCAGAGTCTATAGCTGGGACAGAGCTGGGCTTGGGAATATCCTGAGCCCCCAGAAACATTTATAAACATTATAACATTTATAATACATATATGGGGAGAAACAGGAGAAAGGACAAGCGGTTCCCGGCTCAGAGAGAGTGCGGGGAAGGTGGCTGGAGAGGTTCCGGTTGACTGAGTTTCTATCTTTGTATTATTTTATTTTGCTTTATTTTTAAAATTTATTTATTTGAGAGAGAGCAAGNATATATGGGGAGAAACAGGAGAAAGGACAAGCGGTTCCCGGCTCAGAGAGAGTGCGGGGAAGGTGGCTGGAGGGGTTCCGGTTGACTGAGTTTCTATCTTTGTATCATTTTATTTTGCTTTATTTTTAAAATTTATTTATTTGAGAGAGAGCAAGAGAGAGAGAGAGCGCATGAGCAGCGGGGAAGGGCAGAGTCAGAGAGAGAAGCAGACTCCCCGCTGAGCAGGGACCCTGACCACTTGGGGCTCAATCCCAGGACCCTGGGATCATGACTTGAGCCGAAGGCAGATGCTTAACCGGCTGAGCCACCCAGGTGCCTACATTTGTATTTTTAATGTACCACTTTGGCAAACCCAGATTTAGAGTTAAACGGAGCCGGCTCCAGATGACAGCTCTGACTCTTGCTATCTGTGTTAGGAAGGGTAAACTGCTGTAACCAATTCCCTGCATCTCGAAGGCCCGATGTAGTAAATGCTATATGTCTTGCTCAGAACACGGTCCAGTGCACATCAGTGGGGTTCTTCTCCATATGGTCGTTCATGCTTCTCATATGATTCCTCCTGTGCCGGGGCCTCAGCTCCGTGGCGCTCGGTTGTAGAAGGGAAGACAGCGGAGAAGATGTACTTCCTTTTAAGCTGCCTCAGTCCAGAAGTGACCCACATCCCTTCTCTTCACTTTCCTTTGGTGAGAACAGGCCATGGGGCCTGCCGATATGCAAAGAGATTGGGAAGAGCAGTCTAGCTGTGGGTCCGGGAGGAAGATGGGGCAAGTGATGGCAATCTCTGCCACACTAGCAAGGTCCTATCAGTGAAGTCACCAAGTCAAGTCACGCTGGGAACACTGGACACTGTGGTTCTGACTCTAGCTTCCATCTTCTCTTTGGTAAAGCAAAGACTTATATCTAGAACACCTGTGTGCATCTTTGCTACCTGGGAGCATTTCAATCACCTGCTGTCATGGTCACATCAGGCAACTGGTCAACGACATATGACTGGGCCCCGTGCTGTCTGGAAATATAGCTGTGGTCCCTGTCCCGAAAGAGACACATTGTGTCCTCGGAAGAGACTGTAATGTTGTGCCTGGTTTTCTTGGTATTCTAATTTTGAAGAACGCTTTGCAGTAAATTGTGTGTCTATTAAGAGAGTATCAAGTATTTATCCCTTTCTTTAAGCAGCTTAATTTAAGCAGATTGCCTCTAACCTTTGAATCTCAGGTGTTTTCTTAGAGCACTGAAATGTGACTCTTTTTTTCACCATCTGGGGATAACAAAAGACCAGGTCATAAGGAGTGACCTTGCCCTGCTGTTTTGCTTCCAGAGTGTGAGGTCGTCCAACATAAAATACTCCAGAAACATTTCCTGGTACAACATGCCTTGAAAATTATATGCTTTCAACTCAAAGCATAATTGGATACAAGAAACTAATGTTCATGTTGTTTTATAACATGTTTCTCATAGCCTGTGGCCTTTCCTCCCACCTTCCTCCCCCCTTGAGTGCACAACTGTTTCAGAGAAGAGATTAAACCTCAAAAGGATCCGAGTATAATCTCCGAGCGGCGATGGATTTGTCAGGAAAACCCTGTCTCCACGGCAGGCTGGATACTGTTACCTTGCACCATATTTGTCACTGAATCTGGACTGCCAGTGTTTTTACAGACAGTCGGGATAAAAAAAGGAAAGATAAAATTTATGGATGCCCTGGGGTCCTCCCCGTAATCTGACAATGCTAATCTTCGGTGTTAACAGTGTGGAAGCTACAGACTGCCCCTTTGGAAACTGAAAACGAGGGCATTTGAAAGAAATCAAAGAGCAAATATCTAACAAGCGTACCTCTTCTATCATCTATTCCGTTGTCTGCGTGCCCTCCATACTTCAGTCTAAGAGATCACTTGAGATTCTGGGGGCCTTTCAGGAGATTATCTGCATCAGTTTAGGCTTTGAAGTAAGGGCTGCTGGCATCTCATTACTGCCAGAGATCCAACACCAAAGCTGGAGTGCAGTCCCCGGCCTGCGGGGCCTCATCCACACGTCACACAAGCACTAAATTATCAGAGTCGGGGACAACCTTCATGTGCTACCTGCTTGGCCCTAAATAACTCTTCCCGCCTCCTACCGCCTTTCTCTTTCTTGTCCTTGGTTTTCTTTCAGCCTGTGCTAATTTCCTCTGCTTTTCCTCAGTCGAGAAAGTCTTCCTAAGGGTTGGAATGGCTGTTCTCTTCAAACTCAAGAGCTTGTCTTCAACACTTTGGCAAAAGAAAAAAAAATATGAAGCTTCTGTGACGTTGAGTAGTTTGAGTCGAAAATGTGCTTTTGATGGAAAACCATGCTAGCAACAGGTCACTCTGTGGGTTTGTTTGGTGCCGTGGAGGGTTTAGCCTGAGAGTGAGACTGTGTTACTTACGGTCCAAACCTGGTACTGAAGGGGCCCGGGGAGTTCACAAAATTTACCTCCCTGCGTTTGTGAATCTAGACTGGTAGCTGGCACAGAGTCTCCTACCGTCAGTGCCATGACCCTGGTGGGCAGTTTGCTGGGTGGTTGGAAGAGATGGGTAGGAAATCTAAGCAGCTGTCCTGCTTGCGTTTCAGATTTTCCAGAAAAATGTTTACCTCTGGGAGGCAAGGCGGGGTCCGGTTATCATGGAACAAAGATGCAGGCTGTCGTGAAAACTTTCTCTTCCCTTTGCTTTCCTCTTCTTGCTCTCTCTCTGCTGTTCTGGGCCTGCTATTTTGCAAAATGTCAATTATTGCTCTTGTATTTAGGTCAGATTCACTCAATAAAATGCCGACCCTGAATCGATCCATTCGTCTTCTCAAATCCCATACCTCTGCTGCTGGATAAATCTTGCCCCTGCCCTGTTGAATGCTGCTAGAGACAGTCAAGTAACTCTGTTTTCTTGGTCTCCAACATCAGTTTGGTCTTGCAGCCTTTCTGTGTTTCTCCAGCTAGCTCCCTGCCATTCTCCTCCCAGGAAAGCTTTCCTCTTTTCTTAAGGCCCTGTTCACCACTTCTCCCAACCCTCTTGAATAATGGATTCGATCCTCACCATGATAAGAGCAAAAGCCATTGGGTAGGAACTCCCTCAAATTCTAACCCACCTCCTCTCTCTGACCTGTAAATTTCTTCACACTCTGCCTGTTCTTGTTCCTTCTTTCAAGTTTCCGTAAGATGTAAGTCCTTCCTCTTGACCATGGCCATCCCCACCCTAGTTGCTCTAAATTCCACCCCCTCCCCACTCGTAGGAGCCTCAACCCATCCTTCCTCCTCCTATATTTGCAATATCACCCATTCACATGGCACTTTCTCATTCACATTTATACATGTTCCGATGTCTCCCACCTGAAGAGCAACATAAAAGCCCATGCTTTGACCCCATGTTTCCTTCCAGCCACAGCTTTTTGACCCTGGTTTTCTTAGTCAAGATTCTTAGAGTTGTCTGAACCAAATGTCTCCATGTCCTCATCTTCCACCTGTTCCTCGTCCTATCATAGTTTTATCTCTGCTCTGCTACCACTATACCATTGAAACTCTTCTCCCCAGAGAAATGATGCCTGTCTTACCATCAAATCCAATGGCCACTTTAGTTTGTATCTGACTTGTGTTCTCATTGGCATTTAAGATAATTAACAGTCCTTTCTTCTTGGAAGTCTTTCTTTCCTTGGCTTTCTTTTATGCCAAGCTCTCCTCACCTTTTTTTTTTTAACCTCCCTGGGTATTCCCCGGAGAAGATTCCACCACATAATAGGTACTTAATAGATGTTCAAACAAAGAAATTGCATTTATTTTCCCTTTATTCCTTTTTTCTGTTCTTTCTCTTTCTTTTTTATTCTCCCTTGCTGTGCCATGGATGGATCAGCTTCTTGCTCTCTGGTGGGAGATGGGGAGGGATTCTGGGCCCTTCCCTTAACCTGCATTATGTAAACCCAGTGGTCTGAATATCCATGGGAAGTCTCCTCAAGGGAAATGGAGCCCTGGCCCCAGCCCTGATCTATGATCATGAAACCAGCTGAAGGGAAGGAGCCATTGAGCCAGGTGCACGAGCTCTGCAGGCGAGGAGCCTGGACCAATATTCAGGAGCCGTAGGGTCAGGGCTATGCCAAGAACGGACGCTTCCAAGAGCGCGGAACATTCGCTGTGCGTGGGGGCAATGAAGACCCACGTAGCAACAAACCCACAGAAGGAAGGACAGAAATAATGCAAAAGAAAGTGGGACAGGGAGAAACAAACATTGACTATGAAGTTAAATTATATTTTACTATAATCCTAAACTACTTTTTTTTCTCTTTCTCTCCCTCTCTGTGCCTAGAAGCAGAAAGCCGTAAAGGAAAGAGGGAGAAAGAGAAGGAACAAATGTGAAGATCTGATTGGGAGTAAATCTTTGGCCACTGAAGTCATCTGGCTCAGATGAGAGATGCCACAGTCCCTCCAGGGTTTGACTGCCACAGGGCGGGGCCCTCAGGAATGTGTCACCAGGAGGAAATGGAGCCTGGCGTAAGTAACTGTAAAGCCAGATTTTGACTGAGATTGCCCCGAGGGTGCCTGGAGAAACAGAAGCAAAAGCAGATAATAAGCAAAATGGCTTGGCTTTTTTTTTTTTTTTTTTTTTTTTTTTTTTTTTTTACTCCCTTCTTCTATCACAGAGCTTAACAGACAGGCCTTTCTGTTCCAGTGTATACGCTTTCCTAGGGTCCAGCAGGGGAGGGTGGGCTTATTAAACTGTGATCAGATCTGAAGGGTATGTAGTTTCTATTGTGGGGTTGTCGGGACAATGAGGGCCAACAAAGAGGAAGATAACGGGCATCCGGAGCATTTGCTGAAGCATGAAGAAGGGCCAAAAATATCCATACTGATTGCACCCCTGTTGGATTTGTGCCACTTTCTTAGGTCAGTGAATCCCTTCTGCTTACTGAACCGTAAGCCCCAGACAAAGTGCATGCCCCCGAGTCTCCAGGTAGCCCTGCTTGGACCGCCTGCCTGCAAGGATGTTTTGAGGATGGGGCCCCCAGACATGCAGGGCACTGACAGCGGTGGGAGTAAATCTGTTTGCCACATTTGGACTTGATGTGCGGTTTCTAGGATCAGTGGGAAAATGTTTAGATGGCCGAGGAGCGGTGTTTCCTCATGAGCTTTGTTTGAAACTGGAGGGCGTCTGCTGGAGGGAGGGCTCATTTCCGTCCCCACTCTGTGGAGCTTGGAAGAGAAAGGTAGGGCAACCAGTGAAGGGCTGATGTGTTTGTTGGGTCAAAACTGGGCCCAGCAGATAAGTGACCGGTTCTAAAATTGTCCTTTTGCTCTCTGGCTCTTTCCCAAAAGAGAGCCTCGTGTATACTGCTGTCATCTGTTTGTGTTTCAGACATTGATCACTCTGGGAGGCTCACACTGCCAAACTTGGCTGTTCAAGCCCAGCGCTCCTCTCTGGGGGAAGAAGGACTTTTGTCAAACCGTGAACTGCCTTTTCGAGACTGATACATGAATATAGAAGCGGATCCTCAAAGCCTGTGCTCGAACTGCACTCAGACTATTCTGGAAGGCATCTGGAGCCAAGCCCAGTATCATGCAGAGTTTCTGGCACAATCCCAGTCCTTTCTGCTTCCCGAGCTGCCTTCAGGTTCAGCTCTGGTCGCATCTTCTAATCTGAGAGCTGGCCGTGCCCCTCCCCCACCGCACCTAGCTTCTCTGGGTCTCTCTAAAATGGTGCCTTGGTCAAGAAGGTAAGAGGTCAAGGACTTTGCATGTCAAGGAGGCAAAAACAGGCTGTTGGATGAAAGATCAAGGGACAGTGAGTACACTTCATCTGGGGCTCATCACCATGAGGGGTCAACTTGCTCCAAGAAGGTGAGATGACTCTCCATCACGCTCAGTAGCTGGGAGTATAATCCTTAGTGTTTCAGTGTTCTCAAATGACCGAAAAACAAACAAAACAAAACCAAACCAAAGAACCAAACCAAGGGGCGCCTGGGTGGCACAGCGGTGNAGGGACAGTGAGTACACTTCATCTGGGGCTCATCACCATGAGGGGTCAACTTGCTCCAAGAAGGTGAGATGACTCTCCATCACGCTCAGTAGCTGGGAGTATAATCCTTAGTGTTTCAGTGTTCTCAAATGACCGAAAAACAAACAAAACAAAACCAAACCAAAGAACCAAACCAAACCAAAAAAAAAACTACGTGCAGAAAGCACAGATTGTTAGGGTATAAAAATTCTTGTATTTCAAAATGTGTGTGTATATGCAGGTGTCACGAGAATAACATTGAGTCAGTTTCTGAACAGTATACAGTCTTCCATTCAGCAAAAAGTTATTGAACATCTGCTGAGTTCTGGGCACTGTTCTGTACTGTGAGGATACAAAAGTGAACAAAACAAAAATTTTTCCCACATGGAGGCAGGAGAGGGGAATAAACAAATAGTCAATTATGACACTTTGTATGACATACAATAATAGGTTTAAGAAGAAAACAAAAACAGAGTGAGATGTAGAGAATTCTAGAGGCAGAAGAAGGCTTACAATTTTAAATATGATGGTTGGGGCGGGCTTCACAGAGAAGGTGCCTTTGGGAAAGACATAATAGAGTGGAATAATCATGCAGCTGTCTGGGGAAAGGGCTTTCTAGACGTTCATTCATAATAAAATGCATTTTAAGATATCTAATAACTACAAAATTTTCATCAGTGGCCCTCAGTCTAAAAACTTCACCTATCAGGGGAGCCTGGGTGGCTCAGTTGGTTAAGCGTCTGCCTTTGGCTCAGGTCCTGATCCCAGGGTCCTGGGATTTAGTCCCACATCAGGCTCCCTGCTCAGCAGGGAATCTGCTTGTCCCTCTTCCTCTGCCCCTCCCCCCTACTTGTGCGCACCATCTCTTTCTCTCTCTCTAATAAATAAATACAATGTTTAAAAAAATAAAAATAAAAACTTTACCTATCTCTTTGAGGCCTCATATTTTGCAAGAACACTGGGACTGAGGGGCCCGCCACACCCTGTGAAGGGTGAGTCCCTCTCCAAGCAAAACAGAACCTTCCTCAGGGAAGAATCAGGAAGTTCTTGAGTGGCGAGGGGCACAATGGAGCAACTGTGTATCTTCAAGCAAAACCACATACACATCAAGTAAACAAATTAAATGTTGGAAACAGGAAAGGGGCTCCCACCAGATGGTCACCATTTATATCCTATTCTTTCCTCCTTTCATCTAATATCCAATAATGCTCAATTCAATTCAAATATAAACAGTTATCACATGTGTGACTAAATGGCTCCAAATATCACACCAAATCGTGCATGTTGTTCTCTAGACACTTGTGTGCAAAATAGAGGAAAGAACACATGAGTAGCCCAGGTCTTCTCCAAGGATGGGCCCACAGAATTAACTCCAGGGAGTAGCCTATGTAGTTCGTAAAAATGAGCACACTTTATCCTCTACTACAAAAACATATGGAACTTGATTTCTCTCTGAGAGAAGAACACAATGGCTCCATTCTGCTGCCGAGGTCTCATGGCACCTAACAGAAGAGGAGTGACGCTCTGAGCACCATGACTTCTCTCAGAGGCCTTAGGATTCATTTCTCTGCCCTTACCCTGACAACCACCAACCAAATAAATGCGGGCAACACCCCACTACCCAACGTTAGCAATCGACAGTTTCCTGATGTCAAAACTCATGTGATCAGAATCCATGGCAGCTAAAAACCCACATGAGAATCTTTCTTTAGCAGACACAGTGGGGATATCCAGCCTGAGGTGAGGAATTGTGTGTGTGTGTGTGTGTGTGTGTGTGTGTGTGTGGCAGGGGGCTGAGGGCAGGGGGCACCAGCGTGTGGCTGGAAGGGGATTTGTGAGAAAAACCCGTGTAAGGTGCCTCTAGCCCTCACCCGTCACTCTCGCAGATCCCCTTTGGTGATTTCCTAACTCTATTTGCCTCAGTTTCTTCATCTATATAACAGACCATGGAAACAGTCTGTGTGTTATGAGAGTTAAATGAGTTAATATTTGTGAAGCACAACAGTCCCTGGAATATAGTAAGCACTTCATAATAACAAGTCGTTTTATGGTTCTCAAGGAACAAGGAAAGATCTGCATCTCTACCTACTCTTTGCCTTTCTGTGTATTTTCTGAATTTTATGAAACGCAATCTCAAACTCTGCTGAAGACTGACTGCAAGATGAAAAAGGAAAGGCGTAAGCTCTTTGTATGGAAGACAGAACCTGATGGAATGTCTGGCTGAGCCATGTTTCAGGTACACTTCTTCTCCTCCCTCTCCTCCCCCTCCTTTCCCTGTCCTCCTCCTTCTTCTGTGTCCTTTTCATCATCTTCTTCTTCTCCTCCTCCTTCTTCTCCTTCTTTTCTTCCTCTTCTTCTCCTCCTCCCCCTACTCTCTCCCTTCCCCTCCTCCTTTTTCTCCTTCTCCTCCTTCTCCTTTTCTTCTTCTTCTCCTCCTACCTCTCCCCTCCCCCTCCTCCTTCTTCTTCTCATTCTTCTCCTTCCCCTTCCCCTCCTTCTCCTCCTTCCTTCTTCTTTCTTCTCCTTCCTTCTCCCCCTCTTATAGAGGAAGGAAGTGAGAATTGTAATTCTATACATATTTTAAAGAGTACCAAACATTAACAATATTGTTTTGTACAGCAAAATTTATTTTAGCTTTGCCCACATATTTACCATGCTCATTGTTTTCCATTGCTTCCTGCACCTCCAATCTTCTATTTGAGATTATGTTCTTTCTAACCCTCACTTCTATATTCTCTATCCATTTGACTCTCTGTTCTTCATTGTATAATATTTTCTTCTGGTTTATTTTCCACTTCACTGAGACCTTCTTCATCTGTGTCTAAACTGCTCTTATACCCATTTATTGAGCTCATAATTTTGGCTTTATGTTTTTCAGTTCTAGAATTTCTATTTGCTTCCTTTTCAAACCTCTTTTTATCATCTTTCATACTTTCCAAATTTTTTCTAAAGTTTTTGAGTTTTTTGTCTTTTTCCCCCCTTGAACATAGAAAGAAAGTTACCTTAAAGAATAGTTCTGGTAATTGCACCATCTGGAGTCCCTCTACATTTATGTCTGCATTCCACTTTTTCTTGTGGTTTTCATTTATATTGTCTCATCTCTTTTTTTTTTGTGCCTTGATATCTTTAATTTTTGTACTTGACATTGTTCTTGAAAAACTATAAAAATTATGTGAGATCTTTTCTTCCAGTAAGTTTGTTTCTTCTTTTTCCAGGCATCTGGGTACACTAGTACTCTTGGATCATCTCAATCCAATTTCAGTGACGGAGATTTTCTGTGCCACCCAGATTATTTGAAGCTGAGCTACAATCCACTTGAGGATTGACTTACCCTTCTTCTGGTATTTCTCCTTTCTGGGTCTCTAAGATTGAAGGGTTTTCCAGAGCCTTCCACACTTAGTGTGCCTTGAACACCTATTTTTTGTCCTCCTAGCCCCATGAGGCTTCTGTTCTATTCTTGATTTGGTTTGATTAAATCTTATTTTGGTTAGCTTTTTGATACCTTCAGGAAGACTTTTAAAATAGTTGTGTGGTTTTTTTTTGTTTTTGTTTTTGTTTTGTTTTTTGTTTTTTTTTTTTTAGATTTTTTGATTGTCTTCAGCAAGAGAATTTGTTCAAATTGACCCAAGGGTACTATTATTTGTCAGTCCTTCCACCGAGACATTTTTCTGGAGTTCTGTAAATGGTATGGCTGAAAGATCTCTACACAAGTCCTGTCTTTACTGCTAATAAACAGTATGAATTTCAGCAAATAACCTTAGCTTTCTGGATTTTATTTCTCTTTTACATCAGGAAATTCAATTAGATGATCTTTAGTTTTCCTTCTAAGTCCAAAATTTTATGATTTCTTGGCTTAGGACTTTCCAAAGAGAAAAGTATAATACATTAGGAACAGAGTTCTTTGAACTTGTGGGAGTTTAAACTGACTAAAAATATCAAACATGTTTGCTTTATTCTAATCCCAGTATGTTTTTTATGAAAATGTTTCCTGACATTCAAGCTAGTGACTGATTCCATCATTCCTTTATCAGAGGATGGAGGAAGCCTGAAGCCCACCTGCGTCATCAAGATCCACTCAGACAGTAGCAACCACTCCAGCTTTTTAGAAGAGAAAATTTAGGGTAAGTGATTGTTGGCCAGGTACTGGGGAATTCTAAAGGCGAACAAGGAACTCTAAGGTACTAACTGCTTTGTTGTAGCTCCCTCCCCTCGAACTGGAGGATCAAAGAAAAGAGGATAGAATTACTAAAGCACAGAAGCTTGGAAGAAGGGTCTGTGGAGACAAAACTCAGACCATTGCTGGTGTTGGTGTCTCAGGAACTTTGAGGAGAGTCCTCAGGGGCTGGAACTCAGCTTTTGAGGAGAGTCCCTGTTGGATAGTCTGATGTTGCTGACGGGGCATAATCAGGCTGGTTCCAGGAGTGCTGGAAGAGCTGCCAATGGCCATCGATGACTGCTACAGGAACAAACTTCTGTCCAGGGAAAGACATAAACAGGAGCCAGTCTCCTCTCTCATCCAGCCTTACAGCCTCTCTCTACTGCCCCCAACTGGCAGAGCCTCAAATAGAAACTGCAGGCAACGGAGAAACCCTGCCTCAGCGTCACAAAGGCGATTATAAAAGGATGGGTTTAAACTCCACAGACAATATTTTAATAACCAGCACACCATCTTCACAATCGGCACTGACTCTGGTTTATTTTGTTATCCTGTCACTGTGGATTATTGGAGTTTTAAAATTATAAGTTGTGTTTATGCCCCAGGTGTTTATGTTGATTTACTTGGACATACTATGTCTACGTAAAAAATATGGGTACACTAATATATAGCAAAAAATAAAGAAGCAAGACTTCAGAGCAATAATTGAAAAGATAGTCACGTTAAGAAGCAAAAGCTTCTTTCTTATTCCTGTTTTCAACCTATCTATATTTTACTGTTTAATAAATTCTCTTGCCTCAGCTTCTGCAATACTCACTTCACCGTATTGTGATATACCATTAGAAGACAATTCTTGCCCCTGTATCCCCAAACTAGCAACATTTGAAAGTTCATTGTACTGAGTCTCTGAAGGGTCTCTATGATTCATATACTCTAACAGGAGCTTCTGCCTAAATACAGAGACTCCAAAGGAAACTTCCCTTGAATGACCTGTGATTAACCTGGTTACTTGGAAACAAATATGCTTCTTTATGCTTTAGTTTGCTGCATTTCTCTGTCCCTTTCTTTCTTTGCCACTATAAAAGGACTGGCTCACATTGTGCTAAAAGTCAAATTTCATTTACAATGAACTCTGCAGTGCTATTGCAATTATTTTTATTATTGTGGAGTTTGTTATATCTAGTAATGTTTGTTGTTAATCAACTATTTAATTGGGTTTCCAGAATCCTTGTATTACACTGAGACCCGATTGAAACAGTGATGTTTGTTTAATAATAAATGAGTTACTTATATATGGTGGAATGGTCAGGGATTTTCCTAACCAGCTGAAGAGATGAGAGCCCTATGTTCTAGAAATTTATACCCCCCAGTATCAGCATGAGTACTAATAACATCTATGCAGCTAAACATACCTATACACTTACCAATATAGAGCAACCGGCATAAACCAAGTCCAAAGTAGAGCGTTATAGCAATTAAATATAGACTTTGCTATCTGTTAGGAATAATGATATGAAGAAGGACCTCAAGGCGTGATGTGCTTGATGCCACCATTTATTAATCAGGCTTCTCCAGTTGCAAACAATAGAAACCCCCTCCAATAAGTTTAAGTAGACACAGAATTTATCGTAAAATATTTAACAGTGTACAGATTCTCTGAATGGGCTAGAGCCACAGTCTTGGATGCAATACCTCAAGGAACAGTGCCTGACACTAGAACTACTCCACTGACAATTGCAATGGGCCTCTAAGCAAGATGATAAGTTCTAGAAATCTCTATGATATTGTACCTGTGCTCAACAATAGCGTATTGCACACTTAAAAAACTCAGAGGGTAGGTTTTGTGTTAAGTGTTCTTACCACAATAATATAAAAATTTTTGAAATACATAAAAATAAAAGGAGTCTAAGGTATGGACACTGTAAATTGTCCTTTTGATTCTGAGTTCTGGCCTCTACCAGTAGAAATGTTGTCTCTAAGCCTGAGGCTGTCTAGGTTCTGGACGGCATTTCTTTCTGATATAGTCTTATGTGACCACATCTGGTTGGTTGAGTCTAGCTCACATCCCCTGTGCCCTAGCTGCCAAAGAGGCCAAAAAAGCATGTTTCTGCCTGCACGGAAGGCTGAAGGAGCAAGTCCGGGAGGCACTGACTCATACGATAGGGAATTCCCAGGCACAGGAAGAATGTTTAAAGGTACTGGCGACCAAAAAGAATGGAAAATGCCTAAGTCATTTCTCAACGCGACTTAGCATCTGTATCTTAATATCTCGCGGCGCTGATGAAAATGAAGATTTCTGGGCCCTACGGCCAAATCCAACGAATTAGGAACTCTGCAGGGGAATGGGCAACATACAGTGTCCACAGGCTCCTCGGATAATGGTGATGAATGCCACTGAGTGAGACGCCCGTATGCAGTTTATATTTTCAAAAGCACTTTGAAAAATTGTATTCGATTTACTTTTAGAAGTGAGTAAGAGAAGCTATTAACTGCTACCTCAGTCAGAAATCAACATCTCTGTAATTCTATATAGAAAAGCCTTCTGCAGGGGGAATGAAGCATGAGAGACTATGGACTCTGAGAAACAAACTGGGGGCCTCAGAGGGGAGAGGGGTGGGGGAATGGGATAGGCTGGTGATGGGTAGTAAGGAGGGCACGTATTGCATGGTGCACTGGGTGTTATACCCAACTAATGAATCATCGAACCTTGCCTCAGAAACCAGGGATGTACTGTATGGCGACTAACATAATATAATAAAAAAAATTAAAAAAAAAAAGAAAGAAAGAAAAGACTTCTGCTATGGACAAGAGAAATAGTAGATATCTGCTCTTCTGTCCGCAGTAGGAGCCTCAAAGGAGAGGAAGGAAGACAGTAGGAAGCTGGACCGCTTGGGTTTGAATACACTGTATCCCAACAGCAGTGGGACCTGCATCGACCTCGTAGAGTTGTAATGAGCATCAAATATTATTAAATGTAAAGCACTCAGACTGTATTTTCCAAAGATGGCCACAACAACGTGTTTCATCCCACACGCTATGCTAGAATCTTTAACACATCAACACTTCCCCATCAAGTGATGGAGGCAGTTTCTCCTCCTTTTGAATCTGGGTGGGCTGCTTGAGCCAATTGAACGTAACCAACGTAATGCTTTGTGACTTCTGTGACAAGCTCATGCAAATCTTGTGCATTTCTACCTGGTCCTCTGGGTGCACTCACTCTGGGAATCCAGCCATTGTATTATGAGGAAGCCCAAGCAACCCACGGACAGGCTGACACCCTGGCTCACAGACCTGGCCGACCTCCCCGGTGACTTGCCAGCCATGTGAGTCATCTTGAAAGCGAATCCTTCAGCCCCCAACGCCCCCCCCCCAGCTGAGCTGTCCTACTTGGTACCATATAGAGCGAGGACAAGTCATTCCTGCCGATCCTTGAAAAATGGTAGATTCATGGAAAAACTAAGCAATTGTACTTGTTGCAAACTACTAAACCAGGGTGGTTTGATCACTGATAAGGAGATGAGTTAATTCGCCTCTTTGAGCTGCAGGTTTTCTGTGGTTAAAATGGGGGATAATAACTGCATCGACCTCGTAGAGTTGTAATGAGCATCAAATATTATTAAATGTAAAGCACTCAGAAAATAGCCTGACTTACAATAGGAGCTGTGTAAGTGTTGGTTTGTGGAAAGGGGTGAGTGTGGATGTGACAAACATGAGGACATAGGCCATCCAGGATCCCTTTAGACATGTAGTAAAATTGGCCCAAATTTCACAGATCTCAGCGGGGGCAAGTTAATTTAGTAAGTACTCAAATGATAACTTTTCTTAGAACAAAAAATGAGTTTCACTTTTAATTTTCCCTATAATTTCCACTAAACTAATTTCAATCCATATGTAATTAAATCATATTATTCATTCTTACCATGAATCATTTATTTTTATCAATTCCAAGTCAGATTTCAGAGCTGAGTTACTGGATTCTGTTTCAAATCTCTTTCCCTCCCTGAGTCACCCTAGCCAATTACCTCGGTTCTCTCCAGAGACTTAGTAATTTCCGAATAAACACGTGGAAAAGAAACAAATAATCAGAAACAATACCAATGTTACTTCTCCCTTTTTTCCAGCACACAGTTGTTTACCAGGCAGATAACCTGTTGGGAATAGCAGAGCTGAGAATCAGAAAATCAAGCACTGCAGCTCAAATATGATAAAATCTCCCTGGGCACTAAAATGTCATAGGAATGAGGGGCCAGGGGCTGGGCCATTGCTCAAGGAGACAGCAGGCACAATGAGAAGGATCTAGGCGGGCAGGTGATCCTCGTCAGGTCACAGTCATATAAGTTTCCATCACCTAGCAGATGTCTCTGGGACAGGGACAGACTGCCTAGTTAACAGGAGTCCTCTCTTTTTCCCGCTATCTCAAAATACCGGTAAGACAGTGTAGTCATCCCCTATTGCTGCCAAGAAAAGTGCCCCCAAAACTCAGCAGCTTAAAACCACAAACACTCATTATCCGGCAGTTTCTGGGGATCAGGAAGGAAGAATAGGCTTAGCCGGGTGGCCTGAGATCTTGTAGGAGGTTGTGGTTAAGCATTGGCTGGGGTTACAGTCTCATCTGAGAGTATGACACAGAAAGATCTTCTTCCAGGATCACTCTCATGGTTGGTGGCTGGAGGCCTCAAGTCCTCACCAGCTGTTAGCCAGAAACTCCAGTTCTCCAGCGAGTAGGCCTCTCCATAGGGCTACTCACAACATGGCAGCTTGCTTCCCATGGAGCAAGTGGTTCAGGAGTGAGAGACAACGAGAGAAACTTAGAAGGAAGCTGAAGTATTTTTATAACCTAATCTTGGCTGTGACATGGCACCCCTGCTACCGTATTGTATTTCGGTTATTGAACAGCCCTGGTATGGTGTGGGCTAGGACCACACAGGGTATGGATACCAGGGGCCAGGGATCACTGGGGCCATTTTCAAGACTACTCACCACAGCCATCGCTGTGTGAAAAATTCTTTGTGTTCCTTTCAGGTCTTCTCTCAATGTTTATCTTAATCATATTTCATCTCTATCGAAGTATGGGATGGAAGCTAGAGAAGGCTTGAAGCACCCTGGCCTTTCACTGTACTCCAGTCAAGTCCTGTCAATGGCTTTCTATCCAGGTGCCACCATGTACATGGCTCTGAGCTGACACCACATGGACTGTGGACATGAACAGCTAGGGTGCCTGTCCCTTGAGAGCTGGCATTCTTCTGAGGGCAAAGAAGTCAGATTGTGCATAATTACAAGACAAGACAAAATATAGCAAATACAAAATAAAGAAGTTGTGTTTATATCAAGAATGTAGTGAAATGCTGTTTATGTCATTCAACTTTTCATTAGTAAATTGAATGAAGACATTAGGCTAGGTGATCTCAGGAGCCTGTTCAACTTTCAGTTTTCTGAGGATTGTATGCCCAAAGAATATAGAGAGTGGAAGGAAACCTAGCCTGGCCTCATGATCAAGAAGATTCCAGAGTTGGCTGACATGGCCTTCTGGCCCTCAAGGAGTTATGGGATGTGTGGGCTGAGAAGGGAGGTGGAAGTTGAGGAATGCAGGTCATTCTGAAGTGTCAGAAGCCAGAACTCACTATTTCATTGTACTTTTGTACAGTGCCCTACCCTCTGTTTCCTAAAGACAGCATCAGCTGTACCTGAGGTCTTGCTAGAAATGCAGAATTGCAGGTGTCATCGGAGACCTGCTGAATCAAAATCTGCATTTTCAATAAGAGTTTCAGGTGGTTGGTATGCACATTAAAGTTGAGAAGCTCTGTTTGACAACTGTCATTGAGAATGGAGTATTACTTGTATTTCTCGATGGTATGTATGCAGCCAGACCGGGCTGACAGATGGACATGGTGAATATTTGGAATGTATGGAGATCCCCCCCCTCCCTCCCTCTATTTTCCCCTCCCTCTTTTTCTTCCTCCCTGCCTTTTTTCCTTCTTTCCTTCCTTCCTCCCTTGCCCCCGCCTCTCTCTCCTCTTCCCCTCTCCTTCTATCCCTTTCTTTCTTCCTCCCCCTCACCTGCATTGACATTATCTTTTTATTTTTCTATGGAAATATTGAAACAATTGAGACTTGTTTTTGTTTTTCTCCATCACTTAGAGCTGATCCCTTTCATCTTTGATTCAGTCAATTCCCTTCAAAGCTAAATATTAAACAGATCTGTCTCCTGACAGCTGACCCCAAATTGGGACATGCCGTGGTCTTCCCCTTGGGGGTTGAGAGCTGAGCCGACAAAGGTAGAGGAGAGACAGGATGGAGCCAGCTCCTGTCCCCTGGGGAAGCCCAAAAGTTGTGTCTCTGCCTTCACATCAGCCAAACAGCCAATAGCCAAACAACCAATAGCTTCTGGAAGGCATTCTTGTAGAAATTCCTTCTTTTGCCAGAGGGTGAAAGGGTTGCTAATTGATTTTGTCTGCCTTTCAGATGGACTCAGAAAGACACAGGGTTTGAATTCTAACAGAGAGATAATGTTTTTAGATACCAGACCGAAGTTTTTATGTACGCCATGTGACCTAGCTTGGCACATTAGTACTTTTTTTTTTTTTTAACCAGACTGTCATTCTCTTCAGTGAAATAGGAGCAGTAAAGTTCATTTGTTTGACCACCTTCTAAAAAACATGCTTGTTTCAAAAACCATTACGTATTCACAGCAAATTAATAAAAGAAATCTAACTCTTCCCAAATGCTTTGAGACACAAGTGGCTCTGCCTCTCGTGGTAGAGATGGGGTGGGGGTCCCGTCCTGAAGGCAGACCCCCGCCAGAGAGAACCCACCTCAGACTGTCTACTGCCTCCAGAGCTTGTGTCTAAACACAGTATCTACTGGGTTCACATCAGATGTGCTGTGTGTTGATATGTGACAAGAAGGGAGGAGTTAGTTAGAGAAAACAGAAATGACAAAGCATCAGTTTGCCTTACCATTTCATGCTCAAGTGAGAGAGAGAGAAAGGAAGAGAGATTAACCTCATTCAGAGCTTTAATTTATATCCTTTTTGTTTTCGACATGACCTTCGTATATCTTTCTATATTTTACATATTTTTATAATAGGTCTAAAATCTTTCTAAATCAAGCAAGAATATAAATTTCTTATTGGGTAACTGTCCATTCAAAATTAATTTTTATGTTTTTTTAAACCTGAAGTTACTCTGGAGTTCAGTAATCAATGGCTTTGTAGCCACTTTTAAAAATCAAGGGCTCCTCCTAGTGATACTGCTAAATCAATGCAGTGTACGAATTCCAGGTACATTTGTTGTTGTTGTTGTTGTCATCGTCGTCGTCGTCGTTGTCGTCGTCGTTGTTGTCATCGTTGTTTTGTAACAGGTTCATTAACCTTACTAAATATTGTCTGAGACTCTACCGAGTTTTCAGACCAATAATGGATGTATTTTAACAAAATGCAGTAACTCTTTCCGGCCACTAGGGGCCATTTGACTAAATTATCTTCCCATTTCAAGGGCGAGATCCCCAGTGGATCACTAGGGTGTAAAAGGAAGACCTGTTTCCACTCCAAAGTGGGCTGTTCTTAGATGTAGAATCAGGTTCATCACATTCAAAAGTTCAGTATTTCTCTAATTTGGTTATCATTCAAAATGTCTTCAAAAGAGAAAACCATGTATATTCCCTCAGTATTAATCCTAGAACCGGTTACGGTACAACAGTGAGGCGCCTACAAGGAGACCTCTCTGGCTTATTTATAATCATCAGCAAAAGTGGAGTAGAATGAAAACTAAGAAGCGACATCCCTTTTACTATTATCTGCTTTAGTCACTGCAGCTTGCCTACTCCATACCCTAAAAAAGAAATCCCTACTGCTCCCTTCCAAACCCCCCGCCCGCTATCCCCTTTTATCCTCTGGGTAAGATGGGAAGGATTGCACCAGGTNGGGGGGGGGGGGGGGGGGGGGGGAGAAAAGTGTTCTTTTCTTTCTCCTTCCCTGTCTGTGATGATTTATTAAGCAGTACCATTTCAGGCCAGGTACACAAGTCACCACTATCTTTTCGAAAGCGCTCAGCAGATTTTAGAAGACACCATCTTCCTGGTTTTACCGATGTTCAGCACCAGAAAGGACTATTGGATGCGACAGGTAACTGCACAGGTCTTGGTGACCCACGGGGCTTTGCGGCATTGGCTGGAACACGACCAGGGCTCGGCTGCCTGCAGGAAGACCTCTCCTTTCTTTTGACGAGGTTACGAGATGGTTCGTCTGTGAACTTGTGGAAATAACTTTGAAGGCAAGTACCGCAAGCTGGTTTGTTGAAATTGTATTTGAGCACTGTTGAGTGTAAAATTGATGTGTCCTCTTCATAATTAAAGTTGTCATCTCCAGGTTTTATTCAGTTTTAATCATGCTTGAACTTGCAGATTTACCTTAAAGCTTAGATGTTTCATCTCAAAATGCAACTGGCTGTGTGAGCAGAGCAGAGAACGCAGTAGCAGGCTAGAATTTTCTTCCATAAAGTGCTGTGTTATCGCAATGCGGTCCTGGTCATCTGGACAGCCTGTTTCTGCCACGTAAGGTGATTGCTCAAGACAGGCTTTCAGGATTGGTGGACATTTTCCCTTCTGATGTCCATTGTGTTGGGATATCAGGGT
>NC_048232.1:25995530-26005019 GCF_002007445.2 Ailuropoda melanoleuca
TGCTCAAGACAGGCTTTCAGGATTGGTGGACATTTTCCCTTCTGATGTCCATTGTGTTGGGATATCAGGGTGAGGACTGAATTTTCCCGGTTGGAATCTTGCTGTGGTTGTAGATTTTTTCTCCCGGTATATGGAATGGTGGGGGAAGTCAAGTTGGAGCTTTAGGGTGTGGACAGCAGGCAGGAGCTCTGCCTGCAAATTACAGCAAGTTCTGAACTCACAGGACCTGGCAAAGAGACAAGGTGGCCATGGTTGGCTTGGGCCCCAAGCCAGGGCCCCTACAGCGCAGGAGCCAAGCTGGGGCTTCCTCCCCAGGCCTCTGCAGCTCAGCCCATGCTTGGATGGCAGACAAGCTCTTTGCTGCTTCTCCTGAATCATGGAAACAACCAGGCTGGGCCAGGACGGAATAAATGAAGCAAAAGATTAAAGAACATTCGCAGAGAGATGTGAATTAGTGATCTGGAGAGGCCAATCTTGTCTTTCCCACTCTCTTATATTTCCAAGTATCATCTTATCGGCCTTCTCCTTTCAATCTTGGGACCGGATGGCTGCCCAGGCAGCCCAGTCTGCAGGGACTTCTGGAGGCAGAAGTGCAGGGAGGCCCCGGAGCCAGCGCGGGGAGAAGTCAGAGCCTCGTCTGTAGGCTTCTTCATCCGGACGGAGGAGGTGCCCAGGGTCTGTACCTGCTGCAGCCCGTAGTCTTTCTGGAGAGCTGAAGGGAAAGAATAGGGGCACTCACAGGGCCCTAGGTTCCCCGGTTAGTTCTACAGTCTACTCCTTCCTCTCTCCCGACAAATTCCAACCCCCCCCCGGGATGTCAGGTTTTTTTCAAGATCCGTTTGAGCTCACCATGAACTGCCCATGGCGAGAGCATCAATCCATCTGTCTCTTGAGACAGTCTCGGGTGTGTTTATGAAACGAGCCCTGAAGAGTCCAGTTTCACAATCAACCATGTGCCTAAAAATAGGAGAGGTTTTGTTCCAAGATAATTTTGTCTTTAAACAGCAAGATCAACAAAAGATGCCTTCAGGGAACTGGTGGTCCTACGCTCAAGTTTAATGAAAGTCTGCACTCCCTCTCCGAGAAAGGGCAGGGATGAGGCTCCAACACAATTCTCTTCCCATCTTCTCACGCTGATCGGCAGTAGGGACGAAGCCCCAAACAGTAAATTATGACTAAGCCATTAGGACTCTATCACCTGGCGGTGGTGGTCCTATTTTTAACGAGGTTATCTCAGGCCAAGGCATGGCATAATTGGTTGGAAAGCTTTTTATGAAGCTCAGAATGCTGATTGCCAAGCCTCTTTTCCTCCAAATTTTTAAACCCCTGGATAATTCCCTGGAAATGTAATCCGGATGTTTCTGACTCATGTATTTTCAAACCTGTGCCATTGTTGTTTTCAAAAGGCATTCGATAGAAATTCAGACTGAGCTTTTTTGTCTTTATCCAGTCAAAGATTCCTGTAAATAAGATTCCCAAAAGTCAGCATGGGTGGCTGTGAAGTCTGGCTACTTCTGTCTTGTGTTTGCTTACTTCTTTCTCAATGGTCTTGTTAAATTTCCAAAGAAGCCAGGAAAGCGAGGTGTCATCCCATACCATACTACCTTCAGGGATGGAACATCCTTCCCCTGAGCTGGCAAACTGGGATCCCGTCAGTAAGCGGTGAGGTGGTATGGAGTTTCTAGCAAGTCAGCTTAGGGAAGGGAGTAAAAAAGAATAAAGCCAAACTGATTATCAATTCCCAGGTTCCCCCCACGTTGTAGGAAACACTTTCTATTCTCTCTGGTAGATAAGGAGACGGTTTGGCCTTGCTGTTATGCCAGTGGGTAACGATCCCCAAACACAAATCAGATTCAGTATGAGGGTTTGGAGTCAAAGATGGAAAG
This sequence comes from Ailuropoda melanoleuca, assembly GCF_002007445.2. NCBI lineage: Eukaryota > Metazoa > Chordata > Mammalia > Carnivora > Ursidae > Ailuropoda > Ailuropoda melanoleuca. The sequence goes on from NC_048232.1 coordinate 25,997,417, forward strand.
CGTAGATCTCCTAGTAGGTAGGGAAGAGAATCAACATTTACTAAGAACAGGCCAACTACGTGCCATACCCTCTACGTACTCCATTTTCCAAGGCTGCGATTTTGTTTGTGTGTGCAGAGTTCTGTGGAATTTGTTTGAAAGTTCTGGCAAAAGATCTGAAGATCCTCCAATTTCCCTGCAGAATATTGTCCTCATGCACCAAGCACACAGCTTTGAGAAGGATGCATATAGAATGATAAGTGAGGAAGGAGGCAAGGACCCAATCAATCCTTGAAATAAATGGAGCAAAAGATGCTTCGTATTGACCCCGCATTCTTCCCAAAGGGATTTAGCTATGCCTCTGTGCAGTACTAATGCAGGTCTGGAAAATACAGAAGGAGATTTTTCTGTCGAATGCTTTATTTGTGCCAAAGACAAGGTTGCTAAAGCTTTTTAAAAACATAGCAGCAATTGGCTCTGTTCAAAAGGGCTGATAGTAAGTGGGTGCTCTGTCCCCCAAAAGATTCCAGAATCCCACATGGCCTGTATTAGGCTATCCTGATTCAATTCCCTTTGTTCTGATGGAGAGGAAATATAGCTCTCTGTAGATCCGTGTTCTCAAAGTCATTTAACTACCCTGATTTTTAAAAGGAACATGTTTGCAAGATTGAACTAAGATGCTGGGATAAGAATGGACAGTGTGGTTGCAAGAGATAAAAATAGGAATAAAAGAGCTCATGAAAATGGGAATGCTTTTTTTTTTTAAACAGTTGACTCACACAAGAGATAAGCCCCATAGCCATGTTTATATTATAGATTTTGTAGAACATTGCTTCCTAAGAAATGGTGGCTTCCATTTCGTTAAATCTACTGGAGTATATATTCATCTCCTTTTTATTTGGGGAGGAAGAGAAACCCATGACAGAAAAGATATGAAGTGATTGAAATGTCCTTGCTGCTCCCCCAAAGCATAATTACATATAAGATTAACCTCGTAATATAATCTTATAAATATTTGTGTTTGACATGAATCATAATGATGACGGTAGTCGCTTCTATTGTTGAGCATTTGTTCTAGCCCTTTGACATAAATTACTTCATTTAATCTTCTCAGTAATCCTATTGAAAAAAAACCGAGAGATTTGAAATGATTTTTCTGAGACCACATCCATCATGCATAGATTTGAATTTCATGTCTCTTTGACTCCCAAATCCACACTAATTCATGCCTCTTGTTCTTAAAATGCCGTTGATGTATAAAGGGGAAGGGAACAGGGGATGAAGGGCGAGAGCCATTGGCATCTGTTCAGTACCTTGATGTGGGGCTCGATCCCATAACGCTGGGATCACGCCCTGAGCCAAAGGCAGACACTTAACCGCCGTGCCACCCAGGCGCCCCTGTATCAGGTATTTTAAACATATTTTCAAATGTCCAGATTTACAGAATAAGTAGGCGGGCTGGGATCTAACACTCAGTGGATCTGCTTCTATAGTTCACGCGTGTTCTCTCACCTGGACTTGTTGCCTGATATCCTTGAAATCAAGTTACTTTATGTGAATTTTTAAAAATTGAAATATGATGGATGAGAAAAACAACCTAAAAAAAATGCAAAATTGAAATATGTATTAAAGTTAGATTAGGAATCACTTATTTCTGAATCTAACTAAAAGCAATATTGGGAATTAAATTTCAAACATTAATGCTCTGGTTATCCATTACCGCATAACAAATTATCCCACAGTAAGTGGTTTAAGAATAACAACTTATTATTTTTATAGTTCAGATTCTGTGGGTCAGAAATTTAGGCAGAGCACTGTAGTCATGACTTGGTTCTGTTCCATGATGTCTGGGGCCTCAGTCGGGAAGACCTGAATGGCTGGAGAGTGGAAAGGCTAAGGACTGAATAATCATTTCTCTCTCTCTCACATACACACACACACACACACACACACACACACGCACACACACACACACACAGAGGCTCTCTAAATGGCAAGCTTGTGTTTCCTCCCAATATGGTGGTCTCAGGCTAGTTGGACTCCTTAAATGGCAGCTCAGAGCTTCAAGAGTAAATGTTCCAAGAGATAGGAAGTGAGAGCTACTTGTATCAGAAGTCCAGGATAACCAGAAATAGGGTCCATAGTCTGTTTCTCCTAGATTCTACCATATTTTGCAGGTCAAAGCAGCCACAGAGCCCACCCTAATGCAAAGGGAGAGAATAGTGACCCTACCTCTCAATGGGAGGAGTACCAGAGATATGGGGTCAGTTTTTAATCCACCACGGTTAACTTCAAAATTGTTCAAATACATTCATGTTGGCTGAATCACTGATGTTATTGTGACAGACTACACACTGAACTGTTTTTCCCTCCAGGCATTATCCAAACTTGTCAATAGATATTAATATTAGCCAACTACTATAGATATCAATCATCGTTTGGCCTTTCTTGTGCCTACATGTGAAGATCTTAGAATGTATCTGAAGGGAGGAGTAAAACAATATTGGTAGGCAACCATGTTCGAAGCAACCATGGAAGGCCGTTTGCCGAGAATGGTTCATTTAATCCTTCAGTTACTTTAATGCATTATGCCCATTGTACAGACGAGGAAGCCAAGCCTCAAAGAGACCCAAAGTGATTTTTAAACATCAACATCCTTGATACCTCCACATCCTGCAAACATTCAGGGTGATTCTTCTTCTTTTTCTTTTTTTTTTTTTTTTAATTTATTCGACAGAGATAGAGACAGCCAGCGACAGAGGGAACACAAGCAGGGGGAGTGGGAGAGGAAGAAGCAGGCTCATAGCGGAGGAGCCTGATGTGGGGCTCGATCCCAGAACGCCGGGATCACGCCCTGAGCCGAAGGCAGACGCTTAACCGCTGTGCCACCCAGGCGCCCCCGGGGTCATTCTTCTTTTAAAACTTAAACTCAGATTGCTCTGGCCCATCTCACACCCTGTGTGCTGGAGGACTCCAACATCTGTAGATTCTTTAAGACTTGGGTCTCTCCCTTGTTCTAATTTTCCTGTGTCTACCAAATTCTTGATCAGATCTTGTCTCCAGTTACTGGTCACATCTTTTCACCCTACCCCCACCCTAGATGAGAATCTCAGACCCCTTTCTACTGATGCCATACAACTCCTGTTACTACGAGGCTGTTTCGAATGTATCTGGGTTGCACTGAAGGTTTGAAGATAGTGGGGAGATCTCATCCCACTTGGCAGAGAAATGTCTTTTAAGTGAAGACTAGGAAACACTTTTTTGAAAAGTACCTAAGCCATTTCAGTCCCTGGGAATTTCTCACCGGTCATTTGCTTGTACCATGAATGCAGGCTCCTGTCCTTGTCCTCCAACCTCTCAGTCTCAGAGACCAGTTGGATATTTTTAAAAATTTCTTTAATAAACCACTTGAAAGAAGAAATGTTTTAATAAAGCTTTCAATCATTTGCAAAGTGTTGTGAATGTCAGGAAGTCATAATGCAGTAAGAGATCACCTAAAGAACTATAAGAAGGACTCTTCTTGGAATTGAGACAAAAAAACATGAAAAGTAAGGCAGCTCTGAATGAGGACAGAACCACCCAAGGAGGAAAACAATGGAATCATTTAAATCCACATGCAATTAAAAGCCAACACATCCTTGTTTTTATGAATTTGTGTTTTCTTTAGAGCTCAGTCCTGCTATAACATCGCTGAGTGACTCTGTTATCCAAGATGGTGTATCATGGAAACTGTGGTGCAAAACCACGCCCTGTCTTTAGCTCTCTCTATAACCGTCCTCGGTTTGCACGAAGTACACAGTGTGGGCTGATATGTGGAAAGGAAGTTTTCCCACAATGCCAATTAAGTTAAATTTGGAGGACTCAGTCACTTTTTCCCCCCAAGGGCTTAGCGTGAGCCCACTGGAAAAGCATCTCGATCCCCAGATATCATACATGCCTGCTGAGTAGAAATGATGGTTCTCCTGTGACACGGAGTACTGCTGAGGTCACCAAGCTCCTCTGACCACTCATAAATTTAGCACTTCCCTTTTCTATGTCAACAAATCCTGGATAATGATTTTCATTATTTCACTACATTTTTAAGAGCAAAGGGGACCAAAAAAAAAAAAAAACAAAAAACAAAAAACCAGTTCTAGTGATGAGCTATAATAATGCAAGAGAAAGCTTGTTTCCATATTCAATTAAACCCATTTGGGAAACTCACCTTGTAGGATATGCTCTCATAACTTCTTTTGTAGTTAGAATTTTAGAATTCTTGGTCCTCTCAGAATTTCTAAAATATACCAATTTAAAAAGGAATGCCATTATTTTGTTGTTTTTTTTTACAAAGTGAATGAAAACCAATACTTACATATTTAAAAAGTGACGTTACAAATGTTTTATCTTGTAGGAAATCTAATTCTAGAATATATGGTGCCTGGTGCCTTGAGATGATTTAAAAAATTCACTGATCTCATCAATTCCACCAAGTCGGTGGCTGACTTTACTTTCCCTGGATGTATTTTAGTGTGTTCCCATATTTTGTTTGGGGGTGTAAAAAGCCTTTGTTTTTCTTTCTTCTTCATTCCTTCTTCTTCTTTTTTTTTTTTTTTCATTTTCTGTGAAATATATAAGGGCCCATTGGCTACAACCCTCTTAAAATTTAGTAACAGGAAAAGCCAGTATCTTCTGAAGCAGTGAAATGCTCCCTTTCATCAGATGCTGAAAACAATGTAACCCATTGTGTTTCCTCTTTCCCTAAATTGCCAGGAAGCTCAGAATTAAATTTAATGTTAAGCTACAGTAACTATTTTAAATCTCCCCTCTTATATGCTTTCTGATTTTCTAGTTTAACGGCCCTATTTGTGAATGCACATTTTATTGAAAACTGCCTAAGATATTTTCTGAAAGAAGGAAGAATAGAAGTTATTCTCTAAACCAAACCAAACTAAACAAAATTCTAATTACATCGGCATGTATGGGTTATTGCAGATGAAAATCCACAGGTCCATCCCAAATCAGTACTCATTTGGGCGATCTGTCTCCACCCATTCCCTCTGTCCGTGTGTATAAACACACCTAATTGAGAAAAGTAGAGGGACCATTTGGAAGACTTCTTGATGAAAAGCTACCTTCTGATTTGATTCTCTGCTTAACTTGTTCCTGGCATGAGAAGCAGAAATAAAAATGCCACTCGAGTCTCATTTTTGTCTCCCTAAGGTATTCCCAAGTGACAATGGAGTTCCTTGCCCCAGATGAGTCGCTTGTATGGATCCTTGCCTTGGTGCACACAGTTCTGGGAATGAAAAACTGGGCAAAGGGCTTACTTATGTACCTTTACCAAGAGATGCTTAGTCTAGCTGGCTCCTGGAGAGGTTAGAGTATTGTCCAGTCTGCCTTTCTGGTAATGATATTAGTACTCTAATATCTGATATTACAAATTCCAAAGGGCTAAAAAATACAGTCAAAGAAAGCCAACCAAATTGCTCTAAAGCTTTAAAAATAAACATTTGCAATTCAATTATGGGTAATGGCCTGGGAAAGAAGAGAAGAATCTGCAAAAGTATTTAAATTAAACCAGTTTACCCACCTCCGAATCACATTCTCAGACCAGTGACACATTTGGGGGCGGGGGAGGGGCTGTGAACTCCTTGTCATTGCTTGGATAATAATAATTTATTTATTTATTTATTTTATTTATTTATTTATTTTAAAAAAGATTTTATTTATTTATTCGACAGAGATAGAGACAGTCAGCTAGAGAGGGAACACAAGCAGGGGGAGTGGGAGAGGAGGAAGTAGGCTCCCAGTGGAGGAGCCTGACGTGGGGCTCGATCCCATAACGCCAGGATCACGCCCTGAGCCGAAGGCAGACGCTTAACCACTGTGCCACCCAGGCGCCCCAATAATACCTTTTTTAAAGATCTTATGAATCATGAGTAGAATCTAAGGCTGAAGCCCAGCGTTTCCTTTAAAAAAAATGTAGTCAGTCAACTCACTCTTTATAACAAAGAGCCTGGGAAAAAATTAAGAAAGTTCACATAGGAATTTGTGGAACTGGTAGCCAATCAGAAAGCCTCAGATAATAACAGTTCGTTTTCAGTATGACTTAAAGAACATTTCGGAAATTTAATAAACCTGGGGCAAAGTTATTTGAAATCCCAGTAATAAATAAAGTGGTTAAATTCCACTCGTTCCTGCTTCGGTGCAGAGCTCTTGGCCAGGGCCTTATCTCTGAACACAATACCCACAGAACCCCAGACTCTATCTGCCACTCTGCCACCCCTGGGGGGCAGGCAGTCTGTGGGAGAAGGGAGAAATCAACGTGCCTTATCTTCCACAATTTGTACTTTCTACCCAGTCTGTCACCTTTTCCTTCTCTCCAAACTGGAAATTAAGAAGCGGGGCCTCCCCAGCAGTAGGGGCTACTGATGTTGGGAATAAATATATAAATGAAATAAAAACAGAAATAAATAAACAGAAAAACCCACATGAAAACAAACTCCTGAAATGCACGGCTCCACTCAACCTTCTCTAAATAGACAACAGACTTATTAATTCAAACATCTTGCCAGATGTTTGGGTTTCTGTTAAAAAGCCTAAATGTATACTAATATATATTTTTAAAAATAAGAACATTTAGTCTACAGTAAAGAATATTTAAATATATAAAACAAGTAATTTTCAGACACAACATCATGTTCTTATAATACTAACCCAACTCGTGCCAACAGGAATTCCAGTGCTCAACTGTGTTTTTCTTGCGATCTATAGCCATGATTTCTCTCTGCCATTAGGAAAATGCTGGAAAGCTTGTCACCTGGCACAGGGAGGACTGAAATGCCTGCTTTCTGTGCAGGAAAGGGAATCTCAGTTGGCTGTTTCTCTGCCTGAGCACGCTCTCTCCAACCAGACCCACTCTGGTTTCCCACACAGAGGGCATCTGGGAAGAACAGAGAGTCACCAGGTGCTAGTTTGTATCACAATTTATTAAATACTAATAAATGTTAAATTTACGACTTTTTTCTCTCTATTAGTCTCTTCTGTTTTTCCCCAGTGGCATTAACCATGAAACATCCTTCTCACTATAGACCTAATAAAAGTGTCTGACAAAAACACGATTCCTTTCATGATAAGCGGATACATAACATGCTGATGGGTACATAGTTTATTGTTTGAGTTAAACATGAACTTCCATGGGTTTGGGGGATGCATGGTTTTCCTGGGGACTGACCGCTCTTACCATGGCAGTCCCGGGTCCCACCTCGCCACCTGTGTAGGCGTGTGCGGGGATGAGGACTCAGGTGTGCAGTCATGCTGGGGCAGCAGGACCTGGGGCATGTGGTCTCCATAAGTATGGGCGGCACATTTTCAAATGGTATTTGATGGGTAAACTCATAATTGCCAAGGGATAACCAGAGTTTTATGTGCTAGAAACCAGTGGTGTGTTTCTTTTTCTCCATTTCCCTTCCAGATCCTCTTTCTGTGTTTCTCTGCTCTACTCCATGCCCTGGAAACTGACACCTGCGGAAGGCATTGCTGGGGCATCCCCTGCCCTATGACTTGCTGTGATTTCAGCCAATGGCAGCCCCTTGCAGCTGATCAGCTGGCGGCCACAGTCCTCCACCCGGAGCCACAGCCCCTG
>NC_048232.1:26005119-26031146 GCF_002007445.2 Ailuropoda melanoleuca
GATAGTGGTTAGACTTGACTCATCCACAGTAAACTCTGATTTCTCTTCATTTTCCAAGATTTTCCTTTAAGAATTCATCTAGAGTCCTGCCCTTACCATCTTGGTTAAAGACAACCGTAGATCTGGATTCTGCTTATTTTTATGTGGCCCTTGCAAGAGTCGTTTGTCAACACATTGGATTTCATTGATTTCCTATTTGACCTTTGTCAGTTTTAACCAGACTTTCTATGAAGTGACCCAGTAAATACCATTATACCAAATCTACATATCTGGTACAAGATTAATCAAAGTTTATCATTTGAAAACATTTACAGTTTTCCCAACTTGGTTTTGACAAAGGCATTTACACACACACACACACACACACACACACACACACACGTGTACACACACTGACCCTGGGATAAGGTAAATAATTTGTTCCTATATATTTTTTTATTAGGTTTCCTCCCTCATTCTTCTGCAAGACTTTTTCACTTTGTCTTCCTCAGCTCTATCTCTTAAGGAACTTTTGATTATCTCTACAACTATTTCAAACCTTTATTGAAATCCTCGTATTGATTGACCTGTCCGAGGAGTTTTCTATTCATGCCTAATTATTCAGCACACATGCCTCCTTCCATTGCTTATCTGCTACTTTTTGTGGGCCACGAGTGTCAGCCAGCTCTTCCTTAATTTTCTAAGGATAAAAGAAAAGTATCTGCTGATTTTTGTTCCCATTGTAAAAGAACGTTGCTATTACTTTGTTGTCAGAATCCATTCCAAAAATAAATGCAGGGTTCTGTTTTTGTTTGGGTTCTGAGTGATGGTGCTTCTGCCAGGTTCTTGCAAACATTATGTCTCATTCTGTGAAGTTCCATGGACTGGCTGGGATGAGCAATTCTCAGTTTCTTTGCTTTTCTTCATTTGCAACATACATACCAATAGTAGTATCACCCAAAAAAATAAAATAAAATAAAATAAAATAAAATAAAATAAAATAAAATAAAATAAAATAAAAACAAAAACCCCCATGACAACCCCCAAATAGACAAAAACAGTCCGCTAAGGGTTAATGTGTCTCTGGCTCCTGATAGCACTAAAAGAAGAGCTTAGTGTGAGCAAGAAGCAGAAAACACCAGAGAGCCTCGTCTGTGGGTATTGGACAGCGTAATCTCACACCCCTGAGCTTCTGCTGTTAAGGTGGGCAACCAGCCTTCCCTTCAGGTAAAGCAGCTCCCTAGCATTAAAAGGGCTTGCTTGTTTTATCTTCTTGGAATTGATGGTGCTGGTCCAGTGCAGCCCCGAGATAAACTTCTGAAGTTGCAATGTCAGTTGGGAGAGCAGGACAGCAGCGAATTCCAAGGGAAGCCCTGGGGTTATCAGAAGCCCAGTGGCCGCATTATGTCACGTTGCCAACGTCAACAGAGCTTGACCTCAAGCTGAACTCCACTTAGCCAAGCTGCAGAGAACTAAGCCGAGCAGCTATATCGAGCGTAGGCCTTCCCAGCCAAGCAGGAGCCACCTAAACAAACCTATGGCCTGTTCCCAAGAGAACTTTCTGATTGTTTAGAAATGAGGTAATGAACGGTGCAGTCCCCAGACTTCTGGCTCAGGGGAGGGTGGTCAAGATGTGTCGGTATACATTCAGAGCATCCTGGGTACCCCCCAGACTCCCAGTCTGGACTCACCAAGAGTGACTCCTTCTCTTCTTGGGCCTCCTAAAACTCTTGAGACCCAGGCGGAAAGGAGAGTGACCTCAATTTCCTAATGGCTAACGGGAGTCTGACTCTTCTATTAAATTAATTAAACAAGGAGGCCATTAGGCAGAGGTGGCTCTAATGCCCTGGCACCCTACGTAAGCAAACCAAAATCTAAGCCTCAAGGTCAGGAAATTGAAACCAACGGACAACCCATCACAAGCAGCCAGCTAAGCTTTAAGCTATCGCCAATCAGTAATTTCCTCACCTGGCTTTTGTCTTTTCTCTGGGAAAGTAACTCCTTAAGGTCTAGCTGGTGGAGCGTTCCTGGCCACTTCTGGCTTGATGCTGCCCAATTCCAATTGATTTTTTCCTAAATAAACTTAAAATTTTGTATATGCCTCTGTTTATCCTTTAACACTCCCTTTTCCCCTGGAGGTGAGGGGAGAAAGCGCTTGGGTTTAGTTTCCAGATCTGATGTCCTAAAATGATAGCTACCTTCATGGTGTCCCCGACAACATATTAACACGTATTAACTCATTAATCATTAATAATTAATCATTCATTAACTCATTTATCCTCTAGAACTCCCTCTCAAGGGCAGGAGGTGATAAGATCCATTCACAGTTGGGAAAATTCAGGCACAGAAAGTGTGAGTCCCTTTCCCAGCTACCAAGCAGTGGAAGTGGGGAAGGGCAGTTCAAATGAGGGGTCTACGGCTTGAAACTCATTCTGTGCAGCCATAGGTCACGGAGCAGAAGGGAACTGGACTCAGGATTCTGGGCCAGGTGGGCTGGGAATGTCTAGGCATTTCCAAATCTTTAAGTCCAGAGGAATGGGAGAAAAACAACAAAAGGGACCACAGCAAGGTTCTCAGCAGAATTCAGACCAGACTAAGAGGGTTTAGTAGATGGAATCTACCCCTCCTTTGCCATTCCATCCCCAACCCCAGCCTGCAGGCAGAATCCAATTGTAAAGGTATTTCCATTCAGAGCCTTGGCCCTAATTATGTTAAATTCCTGGTGGCCATAAATCCCGATTCATCTAAACAGAGAAACCAGCCCTGTCAGTATAGAGAATGCCCTCATTCTTTCCTACAGTCTACCTGCCGGTTGGGACATATGGCGCCCTCAGCACTGCCCTCCACCCACCATGCTGTCTCCCTGAACTTTGCCAAACTGCCCTGTCTGGGAGCTCTAGCACTGGGATGTTCCACTGGTTGGCACCTCATACAACTTCTGTACAAAGAAAGCCGGTGCTCATAAGATGACTTTGATCACCCGCAAAGTCTGGGCAGTCTCCAATGCCCATTAAAGATTCAATTTCCAACATAACTTTTGTTTGTAAGAGCATTTTATGTAGGGTCTTTGAAAATTTGCAACATATGTGACATACTGAATGCAGTAGCCTGAATTTCCTGAGACCACCTCCCTTCCCCCATTAAAGGCTCACCCTTTTAGTAGGCATAGCCCCCACTCAGGTAGTAAAGCATAAGGAATACTGCTCACCAGATACCAGGAGAATGACTCCCAATATCATTTGGGTCAACCAGCTTTAGGTACCTCAAACTTGAAAATGTACACAAGGGATTTGTGGATCTTGTCAAAATGCAGATTCTGATTCCGTAACCCTGGCGTGGGGCCTAGGATTCTGCATTTCTAATAAGCCCCTGGGGTCATGGTACTGGTCAGAGATTATACTTTGAGGAGCAAGACCTTAAAGGTTTCATTTATTTTTACACTGTGCCCCTGCCTGGTGTTGCACAAATTGAAACAATCCAGAACCTTCTGGAGGATGTGCTTCTTAACCTTCCTGAGCTGTTTGGATAGGAGGGTCTTTTCAGATGTTGATGGTTTTAAAATTCTCGTCTGAGAGCTTTCCCTTTGCTCGGAAAATATGTCCTAGTTGACTGGTTTTCTGTCTTAATACAAGCGTCTCTGCCTCAAAGAAACACTCTGTCTCTGAGGTTAAGCAGAATAAGACTTTTTTTTAGGACTTTGTGGTTGGTTATTTCATGTCTCTGCATGTGGGTTACAGGATCTTGCTGAATTGGGCTGAAACAAATGTCCATTCTATTAAAATTGGAAGGAATGGATCAAGAACTTGAAGCTTTTTGAGGACAGCCACCTCATCTAACCCCAAATGGGCCAACAACCTAAGTGCAATATGGCAGGGAAGCAAGACCCAAGGCTTTGCAGAAACAGAAATCCCCATTCAAATTCGAGTTCTGGAGACCACGAGAGTTGTCACATTGGGTAAATTACCTGTCCTTCAGTTCCTTAACCAGAAAACAAGAGGGCAAACGGAGAGAGATGGCAAGACACAGAAGGTAAAACTTGTGTATCTCCCAGTTTTGCCTGGGACAAAGTCTTGATGGGCCCCATCAGTGTTCTGGCACCAAAAGTTGTCAGTCTCTTATGAGGAGAACCTGGCTTTTGATGTCCTACAGAAAGCTCCCTCATACTAAGAAAGCAGAAACTCAGTCATAAGATCATTTGATAGAATTCCATTTGGATTTTCTCTGTGGGGCATCTCCCCCCTTTTGATTGGTGGTGGGTATATATAAGATCCCAGATAACTTGATATTGGCTATATTCTGCAATAATCACAAGTCGATGATGGTTTATTATACCACATAAGAAAGACATATTTATGAGATACCTTTAAAGTTTGTTTTTTTTGGAAAAACAAAGCTAAAAACAGGTTTCCCTGTTTAAGTTTCCTGGCTGAATGCTTCCATATTCCTTAGAAAAATGTTCATTACTTGGCCTTTTATTAAAATCTTAATATAGGTATCTCTATCTCAAAGGAATTGATTAAAGTGGTAGGCTGAGCGTCATTCATCTACCCGGCCAGCTTGCAGTCCTGTTAAAGTATACCTTCTAGTTCAGTCGATCTGGGGTAGGGCCTGATTTTCAACCAAGTCTGACGTAAGGCAGATGCTGCTGGTCCGCAGGCCACATGCTTTGGGAAGCAAGGCACCAGCAATAGCTCTTGCCAGACTGAGCTGCGAATACTTTAAGCTACCATTCAGGTCCCCTCCATGCACGACCCTTACCTACATGTGCTTCTCCCTAGCTAGGAGCTCTCGGCTGAGTACCTGACTTTAATCCCCACTTCTTGTCCCTCCCTGACCCTATGTCCTCCCTGCCAACCTAGCCAACATTTGGGGCTGAGTCTCCCCGGCCGGATTCATGCTCTATAGCTCGTGCCTCCAGTTTGGCACCTGCGACGTCTTACTGAGGACTCTTCAATACAGCCTTCATCATCCTCGCCAGTGCCTTGAGTCAGCCAATTCTGAGTGCCTGAAAGCAGGTTCCTAGGAACCTCACCATGGTCACCCCAGCAAGAAGAAGCAGAAATGGGCTATCCACAACAGGACCCCTGCCCCCAACTATGTGTCATGTCTTGAACTCTGGAGGAAGGAACCTAAATTTCACATGCCTGAGGATCATAGCATCTTAAACTTGAAAAGAATCTTGGAAGCAGTCTTACAAAATCATCATGATGAAGGAACTCAAGGTCAGTAATAATAATGACCACTTACTGGACGCTTTCTGTATGCTCTTTAATCTTTACCCCACCCTCGTGAGATAGGTATAATTAGTATGTCCATTTAATAGGTGATAAAACCGAACCTTGCAGTGGTTAAGTAACTTGCCCGGGATCACTCAGCTTATAAGTGATGCAAACGCAGGTTTCTTTGATTCCACACTCATGCTCCTACCTAAGCTTAAGCAAGGCTTTCAATCAAGAGAAGCTGAGAAATTCTCTCTGCAGCTACACAGCGATACCCGGGACTAGAATCCACGTCATCTGACTCATGGATCTTTCCCCTAGACAATAGGATGTCTTTATCTTAAACAAGTTTAATGTCACATGTATCTGGCCCTGTGTCTTGAATTTGAGTACAATTACAATAATAAAAATGGTTTCTCTCTCACAAAGCATTTATAGCTGAATACACAGTAGTATAGAAATACTAGGCAAATCACATCACAACACAGAGGAAAGGCTTAATTCTACCAGTTCCTTTTGAAAGGGCACATCAGATTTCCTACTGGATCTGAAATTTGTATACGGGGTACCCACTACTGAATACACAATGCCTCAATGACATAGCACTTTTGATAGCTATTCCCACACATAGGTTATATCTACCTAACTTCAAAAGAATTGATTGAAAAAAAATTTTCAAGCCAATGAATCAGTTGTTTGATGTTGTATGTGACAAAGACCTTCCTTAAACTGATTAATCTTCCAAATAACAGACTGGCTTTTCGTATTGTAAATGTTGCTGCAATGTCAAGTTCTTCCGTAGGCACTGAAATTCTGGAGTTGCGGACTAGTTGTTTTGTCCAGGTTAGTAAGGCGATAGGAGTTTAATGGACTGGAGGTAAGGGCAGGTAAGAAAAGGAATTAGTAAGAGATTATCTGAACTTGTCAGAGAATCCAGAACAAGAGTTGTTGACCAACATGCTACAGCAACACATTTCCTAGGAAGTATCCCAAACCTACCGGAATGTCTTGAAGGTTCCTTAGCAGGGCTCAGGGGCTGCAGGGGTGGGCAGGTGGGGGACAGGGATCTGAAAGGACTCCTTATCTCTACTTTCAGAAACCTCCTTCTTTTTTCTCCTCTGCAAGGCAATGGGGCCTAATTAAATGTCTCGCTTCCTTAGCAATAGTCTTTAAGCTCCGCCATTCTCTGCTCCCAAACATGGCTGGCTTAGGACTTCATTTCTCCAGACCAAAGCCTGGCATGTGAATCCCTCCACCCTCTGTCTGCACCTAGCCACAGCCTCAGGATGTGTTCACCTGTCCCTCAGTGAGAATTTAAGCCGTGGGGTTTCCACACCAATATAGCTATAAAGTCCCCAAATCTTAGAATATTAGATTGGGGTAAGGCCTTTGAGAGTGTCCAGACGCTTTCAAGCTGTCCCAGGGTAATGTTTTGTACACAGCAAAAATCTTTATTCAAAACAAATCCTGTTCAGCCACACTCTACAAGAGAAGTCAGGCAGGAGATGCTCGGGGTGAAATAGGGCATAGGTAGAGTGAGGTGAGACTGGTGAGGTTTCTTCTCTCTTGATTCCTATGTCCTTGAGGTTTTTTCAAAAAAACCCAAGAACTCTCCAGTAAACTGTTCAAAAACCTCTAATAATGGAAGCTTCAAACTCAGAGAATACCTTGCCAAGATCCAGGAGCTTATCAGTGTCTGGAGAGTGCCATCCTGCCTGTCACCTGGCACAGAATGTATAACTCTTGGACTTCTAACTCTCTTGAAGAAATGCCTTGATTCTGTCCAAGACCAGGACTGCTCATGTGAGCCACTTAGGTCAACTCCTTACTCAGGAAAGTACCCAGGAATGCTATTGAAGTTCCTTGAGGCCTAGATGGCCAAGTTTCTCTATGGAGCTGACTTTGGTCCCTTACATTCAGACTATTGGTTGAGATCTAGGTGCTACAGTCTGGTGCTCAGAGTGTAATTATACATTTGGATGATGAAACAAAAGCAAAACCAAGACTTTGCCAGGTCTGTTATGGGATGGATATATTTGCACTAAATCAGAACATAAGGAAATTCAAGGACTTCCCTGTTCGTGGGCAGAGTTCCTCTGCTTGAATATGCAGGCTATTCACAGTGGTCTTTGCAGCGGCAAGCATGGAGTGTAGGCAGATGCTGGACAATGCTGGCCTACGTGAGGGGGGCCTCTATTTGCCCTACAAGGAGGAAGTGCATGGCATTTTTGGTAGATGTTAATAGCAATGGCTGAAAGACCACAATAAACACCCAGGACACCCACGGGAGTAGCCCCCACAGTGGAGGAGGAACACAACACACCAGGGGCCTGGGAGACAGGAAGTCACTGTGCGTCAAGCCCCAGAGTGTTCCTTCCCATGGGCCTCCCGCAGAAGGCGTTGTTTCAACACCCTGGACACATCTACAGTGTATTCCAGTCCATGACAATAACCCAATTACCAATTTAAAGCTTGACAACAAAAGCCCCCAAATCTCTATGGCTTCATAAAAGACGATACCACAGGGTTTTGTGTGTGAACACATTGTTCGCTCAAAGCCACTTCTACTGGGAGCCTCTGTGTCCTTCCTTCCCTTGTCTGACACTCCGATTGGGCATATTCTTGCTGTTACGCATCAGACGCATCCCCAAAGTGTCTAAGGGAGCTGATGCCTTCCATCAAATGGGATGCCTGAGGGTGTGGCCCACTGGGGAGTGTGGACTTCAGCACAGAAAGCTAAAAGGGGGCTCAGCAGGACTCGTAGGAGCTTGCATAAGATTCACAGGAGGTAGGTGAAGGCTGTGCTGAGAGAAAATGGAATGGGGAAACAGAAGCCACACAGTCATCGGCTTATGTGGTTCTTAAGTCTGCAATAAATAATAACAACCTTATCTACACTGTCGTTCTCCAAAAGGGACTGGCCTGCAAAGTCCCAAGCCTCCTAAATACCTCAGTAACTCTCCTGCCAAAACTCCAGGAAGCCCTTACACCAAGAGGACTCAGTTCTCCCTTTTTGAAGGCAGGGCAAATTTGGTTTCTTCTCGGGAAGAGGCAGGAAATTGGGGATTCTCTAAGGGCACTTTTAGAAAATTGAACACAGAACCTTTTATCAGTGAATGCGTAGACCGCTTTAGCCCACAGCCCTCACATTCATCAGAAGCACTTCAGGGAGAGAAAATTAATGATAATCCTAAGTACATAATGACTTTCTGGAGACCAGAAGGCTCCACTCTGATGGTTTGACTGGAGGCTTGCCTCATAGTAATGAAAGATGCTGCCTGTGCGCTTGACCCTGGTATTGGTTCACACTTCTGAGCAAAGAGCTGCAATGTTGGTATGGGCTACTTAATCTCTTTCCTGGTAACCGAAAGAAACTCAGATTGAGGTCATTGGTAACAGTGTTGTATTTGGTCATTTAAAAAAAAAAAAAGAAAGGAAAAAAATTCCTTGCTTTCAGGACTTCTTTTCAGTTTAAACATAAGATCTCACAGAGCCCTAGGAGAATATTATACCAATCACAAAATAACAGGTTATTGTGCAAAAAGCACTCAAACATGGGTGCAGCCTTCCTGTTAGAGCACATTAGTTCAATGGCATGCCTGCAGACAGAAACCAATTACTCCTGGCCTAGTGTGTAAGTGAAATTGATGCTTTGCACTTTCCAGAACATGAATTGTGCAGTTATTACCCAGCAAAAAAGTCTGAAATGGATTTGGTATGTGCTGCCGTCCTCCTCAATGCCGATACTGGGAGTGATTGTTTTAGTTCACTTCGATTTACTCAGAGGGATTGTCACCCATTAGACTCTAACATAAATTTAAAAAAAATTCTCACTAAGGTATACATGACTGAAACCATCGTTTATTCCTGAAATCAGAGAGAGGGAGAAGAAGCCTGGGACTCACCAGGTACCCCAAATGGGGCAAGAGCTTTGTGGAGCTGTTAAAAATTGTTGTTTGAAAGGGAGACTGGAGACAGGTGGAGGAGGGCTTCATGGTTTTGTTGAAGCAGCCTCATTGAGGTATTTTGCTACAAAGAAAGGATCTTGGGAACAATGAAGCCACATCCTAGATTGCCTGAAGCAAACTTCTGATGCTTGAGCTGGTTGACTCACACTGACCGCCTTCCTGGTTCTGCTGGGGAGCTGGGCTAGGCCATTTAATGTTCTTCTCTAATTACTTGTGTCTGTATTCATGTCATTAGAGTGTAAACAGGTTTATAATGGGCTTGACTTTTCTGTGCTGAGATCAAAGGCAAGCCAGTTGGAAGATGACAAAGAGAGGAAGAAGGGAGAAGAAGACAGAAGACAGGGTGGTTCTGGCATTTCTACTGCTCCATGGCAGGGATGGGCCTGCTGTGGCATGGTAATGGCAATTGGTTCTTCAGAAGCCAAGGTTCTGGCTTGCCCAGAGCCACTCTTGCTGGGGTTCAGGCGTTGGCTTTGTCTGGAGCCTCAGGAAGCTCTTCACCTACTCCTTTCAAGGACCAGGGACCATTGGAGTTTGAGAACCAGCATTTCACAAGGAGGGAAGGAAGCAGGAGCAATGGGGTGTTAACTTCCTCAAGGCAGTGTCCGAATCCAGTGGTTGGATTTGCAGAGGTCTGCCAGCCCTTGCCCTTGGCCATGAGAGTTTCTGGAAGAGCACAAGCAGGGCTGGTCTGTCCTCTCTTGGATAACAACTGGGACCAGATCTCCTTTTACAGAAGGTGACCTGTGTTGACACCATATCCATGAGTCTGTACTCTGCTTCCCTCTCCTCAAGTGCTATGGCACATGGATACTTCTTCACCTGGTGTCCTCAAACCTTAGCTACTGTAAGGGAGGAAAACTTTTCTCTACCCTCTTAGGTTCCTCCACTGGACCCTGCACATCAGACTGACAAGACAGAGTAAGAAGAGAAAAGGCATACACATTTTATTTGACATTAATATTTTAAAGTTTATGTGCACAGAGGACTTCAGAGAAAATAAATGAAGCCCCAAAGAAGTGATTAAACTTGGAAGACTTATATACCATTTTAACAAAGAACAATAAATTGTGGGGAAGTGACAAGACAAAGGAAAGGGGGGGTTGGGCTTCTAGGGGCAGTAAATTGTAGAAGGTAAACATATGGGGTAAACTAATGGAAGTTAAGGGTGGTCAATTAAGAAGGTTTTGTCTATGCACTCATCTCAGGGCCGTCTCCAATTCTGGTGACAAAAGTTGTTCTTCCCTTCCTGGTACAGGAGTGAGGGACACCCCCACAGCAGACACTCACACTCTGTTTTTAGGCAGATAGTGGAGGAACATCTTGCTTTTCTTGTGTGTACTTTTTCTTTGCCTTCAGATCCAACTAATCCTTATTTCATAGTGGCACAATTTGGGGTGGCAAAGTCTGATTCCCTTCATTACCCAAAGCTCGTCAAGCCTTCTGATGGGGACCAAGGGTCAAGTAGGTATTTCAAGAGCGTACCTAGAGCATAATTAGACACGTATGTGAGGAATGGAGCAGGCCCTCAAAGGCAAAGCCATGCCATTTAAAAGGTAGCTATCCATGGCTATTGCACTTGCCTTCTTTAAAAAAAGAATACTATTTTAAAAATTTTTATTGAGGTACAATTTTTTATTTAAAATAGCTACATCTTAAGTGTAGATTTATATAGCTTTGTCTAATCTATGTACTCATGTAAATAGCACCCAATAAGATTTAAAACATTTCCATCACCCCAGACATGATCTTCCCAGTCACTCTCCCATCTCAGAGGTGATCACTGTTCTGATTTCTGTTCCTGACACCCTTTGTCAACTCAGGCAGTGACTCTATTGGTGGAACTTTCATGTCCCATCACAGACCTGGACCTCGGCTTGGCCCCTTCTCTGCCAGGCCTGCATTTGTTCGAATACACCAGGTGTGGGGCAGGTCTATAGGAAAGTGGATGGCTGAGATAATAAAAGGGAAGGATAGGAAACTAAAAGAAGAGAATGGTAAAGTGTTACTGATCTGCCCGTGGGTCTGGATTCTGAGTGATCAGGATGGGAGGCAGTTCTTGCTTGATTAAAGAGGGAATTATGCAGAGGGAAAAAAAAGAAGATGGATGAGAAAAATCTGTCCCTGGGGTGAAAGGCAGTATGGTCTCAGAAAACAGTCTGGGGTTAGGTAGACCTGGCTTTGGATCCTCTATCACTAGCCTTATGACCGTGAAATGTTCCCAACTTCCTCATCAGTTGAATTGGAGTAATAATTTGGAGGCTATCAAGGAAGGATGTAATGAGGTTTAAACGAGATAATGTATATGAAAGACCTCTTGCATTGCCTAACACTCACTATGATAGGTACTTAATATATAGCTGTAGTTTTTTTTTTTTTTTAGGTTTTATTTATTTACTCGACAGAGAGAAAGACAGCCAGCGAGAGAGGGAACACAAGCAGGGGGAGTGGGAGAGGAAGAAGCAGGTTCCTAGCAGAAGAGCCTGATGTGGGGCTCGATCCCATAACGCCAGGATCACGCCCTGAGCCGAAGGCAGATGCCCAACCACTATGCCACCCAGGCGCCCCATAGCTGTAGTTTCTTATTGCTGCCAGGTAATCCCAACTTCTGGCAAATAGTTTTNGGAGAGGAAGAAGCAGGTTCCTAGCAGAAGAGCCTGATGTGGGGCTCGATCCCATAACGCCAGGATCACGCCCTGAGCCGAAGGCAGACGCCCAACCACTATGCCACCCAGGTGCCCCATAGCTGTAGTTTCTTATTGCTGCCAGGTAATCCCAACTTCTGGCAAATAGTTTTATTTATTTATTTATTTATTTATTTATTTATTTATTTATTTATTTTTAAAGCTCAAAATGGTCAACAGGATATGGATCTTCTAAGATCAGCGAAGAGGCTTTCACTTTGTGATGATACATTAGAGACACTAGCATTTTCTTATCATGGAACAAATTACACAGTGGTCACAGGATGTGCTAAATGAGCAAAATCACATGTTTCTTATTAGTACTTACTGCCACTGTGAGGAAACAACTAACATAATTTTGTATAACTACATTAACCACAGTATATTTCCACTTGGCCAATAAAATGACAACTCATTCAGGATTTATAGGTCCTGTTTTTAAATATATAAAAAGACATTATTAAAGAGTGTTTGTCTGTTACCGTGAACTGGGTTTCTTCTAAACTTCTATTTCCACAACAGACCACCAAGTAAAAAACAAAACAAAACAAAACAAAAACTAATGGATATGTGTTCAAAACCAAAATAAAACAAACAACCAAAAAAAAAAAAAACCAACCAAAAAAACCCCAAGCCCCAATTAAGCAACTTAGTAATCAAATAAGACCAGAAATACTGCCTTCGTATGGATCCATCTATTATGAAAAAAAAAAAAAAAAAGATGGCACAATCCAAGTTCCAGTCCAGAGTATAAACCAGACCAGACAAAGCTGGTTGAGCACATGGAAAGTTTTCTGGGTGTTGATTTGGGTTAACATTCAAAATTCAGAGAGAAGAAATAAGCCACTGTACAGTGGGAATTGCTGGGTCAACTGCAGTCAGAGACTGACACATAGACACATAGACACTAAAAACCACCCACTCAACTAAACTTCTGTGAGAAAGGGCATGTTTCATATCTATAAAGTAGGGTGATAAGAGAAAGGTTTAGGGTACCTCTGTTTCTTTTTTTTCTTTCTTTTTAGAGAGGGAGAGAGAGAGGGAGGGGCAGAGGAAGAGGGAGACAGAGAATCTTAAGCAGTGTCCATGCCCAGCGCAGAGCCAGAAGTGGGGCTCAATCTTACAGCCCTGAGATCATGACCTGAGCCAAAATCAAAAGTTGCTCACTTCACCAAGTGAGCCGCCAAGGCACCTCAGGGTCCCACTGTTTCTGATTATGATGTAGAAAGTAAAAAGAGGTTGCCACTCTTACCCCAATAACCAAATCAAGATGAATCAATGGGAAGAGGAGAAAGATACTATAGATGGTAGAGAAAAATCCACCAAACTTGTAAGTAATTGTAATGACAGGGTTTGAGATAATGTGAAAAAGTTGAATGCTTTGCAAAGAGGCCCAGACACAGAGCAAATCTGTGCCCTCCTTTCAACTTTTAAATACAGTTTTTTATCCAATTAATGGGCAATGTGTTGAAGGCTGGGAGCAGAGAACTGAGAGAGATTCCACCTTGAGGCATGAGAGATCTTACCCAAGTGGGAGGCAGGTGCCTTCTAAAGATGGAGGGCAGGGCAGGAGAGCTGAGAGAGCATCTGAGACACTGTGGGCTTTCAATGACCAAATGGGAGGGAACAGTCACTCCAGGCTTTCACATTTCAGAAGAATAGAAACTTGGGGGTACCTCCAGAAAGCTTACCAGTAACCCTGGCAGCCAGGCCATAAAGCAAAGAAATATCTCCTATGGCTTGGAACACTGGCATCTTTGGGTAAACCAAAAATCTCTGGACTCTGTCAGGTGCTAAGATTCTAAGATCTGCTGAAGGGAAAAACTGACGTCTCTCAAAACATTTGAAGCCAGTGGGGAACTGAATCAAAACTGAAACAAAGTTCAGATCCAACCTGACTACATATCAGATGAACTGAGCTCTCCAAGTTTGAAGTCTTCCAGAAGAGATATGACATCTCTTAGAAATATTTACTTCTTTTGCTAGTGTTCTTTTATATAAAATGTTCATCATTCAATAAAAATTATGAGACATTTGAAGGTGAAAAAAAAATGACCCATGGTCAAGAGAGGGAATAGCCAATAGAAACACACCCAGAGATGGTACAGATAGGAATTTTAAAATAACAGTGATAAGTACGCTAAAGGATATAGTACAAAAGGAAACAACATGGAGAAAAACATGAGAATTTCAGTAGAGGGATGGAAACAGTGAAAAAGAAGCAAAAGAGGGCTCCTGGGTGACTCAGTCAGGTAAGCATCCGACTCTTGATTTCAGCTCAGGTCATGATCTGGGGGTCCTGGGATGAAACCCCACATCAGTCTTTGTGCTCAGAGGGGGGGTCTCCTTGAGGATTCTCTCTCCCTCGCCTCCTCCCCTGCTCATGCTCTCTCTCTCTCTCTAAAACAAACAAACAAAAAATTTTAAAAAAGCAGCAATGATAGTGAGATTCTGCTTATAACCAAGATGGGGTAACAGTGACTAGATTTACCCTTCTGTGTGAAACAAAAAATAACCAGAAAAAATACATAAAACAAAGGTTTTTCAGGACACTGGACATTCAGCATCAGAAAATAATGATTCCTCAAATACAGAAAAGAAGCAAGAGGTGAGTCCTATGAATGACTCAAGTTTTGCCTTATAAATGTTTTCAGGCTGTGACACAGAGAACAATCCAGATGGAACCCAGAAAACTCTGAGTTTAGGAGATGGAGCTGAACATTCAAGGAGAGCAAGTTGGCCAAAGTTGGTAGGATAGAATACCAGAGAGGGAAAAGCTGCCTAAGGAAAGATCTCTGGATGGCTGCAGAGGGTCCTTTATGAGTATTCAGCAGAGTGCTGATCAGTGCATGTCTGTGAATTCCCCTGAGGCTGGGGAAAAAATCACCTGGAAATATGAGGGGGACAGTAGCTGGTGCCCACACTGGGCTGAAAATTATGCTTGTTCCCACAACTTAGAGAAGAAAAATCTTATAAAATCTACATTGCATAGTGTACTTGGAAGTGTCTTATCTTAGTAGCGGGAAATGATTAGTCCTAGATTAAGCACTGTTCTGATCTTGCATAAAAGATACCTTAGAAATAAGACCTGAAAAGTTCAAATTTTTTCCAAGCAACATAACTGCACTTCAGAATAAAGATTAGGCATATTGACAGGAGTACAAAAATGTCCTGAATCCAATAAGGTAAAATTCACAATTCATCCAATAAAACATTACCAAGCATACGAAAAAATCAGGAAAATGGCATATAATAAGAAGATAATCCATCAAAACTGACCCAGAAGCAAGATAAGTGTCAAAATTAGCAGAAAAGAACATTAAAGCAATTATTATACCTGTGTTCCATAGTTCAAATCAAGACACGGAAGATATTAAAAAAAAGACTGAAATCAAACTTTTAGAAATGAAAACTACAATGTCTGATGTGAAAATACACTGGTGGTATTAATAACAGATTAGACATATCAGAAGAAAAGACTAGTAGGCTTGAGGACATGCCAATAGAAACAATTCAAAATGAAACACAAAGAGATAAAAGAATACAAAAATGAAAAGTACATCAGTGAATGATAGAAAAACTGTGAGTCAGGGGTGCCTGGGGGCTCAGTCGGTTAAGCATCTGTCTTCAGCTCAGGTCATGATCCTGGAGTCCTGGGATTGAGCCCTACGTTGGGTTCCCTGTTCATTGGGGAGTCTGCTTCTCCCTCTCCATCTGCTCACCCCTCTTCCCCCTCGCACCTGCTTGTGCTCTCTCTCTCTCTCAAATAAATAAAATCTTAAAAAAAAATTTTTTTTTAAAAAGAAAAAAAAAAGAAAAAATCTAAGTCAACTAATATACATATAATTACAGTCCCTGAAGAGGAAGAAACACTGCGGGGTAGAAAAAAATTTTGAAAAATAATAGCAAAAGAAAAAAAAAGTTCAGATTGGATGAAAACTATAAATTCACACATCCAAGAAAATCAACAAACTCCAAGCACATAAAACTTGAAGAAAATTACAAACCATATCATAATCAAATTGCATAAAACCAATGAAAAAGAGAAAATCTGAAAAGCAGCCAGAAAAAAGAAAAAGACAAGTCATATATGGAGAACAAAGGTAACAACAGATTTCTTATTGGAAAGAATGCAAGCGAGAAGAAAGTGTAGCAACATCTTTAATTTATAGAAGGGAAAAAACAAAAGAATACAAAACTGTCAACTGAGGATTCTATACCCAGTAAAAAACTAATTTAAAAGTGATGGCAACTAAATCTTTTTTTTTTTCACACTTACAAAAACTAAGAATTATACAAGAAGTATCGAAGGGACTCCTTCAGGCTAAAGGCAAATTATAGCAGAGGGAAATATATTCTACACAAAGAAAAGAAGACTGTCAATAATAAATCAAGGGAAATACAATATTGGTGTATTTGATCTCTTTAAAAGTAATTTACTGTTGGGGCGCCTGGGTGGCACAGCGGTTAAGCGTCTGCCTTCGGCTCAGGCCGTGATCCCGGCGTTATGGGATCAAGCCCCACATCAGGCTCCTCTGCTATGAGCCTGCTTCTTCCTCTCCCACTCCCCCTGCTTGTGTTCCCTCTCTTGCTGGCTGTCTCTATCTCTGTCGAATAAATAAATAAAATCTTAAAATAAAATAAAATAAAATAAAAGTAATTTACTGTTTAAATGAAAAAAATAAGGGGAAGTTTTAACATGTGAAAGTAAAATGCATCAAAGGGACAAAAGGAGGGAAGGAAAGGAAATGTGCTGTTATAAAGGGTAGAACACATGAGGTGGTATAATATTACCTGAATGTAGACTGTGGTAAGTTAGAGATTTATACCAAACCGTAATGCAACCACTAAAATAAGAAGACATTTTGAAGACGTTAGGGCCCACTTGTATAATTCAGAATAATCTCCGCACCTCAGGATTCTTAACTTAATTACATCCGCAAATACCCCTTTTCCAAATCAGGTAACAGTCGAAAGTTTCCAGGGATTAGGAAGTGAACATATCGTTGGGGCCACCACTCAGCCCACTACAGCAAAGTTCTCATCTGGAGGCTTGACTGGGGAAGGATCTGTTTACAAACTTGCACATTTATTGGCAGAATGTCAGTTCTTTATGGTTGTAAGACTGGAGGCTTCTGTTTCTTGATGTCTCTTGATCAGAGGCTGCCACTAGCTCCAAGAAACCACCCACAGTTCCTGGCCATCAGAGGGTTCCCCAAATGGCCATTTCCTTCCTCAAATCCAGCAAAGGAGGGAGAGAGTCCAGAGAGACAGGTGTTACAATCTTGTGTAATATAATCATACATATGGAATCACGTACATCCTACCACCTCTATCATATTTTACTGGTTAGGAGAAAGTCATAGGTCCTATCTATATTCAAGGGGAGGGAATTACACAAGAGTGTGAATATAGGTGGGGGATCGTGGAAGTCTGTCTGCCACTATCTGCTTTCTGGCCCTTAATGATTAATGTCCTTCCCACATATAAAATACATTCACCCCTTCCTAAGAGTCTCAACTGCTCCAAGCCCAGAGTTGCATTATCTGAATTCGGCTGGGTGTAGGTGAGGCCCTTGGGAATAGTTCCTCTGTCAATCTGTAAAGCTAAAGATACAGATTATCTTCCCCCAACACGCCCAACAGATAATTGTGGGAGAGTCATAGGACAGCAGCTATAAACATTCTTGTACAAAAAGGAGAAAATGGAAGGCAAGAAGAGCTCATTGGTCCACACTAATTCTGAAATTTAGCTTGGAAATTGTTGAGTTCTTTGATTACATTCAAACTCTTCGGAATAATTCTCCATGGTTCTAGAATCAGCTTCCGGGATCTTAATTCTACCTTTTGAGTTATTTTTCCTTTTTTTAATGAAAGGTTGCACATTGTGATATTGTGATTTATAGTAAGAAATATATATTTGATGTTTGTCCCTACTTATTCATCCCTGTTTTCAAACTCATAAAACTCTTGAAATTTCCAAAGTGATGAGGGCAAGAAACATTTATTTTGTTATGTTAATGAGGTGACTTTTGGAAAGTCCTTGTGTAACCAAAGAATGGGGGTTGATGGCCAGGTGGGCCAAACATGTGACTAGAACTTTGGAATTTTTGGTCCCTCTTCTGTCCCCCACCAATCTACTGAGAGTGAAGAGGAGTTAGGGATCGAGTTTTCTATGACCAATGATTTAATCAATCATACCTATGAAATGAAGCCTCCATAAAAATTAGAAGGGGTGGGTTCAGACAGCTTCTGGGTTGGTGAACATAGGAGATTTGGGGAAAGTGGAGTGCTTGGAGAAGTATGGAACCCGTTCCCAATACAATGCCTTATGCATCTCTTCCATCTAGCTGTTCCTGAGTTATATATCTGTTTGTAACAAACTGAAGATCTAGTAAGTAAAAGTTTCTCAGAGTTCTGTAAACCATTCTTGCCAATTAATCAAATCCAAGGAATGGGTCATTGGAACGCCCAACCTATAGCCAGTAAGGCATCTGAACAGTCTTGTGGGGCTGATTACTTACTCTGTGGCATTTGACACTGTATCCAGGTGGACACTATTAGAATTGAGTTGAATTGTAGGACACCCAGCTGGTATCAGAGATCTGCTTGCTGTTGTGGGGGAATCCCTGCCCCCACATTATAAATGGGTGTGGAAAATTTCATATATGTTTACAGCTGAGTAGTTTTGTTTTGTTTTATTTTGTTTTGTTTTAAGAGAGAGCATGCAGGTGCATGAGAGTGCAAATGGGGGGAAGGGGTAAGGAGGGCAGAGGGAAGGGAAAGAGAATCCCAAGCTCCATGTTCAGTGTGGAGCTTGACACAGGGTTCGATCTCACGACCCTGAGATCATGACCCTGATATCATGACCTGAGCAAAACCAAGAGTTGGACACTCAACCAACTGAGCCACCCAGGCGCCCCACGCAGCTGAGTAGTTTTATTAACCTGTTCCTTAACAGTAGAATTAGGGGTCCTAACAGTCTCCTTTCATTTTGCTCTCTGTATTTTTTTAACCCCAAATAGATATTTTAATATATGCATTTTATTAAATATTTAGTGTCTTTATATATATTTAACCACATGAATCCCGTGGACAAGATATCGATCATGTCACAATCCTAAATGCAACAATTGATTGGTTTTTAAATTTAGCAAATAAAGAAAAATTAAACATTTTTAACAAACTAAAAAGACATCTTGAAATTAAAGCTCACTGTTAATTATTGTGGCTCTGAATATGGAGGGAGGCTTTGGGAGAAAGCCTTTCCCCAAACTCATTAACATTTTGCATCATTCTCTTTTTTTTTCTTTCAATAACCTTCTTTTTTAAATTTAAATTCAATTAATTAGCATGTAGTGTATTACTTGTTTCAGGAGTACAGGTCTGTGATTCATCAGTCTTATATAATACCCAGTGCTCATTACAACACATACCCTCCCCAATGTCCATCACCCAATTGCCCTATCCTCCCACCCTCCTCCCCTCCAGCAGCCCTTAGTTTGTTTCCTAAGATTTAGAGTCTCTTTTGTTTTTTCTCCCTCTCTGGTTTCATCTTGTTTCATTTTTTCCTCTCTTCCCCTATGATCCTCTGCCTTGTTTCTTAAATTCCATGTATCATTGAGATAGTGAGATCATATAATTGTCTTTCCCTGATTGGCTTATTTTGATCAGGATAATACACGCCATTGCAAATGGCAAGATTTCATTTTTTGATGGTTGCATAATATTCCATTGTGTGCATAAATATACATATATATATATATATATATATATATATATATACCACATCTTCTTTATCTGTTCATCTGTTGAAGGACATCTGCGCTTTTTCCATGGTTTGGCTATTGTGGACATTGCTGCTGTAAACATTGGGGTGCAGGTGCCCTTTGGATCGCTCCTCCTTCATGCATGATTTTATTAATTTGGGTCCTTTCTCTTTTCTTTTTGATAAGTCTGGCTAGGGGTTTATCAATCTTATTAATTCTTTCAAAGAACCAGATCCTAGTTTTGCTGATCTGTTCTACTGTTCTTTTGGTTTCCATTTCATTGATTTCTGCTGTAATCTTTATTATTTCTCTCCTGCTGGGTTTAGGCTTTAATTGCTGTTCTTTCTCCAGCTCTTTTAGGTGTAGTGTTAGGTTGTATATTTGAGACCTTTCTTGTTTCTTAAAAAAGGCTTGTAGTGCTATATTCTTCCCTCTTAGGATGGCCGTTGCTGCATCCCAAAGATTTTAAACAGTTGTGTTCTCATTTTCATTTGTTTCCATGAATTTTTTAAATTCTTCTTAATTTCCTGGTTGATCCATTCATTCTTTAGTAGGGTGCTCTTTAACCTCCATGTATTTGAGTTCTTTCCAACTTTCTTCTTGTAATTGAGTTCCAGTTTCAAAGCATTGTGGTCTGAATATACGCAGGGAATGATCCCAATCTTTTGGTACTGATTGAGACCTGATTTGTGACCCGGTATGTGGTCTATTCTGGAAAATGTTTCATGTGCTCTAGAGAAGAATGTGTATTCTGTTGCATTAGGATGGAATGCTCTGGATATATCTGTTAAGTCCATCTGGTCCAGTGTGTCATTCAAAGTCCTTACTGTTGATCTTCTGCTTATATGATCAGTCCATTGCAGTGAGGGGGGTGTTAAAGTCCCCTACTATTATTGTATTATTATCAATGTGTTTCTTTGATTTTGCTATTAATTGATTTATACAATTGGCTGCTCCCATGTTAGGGGCATAAATATTTACAATTGTTAGATCTTTTTGTTGGATAGACCCTTTAATTATGATATAGTGTCCTTCTTCATCTCTTATTACAGTCTTTGGTTTAAAATCTAATTTGTCCAGAAACCCTAGTGTGAGAAAAAGAAAGATAAGAGTTATGATCATGATTCTTTTCTAAAATGTAACATTCTGCATTTGTTTGAGATTTCATTAGACTTTTATGGAAGGGGTGATGAGGAAAACTGGAAGAGATGAAATAACATTTTCCATGAAAATGTTCTTTTTGATGCTAATCAGGACAGCATAATTCAAGTCATTTATTTATGAAGGACAAATATATTTCTTAATAAGGGAGCTCAAAGCAGACTATAGACTAGGATATGTGCACGTGTCTCACTTTTTTCTTGTGTATTTACTTGGAACAAAGAGAATTACTTTCTGTGAAGAACACTGTTTTTTGAGCACTACCACTTAAGGACAAATGATTGCAGATACCCTGGGAACTTCTGGAGGTTAAAATATTTTATGTTCAAATTGCTGTGTTGTTATTTGAACTAGATGTCTACTCAGAGAGGAAGAAGTAGAATAGGCCACTTTCTATATCGATGGAGATTAGCTTTGTTCAGGGCAATGCCAGGCACAAGAAACCTACTAAAAAGTATTTGCTGAAATTGCACTACTGGGTATTTACCCTAAAGATACAGAAGTAGTGAAGAGAAGGGCCATATGCACACCAATGTTCAAGCAGCTCTCTCCACAATAGCTAAATCGTGGAAGGAACCGAGATGCCCTTCAACAGATGACTGGATTAAGAAGCTGTGGTCCATATATACAATGGAATATTACTCAGCTATCAAAAGAACGAATTCTCAACATTTGCTGCAACATGGATGGGACTGGAGGAGATAATGCTAAGCGAAATAAGTCAAGCAGAGAAAGACAATTATCGTATGGTTTCACTCTTTTATGGAACATAAGAAGTAGGAAGATCGGTAGGAGAAGAAAGGGATAAAGAAAGGGGGCGTAATCAGAAGGGGGAATGAACCATGAGAGACTATGGACTCTGAGAAACAACCTGAGGGCTTCAGAGGGGAGAGGGATGGGGGAATGGAATAGGCTGGTGATGGGTAGTAAGGAGGGCATGTATTGCATGGTGCACTGGGTGTTATACGCAAGTAATGAGTCATGGAACTTTACATCAAAAACTAGAGATGTACTGTATGGTGACTAACAATATAATAAAAAATCTTATTATTAAAAAAATAATAAAATAAAATCTAATTTGTCCAATATAAGGATTGCCACCACAGCTTTCTTTTGATGTCCATTAGCATGATAAATTCATATCTTTCAATAGTTAACCCTCAAGGTGAGAGGATGTTCTCTGTATTTTTAGTCCAAGTGGACAGTGTTCCTTCTGAAACAATATACTCAAAAACTTTGTGGGTCTCCCATGGCTTTTCTTGGGTTTTGCTCCATTAGACAAAAGCTGCACTTACAGATATTTTTGAAAAAGCACGATTCTACCTCTGGTTTCTCCTGGTATCAGTGGCTAAGGGGCAATACCCTTACATTTCCTCGAGGATCTGTGGTTGGATTAAGATCTGTGAGGCACACCCCTAACATTTGAAAACGTTCTTTGTTTGGCCAAATACCATGACATTTTGATCTTTCTGAAATTTTAGTAAAAGATCATAGAGTCACACCCTCCACTTTTTCTCTGGCGGTCACTTTCCTGAGAGAGCTTGGAAGCTGTCTCTCAATATTAACATTCATTAACATGTTTTACCAATTGGAGAGGCTGAGAATTTTCAAAATCATCAAGTCTTGGTTCCTTTTAGTTCAACAGTTTTTCCCTCAATTTCTCTCCCTTCACACACTTTCTTCTAAGTAGCAGGAAGAAACCAAATGGCATCTTCAACACTTTGTTGTGAAGTATCCTTAGATAACTAAGTTCGTCACTTACAAGTTCCACTTTCCACATAATTGCAGAAGACCGCTGTGCTAAGCTCGCGGTCACTAGCTAACTGGGATCTTCCTTCCTCCAGTTTCCAACACGTTCCTCACTTCCTTTTGAGTCCTCACTGGCATATCCTTAATGTTCAGACTATTAATGGTGTTTCCAAGACAATGCAAGCTTTCTCTACTGTGCTCTTCCAAATTCCCCTAGTCTCTGTCCATGGCCCAGTTCCAAAACCACTCCCACATTTTTAGACATTTCTGTATTGACACTCTGATTCCATTACCAAAATCTGTATCAGTTTTCTTATGCAACATAACAACATAACATGCAACATAACAACATAACATGCAACATGACAACAACAAGCTTAGCAGCTTAGAACACAACATATACATATATTATTTTTCAATTCTTGTAGGTCTGGAGTCTGGGTATGGTTTAGCTGGCCTCTCTGTAATCAAGCTGTTGGCCAGGACTAGGTTCTCATCTGGGGAGGGAAGTGTTTCCAAACTCATGAATTTGTTAGCAGAATTCAGTTCTTTGTGACCGTAACACTGAAGAATTCTGTTTCCTGATGGTCGTTGGCCAGAAGTTGCTCTTGGCTTCTAGCAGTGAGCTGCAGTTCCTTGCCATGCGCGAGGCCACATGGCTGTTGACTTCCTCAAAGCCGCAAGGGAGTGAGAGAATCCTCTAAGATGAGTGCTACGATTTCCTGCTGTGTGATCACGTGATCACATACATCATATACACCCTCTCACCTTTGCTGCATGTTATTGGTTAAAGCAAGTCACCGTTCATGTCTACAGTCAAGGGGAGGAGATGATATGAGAGTATAAATGTCAAAAGGTAGGGATTCTAGAGACCGTATTCTACCTGTCTGCCATGATGATCAAGTGGGCTTTACCCCTATAACTCAAAGTCACTTTAATATTCAATAATTAATCGATTTTGTTTCCCATATTAACAAACTGTAAAAGAAGAACCACTGGACCCTCTCCATAATATAGGAAAAAATTCTTTAAAAAATCTAGAACTCATTTTGAACAAAAATTCTTAGCAATCTGGGAATAGAAATGAATTTTCTCGTCTGACAAAGGGCATGTACAAGAAAGCCTCCAGCTAAAATTAAGCTTAATGGTGAAAGACAGAATGATTTTCCCATAGGATAAGGAGAGGAAGTGATGGAAAGAGACAGAGATAGACCAAAAGAGAGAACAATGTCTC
The DNA here is from genome assembly GCF_002007445.2 of Ailuropoda melanoleuca. Lineage (NCBI taxonomy): Eukaryota > Metazoa > Chordata > Mammalia > Carnivora > Ursidae > Ailuropoda > Ailuropoda melanoleuca. The sequence goes on from NC_048232.1 coordinate 26,028,882, forward strand.
TGAGATCCGTGGGACAATATCAAGCAGTCTTCTATACATGTAATTGGAATCCATGAAGAGAGGAAAGAGTGAAGAGAAGAGATATTTGAAGAGATCTAGCAGAGAAGTTTGAAAGATTTAAGAAAGACACAACCTATGCATTCAAGAAGCTCAATGAGTTCAATGCAGGATGAATATTGTAGTTAAACTGCAGAAAAACAAAGATAAAAAGCAAGTCTTGAAAGTAGCCAGAGGAAAAAAAAGATAGAGCACATAGAATGAAACAATGACACACAAAAAATCGAGCAATGAAAGCAGGAAGAAAATTGAATTACACCTTCAGAGTGCTAAAAGATAAAACAATTTACCTAGCACTCTACATCCAGAGAAAATATCACTCAAAGAAAGGAAGGTCAAATAAAGACAATTTCACACCACAAAAAAAGCTGAGAGAATTCATCTTAACTGACCCATAGTATAAGAAAAGTTAATGAAGGTTTTCAGGCTAAGGGAAATGAAACCAAATGAAACCCTAGAACTCCCAGAAAGAATCGAGACTACCGGAAAGGGTAAATACATGGGTAAATATTAAAGGATCTGTGTGTGTGTGTGTAATTAATTTTGTATTTATAGTATATATAAAAATATAAAATAACTAAAGCATCGGGTGTGAAGAGTTAAAATTGAATTATACTTTTGTAAAGTTCTTATATTGTACACGAAGTACCATAATATTAGGTAAAAACAGACAGTAAACCTAACTATGCATGTCATATTTCTACACCAAGCAAAGAGTTATAATTTAAACGTCAATAGAGGAGCTAAAGAAAAGCCAACAGAGGAGTTAAAATAGAATACTAAAAACTAGTCATCCAAGGAAAACAGAAAAGTAGGACTAGAGAAGTATATATATAAATATACATATTTATTAGAGGAATATATGTATGTATCATATATAGCTCAAAAATACAGCATATATAGCTTGATTTCCTCCTCTTGGGAGCAAGCTTCTCCATAGAAACCATGAGTTTCCACCTGTTCCTCCAGTCCTCAGTCTTACTGAAGCAAGACTCAGTAGGGGGTGAGAACCTAAACCACTTCAACATTGCTTTATTGGGAGGATAATTCTGCCTAAATCTGGAGGTCGATGAGTAGGCCCATTGGTTATCATACTGAACAACCTTCTCCAATTTAATGATATCTAATAAAAATGATTATATAAGACTCTTTATTTAATCTATTATTTTATTTTACAACATATACAATTCCTGGTGGGATGGAGGACTTCCTTGGAAACTCCAGAACCTATCTGATAGTGATTTGCAAAGATTATGCAAAGTAGAAAAGCAATACAGTGTAGTGATTAAAATTGAAGGCTCTGATACCAGTCTATTACAGTTTTAATCCCAATTTTAGCCCTTCCTGGTGGTGTCCTTAGGCATTAAATCTCTTTGCCTCAGTGTTTTCATCTGTAAAATGTGGAAAAAACCAGTACCTTCCTTATGGGGTGATTCTGTAGGTTATATGAGTTAGTATATAGATCACTTTGGGTAGTGTCTCGCGCATTGTCAGTAAATGTCAACTACCTTTACTATCTTTTATAGTGTAGTTACATACACTATTTGCATTTGAGTAAGAAGTTACGAACTTATAGATATTATCTTTTTTGTTTGTTTGTTTGTTTTTTGAAGGCAGCACCTGAGTGGCTCAGTTGGTTAAGAATCTGACTCTTGATTTTGGCTCAGGTTGTGATCACAGGGTTGTGAGATCGAGCCTTGCATGGGGCTCAGTGGGGAGTGTGCTAGAGATTCTCTTTCTCCCTCTCTCTCTACCCATCCCCTCCCCTCTCCAATAAATACATAAATCTTAAAAAAAAAAAAAAGAACTTACAGCTATTATTGTCAGCAGTACGATGGCCAATACAGAAGAGATACTTGTGTTATTTAGGATAAGTTGGCAGAGTGTATAGATATGCTGTGGCAAACAGAGCCAATTAGTCAATGGCTTAGAAAGAAATTTATTTTTCACTCATGCAACAGTCCAGAGAAGGGAAGACTTACGTGCACACAAAAACCTGTAAATGAAGATTTATGGAGGCTTTACTTATGACGGCCCCAAACCGGAAACAACACAGACGTTTTTCAGCAGGTGGAGGGCTAAACGAACTGTTATACATCCATACCAGGGATGACTATTCGGTAAAAAAAAAAAAAAAAAAAAAAAAAAAAAAAAAAAAAAAAAAAAAAAAAAAAAAAAAAAAAAAAAAAAAAAAATATAAATTTTTTT
>NC_048232.1:26031160-26110394 GCF_002007445.2 Ailuropoda melanoleuca
GCGTTCTGGGATCGAGCCCCATCAGGCTCCTCCGCTGGGAGCCTGCTTCTTCCTCTCCCACTCCCCCTGCTTGTGTTCCCTCTCTGCTGGTTGTCCCTGTCAAATAAATAAATAAAATCTTTAAAAAAAAAAAAGCGTGAACTCTTAATACACAAACCTGGATGAATCTTCAAAGAATAATACCGACTGAAGAAAAAAGGCAATCCAAAAAGATTGTATTCTGTATGATTCCACTTTTGTGACATTCTTGAAATGACAAAATTACAAAAACAGAAAACATAGTAGTGGTTGCCAGGGTGGAGGAGGGCTGGAAGTGAAAGGGAAACGGGTGTGACTATAAAAGGCAACATGAGGGCTCCAAGAACCACCCCCTTGGTGTTGGGAATGTCCTACATCATTACCGCCTCAGTGTTAATATCTTGGTTGTTACATTGTACCATAAGTTTACCAGCTATTACCATGGAGGGCAACTCCTAAAAGTATACTCTGGGTCTCTCTATTATTTCTTACAACTTCATGTGAATCTACAATGATCTCCAAATAAACAGATTGATTTATTTTTAAATCCCATGATGTATTTCCTAAAAATAAAAACAAAACAAAAGGGTAGAAAGCATAAGTTGCATTTTTAACGCCTACCGGATGTCCAAAGACAGTTCAAAATTGTCTTAAAAGACGAAAACTCACCAGAAAGCTTTTTCTCTTTGAAGAAATACAAACACATTTGTAACAGTTTGCCACGGTGTTGCTCATGCTATGTTCGTTACTCAACCTACGACCTGAGGTCAATCGTGACTACATTTGCTGTGGCAAATGCCATTTTATTCAGAATAGACGACTCTTCAGACAAGCAATCAGATTCTATAAAAGCCAGACCCGCTGCCAGTTTCCGGGGAGAAGCACAAAGGAGGGGCATCCACTGCTCTTGACTTTAATGGTCACTTTGTGGATCCAGGATCTAAGGTCTTGGAGTTTCTAAGAGCCAGTGCGTTGGAGAAAAGAAATTCTGGTATTCACCAAAGGGCCGAGTCTCAGCACTTGCAAACGTCATAAAAATGTGACTCGAGGCTCAGGTCTGGTACTGACTGGCTGACCTGCTTTCTCTTTCACATAAATCCTGCCCTGGTTTTAAAGGTCCCCCTTGTGATACCCCTTCCCCTTCGTGGCCGGCCTTGATGTCCACTTTCACCAGATTCTTTGATCTCTTTGAAGAGTAGTCATGTGTTCAAAAAATAGTCGTGGAGTCCCTGTCTTGTGCCAAGCATTGGTATACAGTGGTGACCAAGGCAACCCTTAAGTTTCGCCATTATTAACTTCCTTATCTTCCAAGTGTATCTTGTATTTTTTGAGTGCCTTCTATAAACCAGGAATTAGGCATGAAATTCACTGAACCTTATAAAATGAATACGATCTGATCCTCGCTGTATAGCTAAAAATACGTACGCCCAGGAATGCCAAGGGTGTCCAAGTTCACATAGGGACTGTGGGCTGATCCACACTGTAATATCTCTATTTCTTCTGGCTCTGGACACTGAACCTTGAATTAAGAAACTGCACTGAGCTTTCCCTGCACAGATTTGGTTAGATATAATTCTAATCTCTATTCTTGGCCTCTCTCCTACTTTGCTACATTTGCCTCATGTCATCTTGAACCCTATGCTGGTGATTCCAGTCTGACCACCTGACTTAATTTTACACTCATTACTTGAAGTTTCTATGCATCATTTTTTATCCACACTCTTTTCCAGCAATCCAAGACGAAATTTAGAAAGATGGCATGAGAACTTTTGTCACTACTCTTTGCAAATCCATCACAGGGAGAACCCTGCGAAAATCAGTGCCCTTTCCCCGCCAATTCCTTATTCACGAGAGTGAATACAAAGTCTTCACTACCCACTAACCAGCATCGCCATGCCCTCTTATGCCCTCTTGAAGAAAACAGTGATAATAGCTAATATTTAGGGAACATTGCTGTCTTCCTTCACTTGATCCTTCACGGACTCCCTCTGAGACAGTTACCATCATTATTTTTATTTAACATATTAAAAAAATTGAGGTTTGGAGAGACTGTAAAATATTCCCAGGGTCACGCAGCTAGAAGAGGCAGAATCCGAACCCTGTTTGGTGGTTCTCCTACTTCCCTGTTCTACTCTAGCTCCAGAAAAAATGGCGTTTACCAACCAAGTACACCGCCAAGCTCTATCCCGGGCGGCACCTTGACTCTGCTTACGCGTGAACAACTGGATCGGCAGGAAGGATTACTAAGTGCTTGTGTTGCAATTATTCTCTCATGGTAGCCACTAGCTGGTTGGCCAGAGCAACGATCATATCATAGAAATATAACACTCTGGGGCGCCTGGGTGGCACAGCGGTTAAGCGTCTGCCTTCCGGCTCAGGGCGTGATTCCGGCGTTCCGGGATCGAGCCCCACGTCAGGCTCTTCCGCTATGAGCCTGCTTCTTCCTCTCCCACTCCCCCTGCTTGTGTTCCCTCTCTCGCTGGCTGTCTCTATCTCTGTCGAATAAATAAATAAAATCTTTAAAAAAAAAAAAAGAAAGAAAGAAATATAACACTCTAATTAACAGGTTGTGCTCTGGAATCCGACCACGGGCACAGGTCCTAGACCATTGCTTCTACCTCTGTGACCCCAAGCGAGCATGTTCCCTGGCTTTTCTGCATCTCATTTTTCTTCTCCGCAGAACAGGGCTAATAATAACACCTCTTTCTAGAACTCATACTATTCGTGACTGGACCCAAGCCTACCGAGACGCTGGTGCCTGGAGTATTTCTTTGTCGAGTTTTGCGGGAGGTCAAAAACGGATCGTATCATTTTCATAAGATTCTCAAAACCCTAAGTACCTTTTAATCACACTTCCATTAACTAGTCTTCTTTCCAGACTAAACTGTCCTAATCTTGGAAATCTTGCTTCCTTTGGAGCTGGGATCACAAGTACCAAAGTAGAAACAAAAACACTCTCTTCGACATTTAGGAGGAAAAGTGCCGCAAAGTGCTCTTTCTCGGCAGAGCCCTTCCTGTGGAAAGATTGAAAAATCGAGGCAGAGAAGTTCAAAGACTCAGAGCCGCTGAATAAAAACAAAATCCTTTAAAATTACACTGATGGTTCTTCCAGATAAGCAGGTAATTCTTCGAGGTAATTTGGAGAGAATTCAACAGTGTTTATTACAGGTTCACTTAAGAAAACCAAACATTCAGCCCTAAAAGCAATTTCAAAGCAAAACTCTGAACAGTATTTTAAAATAGGGATGAAATTATATGTACAATCTTACCTCCCAGGGCTTTTGAAGGATTAATGAAGGGAAAATAGGAGCTACAGAGGGAATGACAGGAAATTTAAGAAATTCAACATAAGTGGGACAGTCTGACAGGATATAATGTCCATAATGTGATTTTTTAATAGACATTGAAAGAATACCTGAAGGTAGATTGGCTTTCTACTCAATGGTACCAGAACACTTGGGGAGGCATGATCGAGTGGAGCCAGAATTATATAGAAAGTGGAAACTAGTTTAAGCACACATTAACTTTTGTTCTTCTTTGATTCTAAATGTCAAGGGAGCCTTAGCATTTTCCCTAAAAGAATATCTTAATAATTTCTTGGAGTTGCAAGTCAGACTATTTTATTTACTGAGAAAATGACACATAAAATATCAGATTTTATAGTACTTTTTATGATGAGTGCCTCTACTGGGGGAAAAACATTATTCTCCAATTGGGACAGAGAATATTAAAATGTTCAACATTCTTAAAAATGATAAACAGACAATAGGTAAATCTAAGACCTTTCATAAATATAAAATATGAGTCTATTCTGTTATTCTAAGGCTTCAATTGAAGACTGAAAAATGGGCTGGGCTTCTCTCTTCGGAATACTCTGGGGAAAAGATTCCCAGGAATAACTCTTTGATCTTTCTGGAAGCCATTGTTTCAAGACCTTTCCTCTGTATCTTACTATTGTAGTGATTACCCCCAGAAAACCATTCTCCTCCACATATGGAGTGACATGGCAGCTTTGTGTCTACTCTTTCCCAAGGGCAGTCGCATATCCTAGCATAGTTCAAAGCTCTGGACTTAGAGGTCGGCAGCTTGGGGCACCTGGGTGGTTCAGTCATTAAGTGTCTACCTTCGGCTCAGGTCATGGCCACAGCGTTCTGGGATTGAGCCCCACATCGGGCTCCCAGCTCAGCGAGAAGCCTGCTTCTCCCTCTCCCACTCCCCCTGCTTGTGTTCCCTCTCTTGCTGCCTCTCTCTCTATCAAATAAATAAATAAAATATTTAANGCGAGAAGCCTGCTTCTCTCTCCCACTCCCCCTGCTTGTGTTCCCTCTCTTGCTGCCTCTCTCTCTATCAAATAAATAAATAAAATCTTTAAAAAAAAAAAGTCCTTCCGCTTCATCTTCTCTGACGTCAGGGATTTAGAGTCAATATAGTATCATCAGAAGCACCCATGCTTTGGAATCAAAGTGATCTAGGTTTGAATCCTGCCTCAACCCTTCACTAGGTTTATGGTGTTAGACAAGTTACATACCTTCTCATCTCCAGCTCCCCCTCTGCATGATGGGGGAAAGTAACACTTACGTAGCAAGTTTGTAAAAATGAATACGTGAGATTATGGTATCTATGTCATTGTTGATATGCTGGTTATCATTGTTCCAGCCTAAAGCACTTAGCCAAGGGAAGTATTGTAAACACCACACTGACCTCGAGCAATAGGTCAGTGACAGTACTGTCTTAGAGTTGGCATTTTCGCTCCAAAGATGAGGTTATTTTTCTTCCAATGCCAGACTTACTGATTCCCTACTTAATGGACCACTCCATACTTTCAACCTTGTCGTGACTATGTTTGTTGTAGAACCGCTATGCTTTGAAGCTCGTCCAAGGTCAACTTGCCAAGGATGATCACCAAATATGAGGACCACACTATATCGAGAATTTAGTGCTTTTCTTTTATGATATACTTAAGAGATTTTCAGAAAAGAACACTTAATCCCTATAGACTCAAAGTTTAGAATTTTGCCATTTGAGATGCCTCTTTCATTTTAGGTGCACGTTGGATTTCTTCAATGACTTTTTAAAAATTGGCCCGATTGAAGTGAAGCATCTTATATCCAAGTGCTGCACTCATTCACAGGAGTGCTACGTCAGAACTGTATTTTTTTTTAAGATTTTTTATTTATTTGACAGAGATAGAGACAGCCAGCTAGAGAGGGAACACAAGCAGGGGGAGTGGGAGAGGAAGAAGCAGGCCCACAGCAGAAGAGCCTGATGTGGGGCTTGATCCCAGAACGCTGGGATCACGCCCCAAGCTGAAGGCAGTCGCCCAACCGCTGTGCCACCCAGGCGCCCCAACGTCAGAACTGTATTATTTCTCTGAGGAAAGAATGCTGGGGATCCTGGCTAAACACTTCACTTGAAGAGAGTCCAGTTATAATAGTTTTTCCTTCCACTTAATTAAATAAGAAGAAAGTATAATCAAGAGGTCCTTCTCAAAGCATTGTCAATTTTGGAACAAGAGTCTCAAGAATGAAACATTTATGACAGCTCTCAGCATGGTAGGTAAAAAGATTGCTTGATAATTACGTGCGTATTTGAAAGTTACTTTTTCCCTGTACTTTAACGTTTTGTTAGAATGCACGCAGAATGCCTAGAATCTCTTTCTTTCGGAAAAGAAGAAGTTGTCTTGTTAAAGGAATAATTCCCTGGGATAAGGCCCAGCGCTGATGATTATTTCCTAAAGGGATTAAGAGAGGAAATAAAGGCAAAGTAAAAGGGGAGACACAAGGCTACTGACCTCATGGATTCCACAGCATTGTTCGGCATAAAACATCATCATAATCTTCTGTCTAGGAGAAAATTAGTCTTGCAATTAACCGGTTTCTAAACTCCATTTCTTATTTTGGTACTGCTTCCCTGCGTGGCCATGCAAAATACATTTAGTCTTTTGTACCTTGGTTTTAACAACCATAAAATTATTTAATAACTTTTATAATGGATTTGTTGGTCGTTATCTATTGCTGCATAACAAATTGCACCCAAACTTAGAGGCTAAAAACAACTAACATTTATCAGGTCGCAGTTTTTGTGAGTCCATGTCTATGGAGTCCAGATATGGCTCATTTGGGTAACTTGGCCTTCAAGTCCCTCACAAGGCCGCAGTAAAGGTGTCGGCTGGAGCTGTCATTTTACCTGAAGTTTCACCCGAGAAAGAATCTACGTCTAAGCTTACTCACGTGGTTCTTGGCATGATTCAATTCTCCCCAGGCATTGGATTGAGGGCCTTACTTCTTTGCAGTCTGTCGACTGGTGGGGCCACCCTCAGTTCCTTGCCATGTGGGTTTCTCCATAGGGCAGCTCACAATGTGGCATCTGGCTTCCAACACAGTGAGCAAATGAGACAGTAAGGCAGGCTTGCAAGACAAGAGCCCCTGTCTATTTATAGCCTGATCTGAAAAGTGACATTCTATTACCTTTGTTCTGTTTTATTCATGAGAAGCAAATTTCTGGGTCCGGCCATACTTCAGGGGAAGGGATCCCACATGGATGTGACCACAGAGGATGGAGATTTTTGGGCCATCTTGGAGGCTGCTATCCATAGACTTAGTCACAGACAGTCTGAGGGATCAGAGGGAACCATGCATCTAGGTTATAAGAAGTCTCTGGAATTTCACCCTTTCCTTTAACATTTATTCATTCATTCAAAACCACATTAAAAAATTTTTTTTCATTCACTCATTTGGAAGTATTTACCGTGTACCTGTTATTTACAAGGCACTGTGGGGAGTGCTTCCAAAAGGTCGAAGAAGTGAACGATTTGGGAAGCATGAAGGACCTTTTGATAGTGAAGCTGTCCTCTTTGTTGAAGCATAAAACACCACAGAGTGACCACACGGCGTGGAGACAGAGGTGAAGCAGGCATGCAGCCCCAGCCCCAGCCACTGTTCCATTCGTGGGAATCTTGGAAGAGGCCCTGGAGGGGCAGAGGGACAGGGAGAAGCAGACTCCCCGAAGAGCAAGAAGCTCAATGTGGGACTCGATCCCAGGATCCTGGGATCATGACCTGAGCTGAAGGAAGACCCTTAACAGACTGAGCCACCCAGCAACCTTTACGCAGAACCAATTTAGGGAGACCAAATCTAGGATCATCAGTTGAAGGGCTTCTAGTGGCACAATCTTAACTTACATGTGCCCCCTTTTGGATTCTTCTCTTCCGCTCTGGCTCTCCTGGAGTTTTAGGTTAAACTTTCCTGCTCAAATCTTTTTCTCTCTGAAGACATGGATTCCTTTCTGTTATGCTTTGCCCAAACTAGCCTCTGCTCCAGCAACAGCCCCCGTGTGTGGGGCAACGGGCCTCAGGGCCTCTCCCAAGAAGGAAGCAAAGAGGGAATATCCGTCAGCCAGAGAGTGCCCACAGCCCCTTCCAGAAGCACAAATGTAGGCTGACCCCTTTGCCTTTTCTTTTGGTACTTTTCAGAGTTTTCCTGTTTAAACACAGGGACCTAAGTCTACTTTGATAGCGGTAGGTATTCTAATGCTCAAATATCTTTATCCACTTTGGGAATGTGTTTCCTGTTTTGACTTGTTCTCTAAATATATATAATTTTTAAATTATAGGTTTACGTCAGAAGGACAATTTAGTCAAATATAACTTTCTTCACAAAACATGTCCTGGTTGCAGCACATAAACTGGAATGTGGGCAGGCTCGGAGGACGCACGAGGCAAGTCATCCTCTCCCCCGCTCTCCTGCTCCAACGTTTTGAAAACATATCTCTTCTCTTTTTTATAGCAACAAACTATAAAAGGTACTGCTCTCCAAGCAAAGGTAGTAGGGACTAAAACCGTAGCTGATGTCACCCAAATGAAAAAAAATCAAAATTTTGTCAGAGAGAGAGAAAGTTCCTTTAGCAGGAGGAGCTGTTAGGTCAAGAGTGGTGAGCAGGGCACAGGCACTTCACTCCCGATCCCTTAGGCCATCTGCTTAGTGGGTGCCTGAGTTTCTAAGCAACGGTGGAGAGGACAGGTGACAGCCTGGAGAGCTGGGCTGTCTTACTCATCGTGTGGGTGTACGTGAATGCAACCCGAGAGCATTTCTTCTGTATCCCGCTCTCTTTCGGGAGTGTCCATTTGTGAAGTCGGAGGAAGAGTTTTTGCCTGGGAATCTCAAGCCATAAGCTCGAATGTTGAGAGCACTTAGTTCAGATTGGAAAACAACAAAATAACTGGAATGGATTGTTGAGTAAAGGTTCAATCCAAGCAGAAACACTTAAATAGGTTGATAGATACAGAAAGCAGATGAAGGATAGATTTCCACCGTGTCGTAGGGTGGGTTTCCTGGAAAGAGATTCCGAGATGGAGATGCGTGTGCAGACGCTTTTTCTGGGGGAGCGCTCTGGGGAAGGATACCGGAAAGAGACTCAGGGAAGTCGAAGTTGGCAAAGGGAGAAGCTGGGCTCCCATGTGTAGTAGCAGAGAGTTCAGCTGCTGCCACAGGGAGCACGGGAGCGGGGTGGCCCTTCAGAGTTGTCCCAAACTGCGCAGAAGGGCCGGGTCCTATAATCCCTTCCGCACCTTCCTCACTCCCTTTGTCATCGGACTGCCCTAATGACAGGGGAGAAGGGAGACATCTTGGAAAACACAGCTCCTTTTATGCTGTGGGTAATTCCCTGAGAGGAACTTGGCTGTGGGCCGACGGCAGCCCACACGCCCAGCTGCTGAGGGAGGGATTACCTCACTCCAGGATTGGGAGTGGGGTGGCACTCTATTTTAAACTGAGGAAAATGGAATCAGACAAAAACCTGGGACTTGAAACAGAAAAGAAATGTGAATGTTTATAGAATGGTATATATTATTATATATTATATAATATTTAATTATTGCATATAATATTAAAGAATTAATATGCACAAACTAAAAGTAACGAAAAAGTAACTCACAAGTGAGTGTAAAGGAACCAGAAAACTCCAGCGATGGAGCTTTCTGTTGAACATGGACAGATTCAGTACCATCCCCTGCAATCAAAGGAGAAACTTTAATAGAGAGACATTGTTAACAATGGTGGATAAAGGGGCGCCTGGGTGGCTCAGTCATTAAGCATCTGCCTTCAGCTCAGGGCCTGATCCCAGGGTCCTGGGATCGAGCCCCGCATCTGGCTCCTCTGCTGGGAGCCTGCTTCTTCCTCTCCCGCTCCCCCTGCTTGTGTTCCCTCTCTCACTGGCTGTCTCTCTCTCTCTCTGTCAAATCAATAAATAAAATCTTTAAAAAAAAAAAAAACAGTGGTGGATAGAGGATGATTTCTGAAGAATGCATGTGTGTGACCTTCGAAGCAATATGCAACAGGAGGCTACATCTTTTCACGCTTACATCTGCAGAGGTCAGCGAGATGCAGGTGATGGAACAGTGACCTCAAAGATGTCATGATCATCTGACCGATGGTATGAGTATGCACATTTACACACAGAATTTCCAGTATTTGCGGTGATTTGTGCCAAGCAATTAGAAACAAGAAAACATCAGCAATAAAAGAATTGATGAAGTCTGTGTCATTGGGCAGAATGCTCCTGGATATGACCCTCAGTAATTGCAGCCAATTAGACTCAGAACTCTGATATTAGTCAGTCAGGCACAAGACGTGTACAAGGGTAAGAAGCAAAAGCCAATGAGTGCCGTGGATCAAAGAAGACAGGGGAAGGGAGTGGGGACCCAGCTAAGCCAAGCGCCACTGGAAGTAGTCCCTGGGAATGAAATGCATGGAAAGTATACATTGGCAGCATGGATTTACCTATTGCCATTTTGCCTTATGCCTTATGTACCCTTTATACTGTACATTTTATTTCATAGAGAACGTGCAATTTTTCTCAATGAATCTCTTAGTGTTTTTCCTGCAGTACCAAGTCAAAAGAAACTTTTGGGGCAGGGAGTGCTAAAGAGTAAGGAAGTTCACCCAACATTTGGCATCACTCTTCTGGCGCCCCACTGGGAAGATGAGAAAAGCAGGATCCTTTAGAAAAAATGTCTCTGCGTAAGGCACCAGGGGGTGTGCCAATCACTTATAATGTAATAGTTTCACGTACCGCCTCTGAAGGAAGAAGAAAAAGCAGGACTATGTATTGGAAGCAATTATCATTCTTATTCAGCCGATAGAAGCCCCGGGAAGTTTCTCTGATCACAACCTGACGCAGAATTTCATTTCATTTCCTTCACTAAAAATGTGTATGTACATCGGGCTATAAGCTGCAAAACAAAATACAGCTTTAGAGTTGCAAATCGATTCCACAGTGACAAGTCCTCTTAGAAGAGAAAACAGAGTGTTTTACTGAGGGATCAAAAAGCAAAATATTTCTTAGAGGCAAGAAAAAAATGCAAGAGCACGAACTCTCAGCCACTCTTTTTGGATGCCAATTCTCCTAATAGTCTCCCTCATGGACCCCACCCTGCCGCTGTGCGTGGACCGAGAGGGGCCATCCAATTGGACTTGAACAGACTAGGGTGGAGACTGAATTTCAAAAGCAAGGTCACGTTAGAATAAAAGTTGCCCTGGACCTGGAATCAGAAGGCTCAGCTCTACCACTTGCTCCCTGTGCTCCCCCACTGTCAGCTGGTAACCTGTGCCTGCCCCTTGAAAGGGATGCCATTGTTGGCCTCAGGCTCTGGGTACGGATGAAATAAAAATGAAAACTGGAAAAGCGTTCTGTAAACTGCAGAGCTCGATGCGAAAATGTAAGGTGTCATGATACATCTTTATCTTCATTTCCAGGGATGTTTGCTGAATGAATTGTGAGGGATATTAAAATACAGAAAAATCACATGGAGGAGGAAAGAAGTAAGAAAGTCCCTTTCAGCCCCATCGCCTTAGATCTCCTGCCTGACTTAGCACTTGCAGAACCATCCAATGTTTGATCCTGTGGCTGGTGTTCCAACACTTTGACCAGTTGTGATTCTCCCTGGAGATCCTATTTCCAGCTTTTTTTTTTTTTAAAGATTTTATTTATTCATTTGAGAGACAGAGGGAGAGACAGCCAGCGAGAGAGGGAGCACAAGCAGGGGGAGTGGGAGACGAAGAAGCAGGCTCCCAGCGGAGGAGCCCGATGTGGGGCTCGATCCCTGAACACCGGGATAACGCCCTGAGCCGGAGCACAAGCAGGGGGAGTGGGAGACGAAGAAGCAGGCTCCCAGCGGAGGAGCCCGATGTGGGGCTCGATCCCTGAACACCGGGATAACGCCCTGAGCCGAAGGCAGACGCTTAGACTGAGCCACCCAGGCGCCCCTATTTCCAGCTTTCTGTATTAGGCACAGGATCCTGACCTGGAAGGGGGAGACGAAAGGGCCCAGCCCCTGGCTCTCTCCCCGTCCCTATTAGGTCAGGCCTCCGGCAGGCAGCTGGGAGAAGGCACACAAGCATGGAGGAAGGGCTGAAAGGGAGCAGGGAGACCCTCCAGATGAAATCCACACTGTAATTTGGGTTCTCTAAGCTTTGAGGCAGGAGATCTAGTCCCATTATTTTGTGGGCAGGATGGAATTCCAGGAAGCAGAGAAGGCAAAGGAATTCTCTGCAAGTTTTCAGCTCTGATCCCAGAACAAAGGGTGAGAACTCTCATTTTGAAATATTTGTACCTTTTAACTCCTGACATTTCACATTCACAAAAACTAGCCATTCACAAACTTCCCTTCCCAGAATTGCTTAAATGCAAAAGTTATTATTATTAGCTCTCCGCCACTCATGTTTGAGGCTAGCAAGGCAGCCTCAAAGGTGTTCGAGCTAGAAACATAGATTTCTGCTCTAGTCAAAGAGAGAGGCACTACCTGTTCTTTGGGAGCCCCCCCCCCGACTCCTCCAGAGCGCCCCACACTGAAGGAACATCATTCCTCTTGATGGGGCGAACTACAGAATGAGTCCAAGACTGGAGGTCGAGTCCTGGGTTCTAACCCAGCTCTGCTGTGGTGCACTCTGGGCCACTTCTCTTTGGCTTGGTTTCCTTGGCAAGGGAAAGTGCTGGGTTAGATTGCCATAGTGGTTCTCCAACTTGGTTGCCCATGAAAATCACCTGGGGGAGCTTTAAAAATTCCTGATGCCTGGCACTTCCCTGACCAATTAACTCAGAAGATCTGGGGTGGGACTGGAGCAAGAAGAGTTTTTACAGCTCCCCAAGTGACTTCGACGCTCAGCCTGGTTTAGAAGGTCAGTGGTCCTCCCCGCCAGCTGTGCCTGAGAACCAACTAAGGAACTTTAAAAATACAGAGCACAGAGTCCCATCCTATCCCAGAAGTCTCTGGGGCTGATTTCGGCTACGGTATGCTTTCAACTATTCCCGAAACATTCTAATGTATAGCTAGGTGCACAAACCTCCCGGAGACATGATCTGCAGGGATGCTCCCTGACCCAAGGCTCTAAGCTTCCATGAGTCTGTGCCGAGGGGTCTTGAAGATCGTTCACAGCAGCAGCCAAGTTAAGCAACTCTGTCTGACTCCGAGGAACAAGACGATTGTTTCCTCCTGCACCTTGAGTCTTCGTTTTGAGTCTTAGACAATCAGGAAGGACCCTCCCCCTTATTTACAATCAATCCATACAAAAGTCACCCTTGACTTGATCTCGGCTCCATTGTAACAGTACAAGTCAGGGTTCCTAACCTTGTTGGTTACGCCAACCCCTCTGAGAACCTCATGAAAGCTATAAATCCTCTCCTAAGAAAAACTCACTTCTGCATTTGCGCGTCAAATGGAGCATACCATTTGAATGGGCCCCTGAGCCCCTGTTGTAAAGAAAATTCTCTTTTATTTCACCATAATAGAAAAGTAAAAAAGTTGACATAACCTAGGCAAGCAGAAATTGCAACATAGTAGGAGGAGCCGGGGCTGAGCGTTAGGAGTCCCGAGCTCTAATCATGGTTCTACCTCTAGCCAATTGACCCCTAGGAGTCGCTCTGCCTCAGTTTATCCATATGTCCAGTCAAGAATCATAACACCTGCTCTACCATGTTTCTGCCTTTTCTTCCACTCCCCTAAACAACTGGCACATTCCTCACATACATACCCTCTGCCCCAACTGTCTTTGGAGCACAGCAGCAAAGTGTGTTTATTTGTGACTTACTCCGAGTGCCTGTGTTGACCAAGAGGCCATGGAGATCACGGTACGGAAGAGCCCTGGAGCCTGGAAGAGACAGGGTGGAGGGATTGCACGCAATGGCCTTCTACTTGGAGTACGGCTCAACTCTGAACTCGGGAGGGACAAGTGGAGAGCCCATGAATCCACCAAGCACCAGCCACAGTCCTTGGTGGGGAAAGGCTGGAACTGGAACCAGATGTCTGAGAAGCAATCTCCCAGACTTCATAGGAACTGCCAAGCTGGCCACGGGTTTGGCAGAAACTATCTGTCTGGTGAGTGCCAAGTGGTTTGGAGAGAGCAGGAGCGCGGCCTGGCGTCTGAGCCCAGGCATCCGGGAGGATCTATGTTCCCAGCCTTACGGGCTACTCAGGCCGTTAGAGCTCTAACCTGACAAGTGTGCCAATCAGTCCCTGCCAGGAGGGTGGGTTCCGCGCCTCTGAGGGGCTCCACGTTGGCTGCCTTACCAGGAGAGCTCGGGATTGCTCTACCACTAGCTTGGGGCGGAAGTTGGCCTTGACGGGAGAGCAAGTGTGAGTGCGGAGATGATGCTTCTGGTCAATCCCCCCATTCCCCGTTCTGCCCCCTGCCCGTCCCCGCTGACTTCCAGACAGTGCTGCTGGAAGCATGAGATGGGCGAGAGTGGAAGGTAGCAGTGTCGGTCTTGGGCTCAAAGCTTCTGCTCAGTTCGTTCACTCAGAGACAAAAGAGAAGCCGCCAGTGCCACAGGGGAGCTCTTTCTCTCGGACAGTACGGAGGAAACAATAAAAGAAGCCTCGGACCAGAAGTGGGGATGTGTGTCATATGGTGAGACTACCTGAAGATTCTCAGAGAGCCTGAGGGCATTCTCAGAGCGCTCCTGGGGGACAGAGGAGGTCTGGAGCGCAAACGAGCCTAGAATTTTGATGGGACCTTGTCTATCACATAAAATGTGAAGCATGCACACACACATACACACACACACACACACACACACACACGCATACACACAAAAATCCCCTCCCCTCCTTCTCACTCTTTCTAGGGAGCCTGGAAGGACTGAGCGTAGGCTGTTCTAGAACTGCCTGGGGAGTGCTTTTTTATGTTAGCCCATACCACACAGGCCTATGCCTCCTGGCTACACTGGGCTGCCGGGGAGCTGCCAGATCCCTCAGCCGCGGGTCCCCACCCCCACCCTCGGGTGTCCGAGAAATCTCCATGGGGTGGGGAAGGAGTTGTCCAGGGAAGCAGCATGCCAGTCTCGAGCGCTATACCCCAAGGTGGGATTCCACTCCCCGGACCCTCGCAGAGCTGTCACTGGTGGCCGGCTGCTTGTTACGATCACAGGGGAGGTGGCATGCGGTGGAGCAACAGCTTCTAATCCCCACTACCCTGGCTTTCCAGGAATGACAAACCTGGACCCTCCCGTCCCTCCCGCACATTCTTCTTGCTATGTCCTATCAGAAAGGAATAACTCGTGGCATCGTGCGACGGCAGTTCCATGTGGCTTTCCTTTTTATTTCCTTGCAATGCCTTCGCTGCTGCTTCTAGACTATTTTGCAACTACTGTTTCCAGCTGGGAGAGAGGAATATATACAAGCAGTATATTTTTTGAAAATATTTACTTCATTGAAAATAAAGATAGGTATCTCATAGTTTCTTCCCATAAACCAAGTGATTTGTGTCTCCAAGCTGGGGCATCGCTTACTGTCTTTGTAGATCTGACAGATGGGTTTCTACCACAGATTCTTTTTGATTTTTGACACCATTCTTTGGAGAGAAGGCTTCACGCTCTACACAAAAGTGCTTCTCACAGTGTATCTGAATCGTCATGAGAAGACACAAACTATCGTTGGTGAGCG
Source organism: Ailuropoda melanoleuca (assembly GCF_002007445.2). Taxonomy (NCBI): domain Eukaryota; kingdom Metazoa; phylum Chordata; class Mammalia; order Carnivora; family Ursidae; genus Ailuropoda; species Ailuropoda melanoleuca. Next base: position 26,046,114 of record NC_048232.1, read on the forward strand.
CAGTGGGAAATGGATCTTACCACGGGAAAGCGGCATTGCAGATTTTCCTTCTTGATGATTTGGCCAAGTCTAAATGGGACCACTGGCCAGAGGAGGCCAAGGAGAACCACTTTAAGACCCCCAAACTCACAGGCTTTCTTGTTTGCAGCAACTCAAGCCCACAACTCTGTTCTGAGGAGGTGAAGGATGCTGTCCCCCTCGATGGTGACATTGCACCAAAGTCCTTTGCAAACCTAGGAAGAAACTGAACAAAGTTCTCACACCTCCACTGTTGAGGACACTGCCATACCAGCCTGTTTTTCTTCACTCCTCCTGCGGGGAGGTAGGGGGACAGACGGCTCTCAGTTCCCCCTCACTGTTCGGAGGACACTGTGCTTCATTTTTGTATAAGCCAGAGTCCCGCCAGGAGCCAGAAACCACAGCAGCCCCGTCTAAGAGGGAATCTACTCTAAAGAATTGTTAACTATATATCTTGAAGAACTGACATGGCCAACATAGAACTCTTGGGTATTAGGATGATAGAAACTGGCAGAAGCAAGTCCTACCCTAGGGGGGAGGGCCTGGAGGGAGAGGTTGAAATTATTTAGACTTAGAGCTTTGATGACGTCCCTCCTGGACCTCTGACCTCGGAGAACGGGATACCATCCAGCTGGAGAAGCTGTTGCTCAGCGGATGCAAGGGGGCTGTTGGTACCGGGAAAACTACAAGCTGGACTGCACTACTGCTCTTGGAAAGGACTGCTACAGCCAGGGCGGCCCTTCTTCCTCTGCAAGCCTCCCTCCAGCGCCCCCTACTGGCAGCGCCTAGCAGGCCGCAACTGGTAAAGAAGAACGACCTTTGTAGCTCCCGGGCCACTATCAAAGGCAGAGAACGGTGGCGGAGAGACAGTAGTTGAATTAACTAGCATACTTAGCTAGGTCTCCATTGCTTGATCACCACTGACCTACTCTCCCCCCTTTCCCTGATCCGCCATTATAAGCTGTAGACCCGGCCCCTTTGGTTTCCTTGAAATGGCTATGCGTTGGTGGAAAGCGAATTTGGGGAAGCCTCATATTTAGGGGACACCAGCATGCTTCCAGCCCAGGGTTTTTCAACCTCAGCTCTTGGCATTTGGGGCTGGATCATTCTTTGTGTCAGGGGTTGTTCTGTTGAGCAGTATCCCAGGTCTCTACCCACTAGACGCTTGCAGCATGTCCCCACTCCTGTCCCCAGTCAACCAAAAATGACACCCCAAACAGTCTCCAGACATTGCCTATATTCCCTGGGGAGCAAAATCTCCACCAGTCAAGAACCACTGTTTCAGCCTCTCTCAACATCCGCTGTCCTGAGTCTTCAGGCCTAAGAATTACAGTAGAATTAGAATAGCAAGGTTGTCCGCACATTCTTTTCTCTGCATTATTTAAATTTATTTAAATAGCCCCCAGGAGGCAAGGAGGCACCGGTACCACTGTGTCTACTTCACAGTCAAGCCATCTGTGCTTCAGAAAGGTTACCTGACTTCCCTAGGAAGCTCTGTCAAGGCAGAAGCGATGCTACTTGGACGGCCTTCATCCTCAAAGTTTGGGGGGGGAGCAGGGGTGGTGGGACAGCTGACTGGCAGAGAAGGGAACGCCCCCCTCCCCAAGTTACCAATAACGTTCCTTTTATTTTTGTTTTAAAGTGTCCAGCTGTTGCCAGGAATACCATATAAAACAGCTTTATGAAGTGAACACAGGCCCCAGCACCTTATACAAGCTGGCTCTGTCAAGGGCACCAGTGTTTCTAATTAATGCCGGGGTCCAGTGTTCCATGCAAGCCCTACCTGCTCCCTCTCCCTTAGGTTTTGACTTCTGGCTAACCTGCATGGGGGCCCTGGTGCCTATGACTAATAAACACCCCTGATATTTCTCACCGGGTCCGGGAGGGCAGAAATAAAAGTCACGTCCAACTAACCATGTCCCAGCCCGAACGTGGCCCATTCAGAGTAGGCACTGAGAAGAAAGTGGCCTTGCCCTGTGCCTTGCCCTCCCGTCCAGCAGCACAAGCAAACAAGGGCCTCTCCGTGGTTGGGCCTCCTCATTTTGGAAATGCTCTGCATCAAGTGTGGTCACCCTGTGGCCTTCGGGGGACAGCAAAAGGAGTCTCCCCACCAGCCTATAAAGAAATCATTCTCAAAGTTTCAGCAGGCCTCTTCACAGCCTTCCCCACACTAGAGATTTCTGGTGCTCTTAAAGGCCAAGGGTGAGAATGACATCATCAGACAAGACAAAATAGGAACAGGTGTGAGCTTCTGCACACGCACACACGAATAGGCACACACACGCACGTGTACGTACATATTTACCCAAGACTTCTCATGTGGGGCTGATGGAAACCAAGGTCATGGAAGTGCAGGCGCTTTGCTAACTTCTTGACTAATTGATTAATTAGCATAACAGGGCATTAGAGCTCAGAGGAGACTCAAAGATCATTTTGCCTGACCTTCTCTTTTTACTAGTGAAATTAGGATCCAACGACATGAGGTGACAACTCAAAGTGCACCGACCACAGCCAACTGGAAATGCTCAGACTGGGACTTCCCAGGCAAGCAGTTTCTTCCCTCATCCCCACACCACCCCCTCCCAGCTACTACAAGAGCAGGGTTCAGGGTTGACAGCACTAGGACGGGAAGCCTGGCCCCTCTTTCCCAGAAGGAAGAAACGATTTGGATAGTGCCTGCATGCGTCCGCTGCTGTCCCCTCCTGTCCCTATTCCACCAATGCAGATGGGCATAGGCACCGACTCCAGAAGATCAGATCCTGGCCGCTGGGAGAGGCTGACCCTTGAGCGCGAAGTTGTAAACCATAACCCAGTCCTTGTGCTCCTGGTAGAGAAAAAAGCCATGAGAAATACCTAGATGTATTATACAAACACTTGGAAATATTCAGATAAGTTACTATATTTCCCCCTAGTTATTGACATTGAGCATTTTTTCATAAAATCTAAATCTGGATCTTTGCAGTGCAGAATTCATAATTAAATAGGAAGTTCTGTTTTGGCAAGGACTGTGTTGTAATTTTCTTGAATTTCTCATGGCACTTAGCATAATTCTAGAATGGCAATGGAGCTAGCATTCCATTGACGTTGGTTAGTTGCATTGTAATGGTGCAAAAATAAAGATGCCCTCTCTTTAAATGACAAGGTGACATCTGGGGTCAGGTCCTTTCAAAACAATAAGGGGATTTTTCTTGTCTCTTTGTAATTATCACAGCACACCGGGGGGAGGGAGGGGGCCCTCTGAAGCAGTGGGCATCTTCTAGGTTGACAAGGACAGTTGTGTGACCTTGAACTTTATACCCTATAAGGGACGTTAGTTTATATGAAGTTTTTCAATGATCCTGCAAGGCAATGAGAGCGCTTGGTTTGGAGTTTGCTTCCTAACATTGTGACCCAAGGAAACTCCATAGACATGTCTAAAAAGACAGCAATCAAACCAGTATTCACATCCAAGGTTGTTGTGAGGATAAAATCAAGGAAGATAATGTAAGGCACCATGCAAACTGTAGGGCACTGTCTCGGGGGTGGCTGTTATGAATGTGGGACTTGAGTTAAACCATCTAAACTAAGGATAGCGCACTCAGCGTGCATGTGAGGACACGCAGTCAGGCATGATAGAGTCACATGGTGACAGCTCTGAGTGCTTGAATTTAGGAAGTGCTTAGGGGCAAACCAAACTTCCTAATTCAAATATAAATTTTAGTTAATGAAATCATAAAGAGTAAGGACTGTCTGGAATTGCGAAATAGTCTCAGAAGTTTGCTCACGAGGAAACCAACTTACAGCAACAAAGAAGCAATTCGTTAAACAAGGAAACGAAAGTATGAAATATGGAGGAAAATAATTGTCCACATTCCCAGCTCCCCAGAATTCACCACCTTTATTTTTCTTATTTGTTTCCAGACTTTTTTTATGATTAAAAAAATCTTAAATGTAATGATACCCAGGTAAGACAAAGATCTGCTTAGGCTGGAGCTGGCACGTGGCTGAACTGGCCCCCTCCACCCAGCAACAGCCAGGGTAGAGGCGGGGGGTCCCCATAGAGGAGCAGGGGGTGCCTGGGCTTCCGTCCTTGCTGCTGGAATGGCCTCCTTACTTCATTGGAAAGAGAACATCAGAAGCACAAACGCATTCCAAAGAGTCAGGTAATTGTGTATTTTCCCACCTCTCGGCTGCCTGGAATCAATGATTCTGCTTTGCTGAAATTAGTACATTCAGATACGTAACTGTTAAAGTGTGACCTAGTTCTCATTGTTCCAGAGGCACCAGTGTTGAGACTGTCTTGCTGGCTTGGAAAGAAAGCAGAATAAACAAACCTAGAAAAATAACCCAGAGAGTTCATTATGGCTAAAACCAAGATGAAGTATAAGACATTGAGTTAGAAACAATTTCTACTACTTTGAAATCTTAAGGGTATATTTTTGAAAGAATACAAAACAACCATATGCATGTATACATAGGGCGATAGACAATGTCCAATTTGCACTGATCTATTGTGGGGGAAAGAATGCAACAAATGGAAATTTCTCCCCAAATCTGGCAAAAAGCCACCCCTGTGCTCTGATTTGGAAGAGAAGATTGTAAACAGCGTGGTGGTGTCTGGTTTTACATTACAGATTATTTGCAGATTATCTTTGATTGTAGTTTAGCTTTTTAGATTTTTATCACAGAACCTTATTTCAAAGAGCCCTAGCGTGGAGATGATGGTAGAGAAGCTTATAAAAACAAATTCTTGGGCTTCTTTAAGTATAAGGAAACCAGAATAAAAACACTGGACAAGCTGAGGAAACCCCCCTCACCGGTTCGTGGCCCTGGGTTTTGCTCTGTACCGCCAAGTTCCTTGTGCCCCGCGAGCAGAACGCTCACTCACTGGGTGAAGTGTGCGTGGTGGAAACGACATGAGCAGACGGGAAGGGTCCAGTCAGCCCCCAGACCCCAGATGGTCTGGAAAGGGGGGGTCAAGCTGGCTTAGTGGCAACAGAGAAACTAACAAGAGACAAAGGTCCATTTTCCTCCGACACAGAGAGGCGTAGTTCTTGCATAGCTGGGCACAGCGCCCAGGGCGAACCACACTCCCCCACACTTGGGTACTGCAGAGGGGACAGGGACGTCACAAGCAGCCTCAAGGAAGAAGCGCAGCCGCAGAAATCCAATGCTGCCCCAAAAGGGGGTAGGGTAGGGGCAGGTTGTACTGCAAACCCACCCAACTTGCCAGACAGCCCCAGGGGGAGCAAGCTTGATCTGTGGCTTTCGTGCAAAAGGCGGGGGCCTCTACTGCTGGCTCTCTAGCCCTGGTGGCTTCAGATTGTTTCTGGGGCTTCCCTTGGCCGTCTCTGGCCTCACTAATTAATGCACACGTCTTGAGGACCCATCACGCTGTCTTCATATGCTAAGCATTAAAAGGAGAAAGGGGAAGAGTGAACTGGGGGCAGAGGACAAGACCAGTTCTTGCTAAACTTTGGGGAGGCCCTGTCCCTAACCTTTCCCCCACTTTGTCCAGCCTTGTCCTCCCTCAGAAACTAGTGCTTTGACACTCTCCCTACCTGTCCTAACAGCATCTCTCTGCCTCACCTGTCCCCAGACATCTGCAAGCCTTCCAAAGACAAGCACAGGAGTTTAAGGCAAATGAAGAGTGGAATTCTGGGCTCCAGTGAGAAGGTGCTTTCTGTTGGGGGGGGCAGGGGGGGGAAGGTCCCCCCTGTGTCTGGGAACTTACATGCACAGGGGAGGCCACCCTTGCTGGGAGGAGCCCTGCGGTAAGTGTGCAGCCCAGGGGCCACCCTTGAAGAGCTTATGGCTAGCAAGGCCAAGGCCCATGTGCAAATCTCTGCGGACATTGGCAATCCTGGACCTCACCTGGCTGTTGTCATTTCCAGCCTCGAGAACCTAGCAAGTCACTCCTCTCCTCTGAACTTCAGTTCCCTCACCTGAAAAATGGACCTGTCGGGGCGCCTGGGTGGCTCAGTGGCTTGAGTGTCTGCCTTTGGCTCAGGTCATGATCTCAGGGTCCTGGGATCCAGCCCCACGTTGGGCTCCCTGCTCAGCAGGGAGCCTGCCTCTCCCTCTCCCTCTGCCTGCCGCTCCCCCTACTTGTGCTCTCTATGTCAAATAAACAAATAAAATTAAAAAAAAACAACAACAACAGCAAAAACAGACCTATGGATCCCAGCCCTGTGTATGTCTACAAGACCATGCACAGGAAAGCTGCTATGGAAATATTAGATGTTATTAGTCACGGAACACTAAGAGGCTGAATGTCCTCGGAAGTCTCCAGAGCGGCCCCGTGTGAACAGTGTGTCAGAAAGCGGACAGTCTGGCTTAGCTGTTTCTGCAAGAGAGCGACGCTTCGCCGTGTGGCCCACCCAAAAGGGTCGGGAAGCAGCCTTTCCCCGAGGTGGGGCCAGGCGCCTAGCAAAGCTGCCACACCCAGTCCCCCTCAGGATGTGGAGGGAAGGTGCCTCGATGTCCTGCGCAATCAGCCTGAGCTGAAACACAGATCACTTTGCGCCAAGCTCTGGGGGCTTGAGTTTCCTTTCCTGAGGGCAGTCCTCCCATGAGTCAGTGGGAACCGGACCAGTGGGAGCTTAGTGGTTTTACTTGAGGGGAACCTACAGGAAATCATTTAAGAAGATAATAAGGGGGATTTTTCCTGTCTAGAAATGAGGCCTATGAGTCTTTGCAGATGACATGATTCTCTCATAATCAGTAATAAATGCAGAAAAAGAGTCTCAGCTGATGCCTAAGTCAATATAATGAACTGCACGCAGACCCTCCTGGAGCTTTAATGCCTTCCGGTTGGCCCAGGGTCCTGAGGCCCGCAGACCGTTGGGATTGTCTTCAGGAACCCTCTTTCCAGAACCCAGGGGTCCAGGGCAGTTGGGGTCTTGCCTGAGCCTGCCTGAGCCCTGCGCCCCCATTCTCCCACCAACCCCACTAGATTTGCCCAACTGTTCCAAACTTGATTATCTTTGCAACTAAAATTATAAATTAATTCCTGCTGTGGTAGAGGGTAATTACTTTGTGTGGCACCCTCTGTCCCCCTACGTAATTTTCATGTGAGCAAATAGTTTGACCCCCAAAATGCAACCGGTTTTGAAATTTAGCACTCAGAGCTGTCTGCCCAGGAATTTGTGTTTGGGAAAGGAGAACCATCGGGTAGAAAACATAGACAAAAAGGCTGATGAGAATGGTGGGGCATGGGATAAAATCGAGTCCCATCTCTTCATGTCCTAGCCCCCAAGTTCAGTGACTATTAGATGAATAAATGAACCCCTGAATGAATGAGGGAAGGGAGCCGGAGAGCTGGAGGTGTCGTCAGAGGTCATCTGAGGTTCAAGGCCAATGGCTGACTTTCTGAAAGAAGGAGCTCAGGCTTGTAGAGACTGCAACCCACCCAGGTAAAGCCACAGTCAGCATGAAGGAAGGATGAAGGCCCGATTCTGGATCCCCAATTCCTGTGTGGCAGAGTCCCCCACATTCTGTGTGCCAAGCCTCTGGAGCCCCAGGAGAAGGCCGGAACTGGGTGAGAGCCCATGCTTCCTCCCTCGCTCCGTCTGGCCAGTGTTGCCAAGATGTGCTGTGAGGCCCGCAGGGTAGCCTTCATCACTCCCACCACTAATATGAGGGAGGCATAATAATGAGTCTGGGAGAGAAGCCCCCACGTTTGGTTCTCACGATTCCCGTTTCCTATTTCCTGGCTGTCATCCTATCTCTGGTCAGTCTCCAGTAAACAGCAAAGAGCCTGCTTTATGCCATCACAGATTAAGTGACACCAGCTAAGGGGTCCATCTTTCACTGTTTCTTTGAAAGGGATCCTCCCACCCATCCCTGCTTTTTGTCCCATGAGAGGAATGTTGGGGGAGCGGGTTTCTTTTTTCACATCCAAACTGGCTGCTGGCGGGGAGGCCGTGTTGGGCAGTCTGGAAGGGTTAAAGCAACGCCTAATTTTAGAGCATTTTCATCTTTATCTCTGTCCTTTTAGGCACAGAATGATCAATCCCAGAGGGAAAGCGGCAGCGTCTCCTCACTGGTCCCAGGGAGTCACGATGCAGGATGTGGGCAGAACTCTCTCTGGCAAAGGGAGTGAGGTGCTGTTGGCTTCATTTCATAGCCTGGAGCCATTTTCTCCAGTCATAACTTGCGTTCAATGTCCCTAAGGTCTGGGGCGCCTGGGTGGCTCAGTGGGTTATGCGTCTGCCTCCAGCTCAGGTCACTATCTCAGGGTCCTGGGATCAAGCCCTGCTTTTGACTCTGTGCTCAGTGGGGAGTCTGCTTGTCCCTCTGCCCCTCCCCCTGCTCATTGTCTCTCTCTCTCTCAAATAAATAAACAAAATCTTAAAAAAAAATTTCCCTGATTTCTGAAATTCCTAGTGGTGGTTGCAAAGACTAGAACCTTAATTTTCCAAGTATGGGGTTAGAAGAAGGAGGCTCACCTCAGCCGCTTTATAGTGCGGGTGGGAAGACAACAGGGGAGAGCCTTGAACCATACAGGCCTGGTGGGGGGAGGGGGGAAGCTCTGAGCCGCCACCTACCCGAGCAAGCGTGGGAAAATAATTCCTATTTCTGTGTGCAGTTAGAGCCCCAGACCCATTGATAGGGAGAACTAACAAATTCTAATGATGGCACTGCTTCACAGGGAAAACAAAATTCCATCTTGCCCGTTATCAACCTGTGGTACAGAAAGCATGACCCCCAGGCCGAGAGGCTACGCGTAAAGGGGAGCGTGCATGAGGCTAAAGCCTGGGAGGCCCAACAGCTCTGCCCCATGCGGATTACTGCTGCCCTGTAGGCCCCGACCTGGGACCTGGTCGGCAGGCTTCAAAATGCAGTTTCACTGACAGAAAAGGCTTTGGAATTGAGGAAGAGAATGGATTCTGGATCCCTTGATGGCCAAATCACAGCTTAAGGACAACAATTCTTTCCTACGAGGCAAGTTTTTATAAGGCAAAGAGGATATAAGAGTTCAGGTCACTATGGAACATTTTTGCTCGGAGTGACTTACGAATATATTAGGCTGATGGTGTGGTCCCCACGGGGAGGTGGCCCTGTGTGTCATAGGTAGCCCAGGGCTCAGGAGGCATTATTTCCCCGCTGGCGAGTGTCAGTGCTGCCTTGATGCTCTTTTCTGGCCTTGAACATGTGGATTTTCCTTTGAGCTTCCATGCAATTCAGGATTTGCTCCATGTTTCCTTTCCTTTTTTTTCACGCCAGTTCTGATAAACGTGTTTATTATTTTTAGGTCGCAAAAACAAAGTAAGCTTACAGAGCTATCTTTGTTGTTGAAATTCCTGCGGAAAATAAATAACCNTGCAATTCAGGATTTGCTCCATGTTTCCTTTCCTTTTTTTTCACGCCAGTTCTGATAAACGTGTTTATTATTATTTTTAGGTCGCAAAAACAAAGTAATCTTTGTTTCAACAACAAAGATAGCTCTGTAAGCTTACTTTGTTGTTGAAATTCCTGCGGAAAATAAATAACTTTTAGCTGGCAGCCTGAAACTCTAGCTCCTACCCAGTTCCTCCCACCACCACCACCGCCCAGGCCACCATCGCCACCGCTGTAGCCGCCAGCTTTTTCTCTTTGAGATGACCCATACAGAATGTGATTAAAACATAACAATGTGAAGTGTTTTAGGAGCACAGCTTTTCTAATAGAACAGCAGTTGGCTTACGCTATAATAATTTTGAGACACTTTGATAAGCTAAAGTGAATACAAAGACCAAAAGGGTGAAGGGTCTAGAAATCAACTTGGGGGAGTAGGGAGGAGTGAAGATGTTGGGTCACAGAGGAGTCAAAGGTCTGCCACGTGGGTATATCCTTTAGACTAAATCCGGGCTTCTGCCAGATGTGGGAGCAAGACCACAACGTCAGTGTTACAGGGACTCAGATTTCTAAGAATTCGAATTCCTCAAAAAGAAACAGGACGCTCTGCAAGGGTGTGAACTTCTCGTCAATGACAGAATTCAAGCCAAAGCTGGTTGACCTCCTGTCAGGAAGATTAGAAAAGGGGCTTCTCTGGTAATGTTAAAATGAGGCATTCTCCACTGGGATCTCAAGAGGGTCACAGATGCCCACAAGGAGGGGGCATTGATGAACATGACGAGCAGACACAGACCACCCAAAATTGTCCCAGGTGAAGAGCCTGTCTCAGTCACTCTCCTCCTGCAAGATCAGCTTCTCCCCACTGACTTCTACCTTCCTGGTCATACCTTTGAATTCGCTTTAACCTATCCAGTTGCTCCCCTAGAAGAAATGTCTTCTCCAGCTGGCTCCCACCGCAGGCGTCATGTTCTCATCCATGGGAATAGACTCCACCAGGGGCCACTGGTGAAGCCATGTGTTAAGGAAACCTTCTTGGAGAAGCTCAGCCTCTCACATGCGTATGGGCACTGGCTTACTTGGTGCGAAGCCCTGTGCGGTGGTGGCTGAAAACCTCACTGGGCTGCCTGGTGGTGTGAAAGGAAGCCCTTGGTGTGTCTGGGGGTGAGCCTCCAGCCAGTCCATTTGAGAAACTCCGACCACATAAAGGCAGATGTTGGGCTCCTTGGTTTCCTCAATCCCTTTGTGCTCCAGGGGCCCCCTAATCCACACGTTTCCTCCTAATTTAGCCTTCATTCATCGAAATATTATTTCGTAAGAGCTTTTTGATGTCTAAAAAGCCTGATGAGTCTCTTAAGCCCTTTCCCAGCTTGTAACATGACATTTTGTGCTCCTAGCACTTAATGGCACCAGGAGCCAGAAAGGCTCAAGTTTGTGCTTTGCAGGCCTGGGGCTGTGAGAACAGCCTTGCAAAGCATCCCCTGGCCACTACGGCAGGCCAGCTGTCATTATGCCAGGAGGTGAGAAGGCAAGCCACTTTTCCTTACATGACTCTTTGGGTCCTGCCTCCAGGGATGGCCCAACTCCACTGGAAACTCAGTAAATCACATCATTCATTCACTTCCTCTCTGAACAACTGTTTAATGACTACCTGCTATGCGCCAGGCATTGTCCCGGTGTTGGGCAATCACATATAAACAATGCTCGGTTCTTGCCCTTGAAGAACTCGCATCCTGGTGGAGAGGATAATTGCATAAATGGACTATTCCAAAAAGCATACTGCCGCTAGTGTGCAGAGTACTATGGAATTAAGGAGGGACACCTGGGGTGGAAAAGAGGTAGTCAGGAAAGACCTTTCAGGGTCTCCAGAAACAGTGAAGTCATCTTGAGATACAAGGTAAAAGTTCCCAGCTGTTTGTTTAATGTTTCCCCCACCCACCAAATGCAATATTTTATAGATAAAGGAAGGGGGAAAAGAGGAGGAAGAGCCTGGAAGCTTTCAGGGGTCAAGGGCTGACCTAGGTGCTTCAAATAAGGGATGCTCTGGTATCTTAGATCCATCCACATGGTAGCAAATCTGATTTGTTTTTTCAAGGAGCACAAGCTGGGACCCTCAGCCTCTGAGTGGTTCCAGCCATTTCGGTCCAGCCCCAGGCTCAAGTTCAGGCTGCGTGGGGAGCCAGGGCACCAGCTCTCGAACCCAGAGCTTTGCTGTAGCTGGAGGGCTGGTGACAGGCTGAGCAGACGTGAGCGTTTCACATGCTGGGGAATTGCGTGTGGAATTCAAGGGGAATTTTAAGAAAAACAATTTTAGCCTTTCCTATGTAAATTAGAGATGATATTTGGTGCAGGTTTCAACATCCATTTTTATTTACCTGCTTCAATTATTAACAGATTTTCTTTTCTTTTCTTTTCTTTTTTTTTAAAGATTTTATTTATTTATTTGACAGAGATAGAGACAGCCAGCGAGAGAGGGAACACAAGCAGGGGGAGTGGGAGAGGAAGAAGCAGGCTCCTAGCGGAGGAGCCTGATGTGGGGCTTGATCCCATAACGCCGGGATCACGCCTTGAGCCAAAGGCAGACGCTTAATGACTGAGCCACCCAGGCGCCCCTTATTTTCTTTTCTGATGGTAAAAAGTAACACTTTTACTATAGAAATTTTAGTTCACTAAATAAAAATGCAAAGAAGAAAATAAAAATCACCCATGACATTGCCCAAATAGTCAATTAGATGTTTGAGATATTTGCCTCTCTGATGAGCTAATTAAATCAAACACTTTGTTAAAGTGTATGACTGTTTTAAGCTTCATGATAAATAACCTACAGAGGATTTTCTTCTCATGACTGGGCCTCTTCTTTCTGTACTTTCAGGCCTCAAGGTCAAATATTGCCCTAAAGTAACCTTAAGTTCCTTCACCTAAGCAATGGCTAGCTGACTGTCTGGGTCCAACCCCCAAAGGAATAGGGCATGTAGGCAAGGTGGCATGGTTTACAACTTTTAGCCCCCCTGGATCCAAATAGTTCTTTGCCTACAGGACTCTTCCAGAGCTTCTGATGCCAGACTTTGAATTACGGAAGGGTCATTGCATCCCACCTCAGTTTAAATACTTGAACTTGAAATGTTACCAACTCTTCAGAGGGCCTAGAAAAGGAAAACTCTGTTTTCCATCTCAAAGGAAACAGTCATGAGATTTTCTTGTGATGTATGATGGAAGGCAGAAGGCAGAACTTTCTTCTTTTTTTCTAAAAACTAAAAGGAAAACCAACTTCTCTCCTTTCAAAGCATGATAAATTGTTGTATTGACTTTCTTCTCCAAAGAGGAATACCATTTGCCTGTGTGCTGGTATGCTAATATGTTCTCTGTGGTTGGGGTCAAAATTTGAATTTGCCTTGCAAGTTCACTTCAAAGTTTAGCTTCAATCTTGTTTAAATTCTTTATCACTCAGAATTCAGTGCCACTCAGATATATACCCTGAAAAACTCAGAATTGAATATCACTCGATATATACCCTACCCTAAAAGTGGCAGAGAAATAACTGTGGCCAAAGAGAGAGCTGGAAAGCCGGGTGCCGTGAGCCCCTCTGGGCCTAGTTTCCTCATTGTGAAATGGGGATAAGAAGAGTACTTATTGTAGTAGATTGCAAGATGCCTACGGTCCTTCATTCCTTGTATCACACCCTTTGCCATGGGATTTTGCAGCTTCTCTCATCAGATCATGAAGCCTATTTCCCACCCCTTTAATTTGATCTGAACTTGTGAATTGCTCTGGACAATAAAATATGCCAGTTGTAAGCTTAAGTCCTAAGAGATCCGGGCTGTTTCTATTCTCTCTCCGCCCAGCCACCACGCGAACAAGTCCAGGCTGGTTTGTTCAGGAATGAGAGAGTACGTGGAGCAGAGACAAACAGCCCAGCTGAGGCTACCCTGGACCAGTCAGCCCCCAGTTGAACAGCATCACCTATTCAAGAATGAGCCCAGTCAAGACCAGAAGAGGGGCGACTGGGTGGCTTAGTCGGGTAGGCATCGACACTAGGTTTTGGTTCAGGTTATGATCTGGGGGTCCTGGGATCGAGCCCCAGAAGGGACTCCACACTCAGTGGGAAGTCTGCCTAAGATTCTCTCTCTTCCTCTCCCTCTGCCCCTTCCCCTGCTCTCTCTATCTCTCTCTCAAATAAATAAATAAATGTAAAAAAAAAAAAGGGCTGGAAGAACTACCCAGCTGAGGTCAGCCCAGATGACTGAGAAGCAGAATTGTGAGCTAAAAAATGATTGGGTTGCCTGGGTGGCTCAGTCAGTTAAGCATCCAACTCTTGATTTCAGCTCAGGTCATGATCTCAGGGTTGTGAGATGGAGCCCCAGGTGGGGCTGAGCACTGAGCTTGGAGCCTGCTTGAGATTCTCTCTCTCTCTCTCCCTCTGCCCTTCCCACTGCCCTCATGCTCTCTCTCTCTATCTCAAAAAAAAATTAAAAAATTAAAAAATGATTATTGTTTTATGCCATTAAGTTTTGAGATAGTTTGTTATATAATAAATGCTAGTTGATATATTATATAATACAGACTTCTGAGAAGTTTAGAAGACTAAGATTTGTAAAATATTTATAATTGTTCTTAGTTCTATGTAAACTCTAAATGTTTTTTTTTTTTTAAAGATTTTATTTATTTATTTGACAGAGAGAGAGACAGCCAGCGAGAGAGGGAACACAAGCAGGGGGAGTGGGAGAGGAAGAAGCAGGCTCCCAGCGGAGCAGGGAGCCCGACATAGGGCTCGATCCCAGGACCCTGGCACGCCCTGAGCTGAAGGCAGATGCTTAATGACTGAGCCACCCAGGTGCCCCTGCATGTTTGTTTTCATAATCATCATCACTATTAAACTGTAAGAAATCCTAACAGTTCCATAGTACATTTGGGGAAAGAAAACAAAAAGAAAAGTTTCAGATATTGGCTTTGGTAGGATGTTTTGACTGTATTTGAGCTCAGCAAATGATCAGAAAATTAGCAGATTTATCCATTCCAATATTTTTGTTGCAACACTAACAGGTCTCCGCATGACTGGGATCTTTTGGCATGTGAACAAGTATTTTTGCTGAATGACAAGGCTTTAACCTTACAAGTACTTACTTTTTTGCCAGGGAAATTGTAATTGTTCAAACATTTTAAAAACATGCACCATTTTTATTTGCTTAGACACCCCCCTGGTTAAAAGTGTGTTGTGTTGAGATGAGACACGTCATAAGCAAAATCTACTTATTTCACTATGTATGCTGGAAATCAGCTGAATCATCCAGAGTAAAGTTGAATATAATTTCAGAATTGAAAAATGGTTTTTGTTCTTTCCTGTGATAACAAGTACTTAATATATTTTTAGTATAATTATGCATACTGTTAAATTATAACGGTTATTGTTTTATGAACATAGCTTTCCTACAACTTTTCTGGAATGACTTTATATGATTGCAGAAAATCTGTAACAGAAAATCAAGGGAATTATGAACCAGCTCAAGAAATTGCACACCTGAGATTGTTCTTCCAGAAATGCTGAAGTCTAGAAACATCCTCTCCGCTTGTCTTCAGAAAGTACGTTAAGATTTCCAACGCTGTTAGAATACATGTCATTTGCTAAGTCTTATAATTTTTCTCTATCGTCATCTGTTAGCAAAGCAAACGTCACCTTATAAATAATAAGACCTTACAATTGTCTCATGGCTTTTGGTTTACAAAATCCTTGTATATATCATGTTGTTGTCATTTTAATCTCCCAGATATCTACAGAGGTAGACCAGACATATGTGATTATCTCCATCTTACAAAAAAGGAAATGAGAAAGAGAATTTGTATACCTAAGTCACCTACTTAGTAAGTGTCATCATTAGGTTCAAACCCAGATGTTCTGATTCCAAGTGCTGGGCTCCTTCCATAGCATAAAATCTAGCTCCCCAGAGTACCACTGAATGATGAAAAGACATGACTAAGGAAGAGTGAGACACATCTACTTTTGAATCCTTGTCCACGTATGAGCTGGGTAACATTGGACAAGTTATTTAACCTTTCTGAACATCATTTCTTACATAAGTGGAAGAGGGATAATATTACATACCTCATGGAATTTTAGATAAGATGACATAATCTATGTAAATTGCTCGGCACTACAAGTATTTAATAAATGTTAACTGCTGCTACTGTTCTGGTATCGTTATTACTATTATTGACTTGGTAGTAGAATGAGGTAGCTAGAATAACCACTCAAAATTTCAGGGTGTGGGGTTGTTCTTAGAATTCCTGTGGGTTGCTAATTCCCCCAGTCTCTTGATCTGATGCTTGGCTAACTGTATAATTTCACCACAAAGTGGAATGGACAAAAATGAGACTCAATATAGATTGTTCTTACTACCTTTGTGGTTGGTTTGCCAGAAGCATGGAAGCAGGTAAGGAATACAGGAAAGGAATTTCCCTCCTAGCTGCTTCTGTTTAATTACATAAAAGATTGCATCTTCAGTGGAATTAGATGTCTGAGGGGATAAATTTAGTCCATTCTTAGACCCCCTCCAAAGAATACTGAGTTTGGTAACAGCCCTTCGTAATGCGCCCGGGAGCTAGCATCACTGGGAGTCTCCGAGGTGGGTGTTTTCCATTGAAAATTGTTTTGTAGGCTCTAAGCAATGAAAGAGGATTGTGCTTGTATTTGTGACCCACACCTTACTGAGCACTTTCCCCTTACACACGACTGGAACTTAGCTATTGCTATTTATTCTCATTTTAAAAATTTCTCAATTGCTTAGAGAATTTTCAACTAGAACTGCTTGTGAGTTCCTATAGACCCCGGATGTGTGCATGTGAGTCTGTGTGTATGTGTGTTCTTTTCCCTTTGCTTACAATGCAGCCCCACTCCACAGCCCGGCTAGTTCCACCTCATTGCTTAAGACTTATTTTAGGCATCACCTTGTCTAGATGTCCCTTAGGACATCGTCTCTGTCTCCTGTTCTCTCCCCACCCCAGTTGGGATTAGAGTCTCCCTTTGGATATTTTCAGAATTCCTCATACATTTTCTACCTTGTTCCTCACCACGTGGTGTTAAGTTACTTGTGCAAATAACTGTTTCATCAACTCATCTGAGAGGTTGGAGGGCAGCAGCTGTGTCTTATCCACCTTTGTAATCTACTAATAGCAGAGTGCCTAGCACAGAGAAAGTGTTCAATAAATAATCTTTAAATGAATAAACTTAGTGGTCAGACTATTTCCTTGCCTGCACTAATTCCTGACAGATGCCTTTGAGTAGCATGTTTGAACTAATTACTTAACATGCAATCCCACTTCTTTATTCTCCTTCCAAAGAGTATATTACAAATTTCTAACTTACAGCTCATGTTAGTTGCAAACTCTTCTAGCCTACATATGCAACGTTTTGACTATTGTTGTTACGGAGTAAACAAAAATATGTATAAATAACACAAAGGAATACACAGTGAAAACTATATGCATTGACAAACTTTATGCACATTTATTCGTATCATTAATATATACACATGTGTATTCGAGTGCAGTATACATCAGGTGCCTAATGTATACACATCCATGTGTATTTATATATGTATCTATGTATATTTTTACAATTTCTCATCAGTGTTCTGAAATTAATGGCTATAACTTTGGGTCCCTTGTTCATTCAGTCTTTAGCCTTACTGAGTCTTTCTGTGACCGCTGAAAATGGCAAAGTTTTTCAAAGCCGCAGTTGCTTGTCATGTCTGCCTTTTTCCCCATTGCCCACGGTCTCTGCCATAGCATTTAGCTGTCAAAGCATTCAGGGGTTCTAAACCTCCAATCTCACCAAGCTACCTGCTAGAATATGGTTATTTCCTCATCTCAGAAAGAAAACTACAGAAAACAAACCATCTCTGCCTCTCCATAGATATTCAAGGCACTTTGCGTGAAGAAGACAGAGAAAGCTGGAAATCTCTGAGCAACAAGATTTCTCAGGGTTCTATCTGTTGTTGGACTCACCACGTTTCTCAATGGCAACTTCTCTGTGGGGGAGGCCCCTCTATGGTCAGACTCACAGTCAGTGAGCTGAAGCAATGGTGGGAGCTCACCTTTTTTTACCCAGGAAGGGCCATCGACCCTTGTCAAGGTGTTTTCCTAAATCCAAGAACCAGATTTGAATTTGTCTATTTCCCCAGAGGGTAGAAAGCATTGCTGTCAGCTTTTGCTTGCACAGAGTTTCCTTTCTTACTGTACGCGTATGCACAGCACCAGACCAAGTGACTGACACACTGAGAGTGTTGAATTAAATTAAATGAATGTAATGGTTGAGTTTGAGAACTATGGGGAGAGGAAAATGACATCTAAGTGAAATCTTTCTCCTTAAAACTTTCTAGACCCGGACTGTTTTTTGTTTCATTTCGTTTTGTTTTTAGAACGACAGAGAAGACAGTCCGCTGGTTCAGGGAAAAACTCAGAAAAAAGGACCCAGGACTTGAACCTCATCAGAGGAGGGCAGACTGCTCCCCAGAGATTAATCTAATCTTGGGGAATAATAACTCAGAATTACTTTGAAGATTTGGATTTTCTATTTTTTTCTTTCATCCAAAATTCTTAAGCTCCCCTATGTCCTTACGTTTATAACTCAAGACTCTGGTTGGCCTTCTCACCTTCAGCCTTTTGGCTCAATTGTCAGTTAAAAAAAAAAAAGGCAATTCTGTGTCTGAAATCATGTTTTTATTTCATAGGACTGAAGCAATGGGAGTGTTCTTTGCTAAATGATTTTATATTAATTTGTGACCACTTTTTACCTTATCTGAGTTGTGAACGTGAAACCCTGAATGGACTGCGAGGACGAGCTAGCCTAATGGTCTATTTATGTTAGAGCAGCTGCCTTCCTTGGTTGATCACTGGCACCTTCTCACGTCAAATCATCCACAGATAATTTTTTTAACTTATAGACACATAAGAATGTGTCTCTGGATTGAAAGTCTTGTGGTAGCTCCAGGAGGCCATGGCATGGGATTCTGGAACTTATTGGCTTGCTTACAAAACTGCTGAATGTACAAGTGGTCTGAGAGGCTAGTGGACTGTTTTAAGGGTTCATCTCCATTTTCCAACAGGTACACAAGAGGATAGAAGGGTGCCCAGACTAAGTAGGAAAGGCCTGGGGTACACGTGAGCTTTACTGTCAAATAACCCTTCTTCTAAAAGGTCAAATGCAGGTGAGGCATTTTCCAGTTACAAACGTAAAAAATCACCAATGGGTAGAAAGACCATTGGCTGAAAGTTATCGGGGAAGAGATAGTCACAGGGTCTCAAAATGCTATCCCTCAGATTGTTAATTGTTTACAGAGAAGAAAAGTTACCTTCAAGTGGAGAAATCTGTTGGATAAGTAATCAACCTTAGCAAATATAATAATGGAGCATACTTCACGTGCTTTCTGATGTGATATGCAGAGTAAGATTTAACATTACCCATGTGTATTCTTCCCCCAAAACATAGAAATTGAATCTAATCTAGAGGAAACAATCAGCCATATCCAAAGCGTGTGTCATTCTGCCTATGAATTGTATGGCATTGCACAAACCAGCTGGCCTGGATTCTTCAAAATTGTCAACATCATTAAAGAAAAAGAAATGCAAAGGAATTTTTCTGGATTAAAGGAGAATAAAGAGACAAGGCAAATAATTGCAATCTGTCATCTTTGGTTGATTCTAGACATCTCCTCTCACCCCCCAAAAAGCTATAAAGTATAAAATACATATTAGAGAATATTATTGATTCAAAGTTAAGTTTCTTGAGGTAATAAGAGTATTGCAATTATGTAAAAGAATGTCCTTGTTCTTAGGAGACACGTCCTAAATACTTAGGAGATAAGTATTTAGCGGTGAATTGCTGTAATGCCTGCAACTTACTTTTAAATGGTTAAGCAAACGTACACACATAAATGTGTGTATCTATCCACACAAAACCGTATATACATGTGTGTCTGGAGAGAGAGAGCTAATAGGCTAACGATAAGATAGCTCAGCTCAGTTGACAGGTCCCATATGGAAATGCCCAGCACTTGGCAATGGCCTGGCTTCTAGAAGAGATCAGATGGGTCAATAGTGGCCTACCACATGGCCAGAGATGGTCAATGTCTTCTTAACTCCATGCTGTTTCCTCGAGACACTTCAGATTTTGCTCATAAGATATGGCTCCCACAACTTCTTCATCTTTCACATACTGGTTCCCTTGTAAAGATATTATTTTATTTCATAATATGGCCCTAGAACCAGATTGGAACCAAATTTTAATCCAGGCTGTTAATTTACTAGCTATGTGGATTCGAGCAAATTACTTCATGTCTCCTGATCTCAGTACCCACATACGTAACAGATGGATAACAGTAATAATGATCTCATAGGGTTATTATGAGAAATGAAGGAGATAAAGAAAGAGTGCTCTTGGCACAGTGTCTTGCACGTCATAAGCACTCAATAAATATTTGCTTATTAATATTATTCTGGTGCATACTGGTCAGAGCTTGCAAGTAAATAGCACAATAATAAAAGGAAGAAACATGTACTGAGCACCTATTATGTGTTAGGCACTGTTACTGCTCAATGAACAACAGTGCAAGATCCTTGACCTAATGGAATTCACATTATAACCAATGCTTAATATACACCAAGAAAATTCTGAGTACCTTACAGGTATTAACTCGTTTAATTTTCAAAACTTCTCTGACTCTAGAGGTCTCATCTCAGACAGTCTGGCTAGCGGTTTGGCTTGGTGGAATTTTCCGGGGCTTCTGAAAAATAATTGAATTAACATGAAGATGTGTTCAGGGTTAGTGGGGAGGAGTTTGCTTTGCTATATTTTGTTTGTTTGTTTTCAACTCAGTGAAAATGTTCAATGACAAAAAACATCGTCTGGTTGAGCCAGCAGGTAAAGATCAAATAGAAATAATTGATAGAACACACTCCTCATTGCTAGGTGAACGATGTTTCCTGGGGTGGGGTAGGATGGAAGAGAGTGAGAAGAAAGCAGAACAAAGAAGAAATTCACCTCTTTTTCTTACAGACAGGTTTTAAGAAGCTTGGTTCACAAGGTTCTGGATTTCTACCTGATATCCCTGTTCTGGCCAATGTCGCCATGATTCTATGGATTGGAGGAGAGAAAGCACTTGGCATCAAAAGGAGTATAGTGCTGAGTGCCATATTTGAAATTCTGAATCATTTCCATTGGCCCATTCCTGGGCCCCCCTTTAGGAGTACTTGTGTGATTTTTTCTAGCTCTCTGTCTGTGGGTCTCCAGTCAGCTGCCTAGTTACACCGGCACTGTTGTGGCTCAGCATGAGTCAGAGGGGAGATTCTGTAAGCTCACCAGCTGTCTGTCGTCATCCTCTTACTTGTGGTTCCAAACCTGAAGATACATCTTTCTTTGTTGGTCATTCTTGGTGTGTCGATGAATGCCGTACATCTCCAGACATGTTCCAGGACTATCCCAAATCATTCTTACCACAAACCCCAAGACACCTTTCCAAATACATTTCCTTTCATTTATGAACCCCTGTGTATTTCCAGGAAAAGATTATCCATGTTTTTGTTTTGTGTCCAGTTACCTCATCCTACCGTTTAACAAGAAAAATTGGTGTTCTCCAAGAAGTCTCAATTTTTCTTTCATCGAAGGAAAGGATGGTCATGGTCTTAAACAAATTCAAGTCTGGCTGGGAACTCAAAGCCACAGGCTTTCACCTTTGCAAATACTACCTTTCTTCCTAATCAAAAAGGCCAGGCTGAGGGTCCAGGGAAAGCAAAACTATTTTAACAGCAAGATGGACAACACAACAGTAAATTAACAGTCACACAATTTATATTCTGTTGACAATGTTTTCTTGAGCACAGAAAATATTCTTATTCTCTGACTTCAGAATTTTACTTCTAAAAAATTGTCCTAAAGGCATGGTCACAGATATGCAAACAGATTAATGAACATCATACTATCATTTATCATAGTGGAGAAATTTTTACTTATTTTTAACTATCCAACAATATGTTATCGATGAAAAAATTACAGCATGTCCAAAACCTGAAATACTATGCAGCCACTAATGAATATTTAGCGACACAGGAAAATGTTGATAGCATGCTAAGTAACGAGGTAAGTCACACAAAAGAGGCATGAGAGTTAAAAAATCATGAGAAACAATAACTGAGGAATGTTTAGCTGTGTTTTCCATTGCCATCTGAGGATCTTTGCTCCAGAAAGAAAGGAAATCTCCATGTCGCAAGAATACAGGCAGAGTTTCCGGTTCTGGAGAGCTGGGGGATGGAGGCCGTGCCCTTTGAGGAGGAAAAGATGTTGGCTTTTTCAACATTCTTGTACGAATTGGTGTCCCCAGGACAGGGAAGGGACAAAGCGTGCCAAGTTTCAATAGGGGGATCTTGCTGACATGCAGTTCCCAGGAAGAGGAGGTCCGGTGACAGGGGTGACCCATGTGGGCCCTCAAGCATTAGTATGAGGGGCTATGGCTTATCATTATCTCTGGCCCTCCCTCTATTGGATTCTTCCCCTGAGGCACAAACATGCTGTGGTATTTCTCACCTCAGAACAGTAACCTTCCTTAACTCTGTACTTGTCCTTACCTACCTCTCCATTTTTGGAAGTTTGCCAGTGGTGGACTGTCTTCACTGCCTTTCCACATAGTGTTCGACGTGTTGCCATGCGTGTTTGCCCCACACAGTAGCACAGACAGTAGTGAGGCTGCCCTTGTCACCATCACCCAGGAGCTCTGTGTTCCCTTTCCTCAGTGTTCTCCAGCTCATTCTAGGCAGTCAGCCACTCGAGCTCTCTACGAACATCCACTCTCTCAGCTCCCACAACGTCTTGCTCTCTTCGTTTTCTTCCACCTCATTGGGCATCCCCGCCCATCCTCCTTTACTGTCTCTTCCTCAACATGGATGTACGAAGGACACAATCTGCCTCTGTTTCCTCTCTTCCTTCTCTCTCTAGGTAATATCATCCATTTTCAGAAATTTAAAAACCGTATTTATTCAAGGTCATTTTCATACCTGTGTAGGTCGAGGTATCCTGACTTTTGGACCCCTATTCCATATCATATAAAATGTATTAAGATGCACCCATAGTTCAAACTAAATGTACTTTTTGGGAGGAGGGGGAGTGCATTTTTTTATTGTGTGAAATACGCTTAACATAAAATTTGCCACTTTCACTATTTTTAAGGTAAACATTTTGGTGGCATTAATTACATTCAAATGGCGTACAACCATTCCCACTATTTCCAAACTTTTTCGTCACCCCAAACAGAAAGTATGTATCCCTTAAGAAATAACTCCCCATTTCCTCCTTCTTCCCAGCTTTTATGAACCTCTAATCCATTTTCAGTCTAATGAACCTGACTCCCCTAGATAAAATGTGCTTTCTTGCTGTTAAAAAAAAGAATTTCATCATTTTATTTTTGAAACTGTTTGGATGAAGCATTTAATTTAAAATTGGCCCTGATTTTCCAGCTACCACCAAGCAGAATTGCATCCTAACATTTGACAATTAATAAAGATGGTTTAAAGCTGCATTTGTAGACTGCTAGGCGTTATTTATTAAGTTTGATGTTTACTTTCATGCTTTGAATTTTTTTGAAAGATTTATTTATTTGAGAGAGAGAGAGAGAGAGCACATGCACACTTATGAGTGGGGGAAGGTGCAAAGGGAGAGAATCTTCAATCAGACTCCACACCGAGCATGGGGCTAAAACTCACAACGCATGAGATCATGACCTGACCTGTAACCAGGAGTCAGATGCTTAACCAACGGTGCCACCCAGGAGCCCCTCTTGTTTTGAATTTTTTTTAAAAATTTATACTTACATAAAGTTGCAAAATTACTACAGAGTCCTCGTACAGCTTTCACCCAGCTTCCTCCAGTGATGCCTTACATAATCATAATTCATTATCAATTATCTAGGCTTTATTTGGATGTCATCACTTTTAACATGTATCAATTATGGGTGTGGTTGTGTTGGCAATAGCTTTTATCACATGTGTATTTCTAGGTGCATGTAACTGCCAGCACAATAGGAATACAGAATGTTCCATCACTCACTCCATCATGACAAAAAAACTCGTTCACCCTGTCCCTTTACAATCACCCCTTCCTGTCCGGTCGCCTACTCTGGCAACCACGGGTCCATCGTCTGTCTCCATAATTATGTCATTTTGAGAATGTTATACACATGGAGTCATACCTTGGAGATTAGGCTTTTTTTCATTGAAAGCCTATCTTTCAAGTACCCTGCTCTCCTAGAAGGTGATCTCAATGGCCACATAGAATTGGTGGGTAGAGAGTGACATCTCAAAAGGAGAGAGGGGTGCCAGGGTGGCTCAGTTGGTTAATCGTCTGCCTTCAGTTCATGTCACGATAGCAGAGTACTGGGCACAAGTCCTGCTTTGGGCTCCTTGCTTAGTAGGGATCCTGCTTCTCCCTCTCCCTCTGCCTGCCACTCCCCCTGCTTGTGCTCTTTCTCTCATTTCTCTCTCTCTGTAAAATAAATAAATAAAATCTTTAAAAAAAAGAAAAAGGAGAAAAATTGTTTCAGTGTCAGTGATTTGGTCCACTAAACCTGAAAAATAGGTAACATATTCAACAGATTTCTTTTTTTAATTTTATTTATTTATTTGATATATAGAGAGAGACAGCAAGAGAGGGAACATAAGCAGGGGGAGCAGCAGACAGAGGGAGAATCAGGCTCCCCATTGAGCAGGGAGCCCTATGTGGGGCTTGATCTCAGGACCCTAGAATCATGACCTGAGCTGAAGGCAGACGCTTAATGACTGAGCCACCCAGGTGCCCCAGTTTCAACAGATTTCTAATCATTTGGCATCTCTGCACTCCTTGCAGAGGTATCTTCAGGAAATAAAAACCACATTTCTACCTTTGTCTCTGTCACTCACGTCCACGCTTCCACCTTTAACCAAGCCACCATGTCCTCTCACCTGACCACTCTGGTAAGTCTCTTAACCTCCCCTCCCCCCCCCCGCCCCCACTCTGTTTTTATCCTTCCCAAATCCACTCTCCAAAATCCATTCACGGCCCCTTCAATCCTTGCATAGTCACATCTCTGAAAACACCTCTTTAGAGAGACTTTTCTGACAATCCCATCACTTCTTCCTCCCCAACCCCTCCCAACAAGTATCTACCAAATCACCCCATTTTATTTTGTTCGCACACTTATGAAGAATGTCACAGTATTTATCTTGTAGTCATTTATTGTTTATTTGTCTTCCTCTTTTCTGTAAAATCATGCTTATGGCAACAAGTTCCTCCTGTCCCTAGCACCTGGAACACTTGGCCTAGCCTACGATCTCAGTAAATATTTATTGATGGAATGAATGATTAAATGAACATCTATGTGGCTTAAAAACTGCCCTGGAAATGCAGAAAGTAAGACAGCTGCCCTTACCTCACTATACAATTGCTCCGAAAATGCAGAAGAAAACTGAGACCTGCCACAGCAGTTGGGGATACGCAGACTGGCAGGATATTGTTGATGATTTTAAAATCCATCACCATGCTGAGTTCAAAACCTCAGCACTGTGGAAAATGCTGTTGGACCTTGCATGGTCACAGTGGTTAGGATGTTGGCTTTCACCTGAACTGCTTGGAGAAGAAAGATCTCTCTCTCTCTCTCTCTCTGCTCTCTTGCTGTGGCCTTATTTGATTTCTTTATATGTATAGTGATCACCCACTTGTGAACTCCTAAGCCACACGCCAATGGGAAGCACATGGCAAAGAGAGGCGAGTTTCACGCCAGTGCAGTGGAGGAACAACTTCAAATAAACTCAAGTTTGTAGGTTTACCTGAGCCACAGCACTCTATTTGGCCCTAACATCCCAATGGTAAGACCAGCCAGCACAATTGGATTGAATATTTCCTGATTCAGCAGGAAATTTATGTACTGATCCATTGATGGAGGTGGTGGAGAGAGGTTGATATTTGGCATTGAGACCAAAGAACAAAACTGATTCATGTTTCATAAGAAAAAGATTTTTCTCAAAAAAAAAAAAATTAAAGGCTTCTTCTTTCAGAGAGAAGAAGTGAAATGAGATTTGCTGCTAATTGAGAAAAAAAATAGTCTTTCAAATAAAATATTTCTGTACCATTTTGATAAGACAAGGGCTGGTCTTTAGCATGAATGAAATCTTTGGCCGTCTAGATAATAATGGATTTCTGAAGATATTAATTTACTTAAACAAAAATGTATTTCTTCGTACTGAGCAGGAATTCCTTGGGGTGCCAAGTGAGGAAGGTCTCATTAAGAATATGTATCTTTCTGTGTTTCCAGGAAGTCAGAGCTCATGGGCAACCGAAGTCATCAGAGGAAGCCAGGTCATTGAATTAGACATCTTAGTCATCTGGACAATGGGGGCTTTGGATTCCTCCAACCTGTGCCTTCTTTCCTTTGTCATCAAATACTGACTGGACCTACTATGAAAGAGAAGAGAAATGGACCAGAGAGTATGAGAGATTCCATGATGAGTGAGACACAGCTCCTGTCTTCAAACACTTAGCACCTAAGTACAAGAGAGAAAACATGTATGGATAGCTCTAAGACTACATGGAGAAAAGCCACAAGAAAGTTAGAGATAAGACGTTATGAAAGTCTGGAAAAGATAGAACTTATCTGGCTGAGATAGGAAACGGGGACAAGAGGTGAATCAGAATATTTTTGTGGAAGAGCCAACATCTGCAAGGGAATTTCAAGATGGTGGGCTTTGACCAGGAGGACCTGAGGCCAAAGGGGATTCCTTACAGGTGGAAGCATCCACAAACTCACCAGCAGAGGAGCGGTTCCCTGAGAAGGCAGCGGAGGAAATGGAGAAAATTGGTTTCATCTGTTCTGAAAAGGGCAGAGAAGAAGCTGTAGCCAAAGCTTCTTTGACTCAGAATTAGTTGCAGTATCAGCTTTGAGTCACAACATACAGGCCAAGACTGTATACGAGACCCCAAAGTTCAGTCCGGCAAAATACGGCTCAAGGGGACAAATCAACAAATACCCCGAAGACGTTTGCATTCCAGACTCAGAATTGCCTCCAACTGGGTGTGTAACTTCACTTCTTCATCTCTTAGCGAATTCCCTGAGCTACCTCACTGGCTTCTCCCGAATTATGAATGAGATCACTAAAATTCAACTTCAGAAATACCCTGGAGACTTCAGAGAGAGAAATTCATAAGGGCTGAGAGCATGGGCTTTTGGAGTCCGGTTGCTCATATTTTAGTCATAATGTTTCCTCCTACCTGCTTTGTAAACTTAGACAAACCTTTCCAAGCTCATTTCCTCCTCTAAAGATGGAGATAAAAGCACTATATAGTTCACGTGCTTCGTGCGTAAAGGTTAAGTCAGAACATTTGTATTAAGACTTTAATCCAATTTGGGCATCTAAGAAGTTAGCTGTATTATGAGTGAGTAAACAGCGGCCCCTCGTCAGGGAGTTTATGCTGCATTATACATTGCTACAGATGACAGCCTTGGGAGGAGGGTAATTAACTGACCCAAGAGATCTAGGATAGCATGGTGTCATTTGATTACTTAGAATACAGAATAAACCAGCATAAATGGATTAAGATCTCTTAGCCTGAGTTTTCTGGTTGAGTGGAGAGTCAAAAGGGATGACATTTAAAGATGAACCAGAAAATACCATTCAAGTAGAAAATTTTGAAACTAGAAAATCCAAATCTCTCTCTCTTTCTCTCTCTGTCTCTCTCTCTCTCTCTCTCACCAACCAACATTCTGGGAAGTGGGCCCTTCCTATGTTGAAGTTTGGAGCATAAAAGTGTTCTCCAGGAGTACTCATTTCACTCGTCATTGGAAGCAGCCCTCCCGCCATTGCCAATGGAGTTCCATCCTTCGTGTCTTTCAAACAGAAAGCTCGCAGGGTTCATTTGCCTTAGGATTTTCCCATATTTTTCATCCAAGGTGTTCACTGAATAATCGGGGGACTATACATGCAGTGGGCTCATAGAAACCTAACTTTTCGGAATGATTACCCAACATGTGCATCACAAATTTTGGCACCTCCCCACACCTGGGTCACTATTGTAATATTCTATTTCACTGGAATTTTAATATCTTCATTTAAAACAAGAAGTTAGCCAACTTTACATGGGATATTTTAGAACTGATCCATGTCTTACCCAACACTCTGTTCAGATCTCACTTTTTCTTGCCTATGGGAATGGGATAAAATACACAGTTTATCCAGGGAGGGTCATGCCAAATGGAGACATAGCACTTTGTTTAAAAAGCAGGTATCTTATTACTTACAACCCTCACCTTCTGGCCCGGCCTAATGCCGTAATTACTCTCTTAAATGTCCTTTTATTTAACATCATCCATCCTGTCTTCTTTTGTTACCATTATTTAGCTAACTAAACAGACCAAATACAATACCAAAGGCTAACGGAGGCATGAATCCAACTTGTGGAAATCTGCTTTTAATTTCAGATTATGGGACCAATTTCCTAGAAATTGCCACATTTTAAAGAAAATGGATTTTCCTTCTTTATGTCAAGAAATGGCTGATCTAATTAAATTCGGTTTAATCTAATAATGAGTCATGTTAGAGCTGTCTTCAAAATTAACATTTTAGTTCCAAATCCAAGCTTTAGTCATCAGAGGTATATTCTTCCTAGTCTGAATCAAAAATTGAATTATCAAATTCCCATGAGAACTTTCCCCGCTCTCCTAGAGACCTGTTAGAAGGTATGGAGATGAAAAGATAAAGTTGCATTGGCCTCTATGAAATGTTTTCCCTTCTGAAGAGACACTGAAATAATAATAATAAAAAAAAATACTGCTGGGAAATCAGGAAGCTCTGCATAAATGTAAGCTCCCGGAGAGTCAGCCGCATGATTAAGTTTTGCAAACCTGGTGCTTCACAGTGCACGCATCACACCCAAAGTTGCCGCTCAGTGAGTGAGTGCTGAAGGTGTGTGGACTTCCACCTTGCAAAGACCACGCTAAAAGTGAGTTGGACCCAAGACGGACAACTCTTCTCTGCTTTGCTCTCTACTACTCACAGCATGCACTTGAGATGAATGAATGAGCGACTCTGAAACTGACCAGACACCCCTGATTAGCTTGCTGTGTCTAGTTCGTATGGAATCTTCTGGCGGTGAGCAAACTATGCTGAGATCCTGGACAACAAGTAATGGAGCGAGCGTGACACTGGACCTGCCTCCCAGAGCGAGACTTCGGGGAACCAAGCAAATGACGATTTCACGTTACGTCACTTTGACCATTAGGAAGCCTTAGTTTTCTGCCAAGTTGGACCACTTAAAAACGCAGTTAGTAGTCCAGATTCCCTACTTTATTCTCTTAATAATAAGAAGCAGAAGGCAGAGTATACAGAACTAAAGAAATCACAGTGAAGTATAGGAAACTTCTACCTTACACAAGTGAGGAACTTCAGAATAGCCCGTAAGTGGTTGGGATGTGCCCCGACCCAGGGCAAATTGGTTGGGAAGTCACGACTTTCTCTGGGGAGCTTTTGCAGCCTGGGTGTATAGAGATGGCTATTGTTCTATGTTTATCCGGAGTGAAGCACATTCTTCGTTGCACCGATAACACAACTCCCCCAAGATGCATGGTTTTCACATGCCAATGAGACCAATCAGTTGCAAAAAGCACCGCTCGCTGAAGACATCAAAATGGAAAGCCTCTGCCTCAAGTCTTTGTATTATTCCCCTAAGTCTGAAAAACACCATCTTGACTTGGGTGGAATGGTACTGCAGAGAGGGGCTGGAAGCACCGTGAAGATAAACGAAACTCTGAATCTGTCCAGATTTAAGCAAAGAATAACAACAACGACCACAAAATCACAGAATTCAACAATTATAGAAATGCGGCCACTGGAAATTGACTCATAGAGCTTGACTCTTCATTAGCGATGCTGGCTTTGTTTATGGAAACTGGATTTTAATAACACTAGCCCTTCTTCAAGTTTTCATAATAATTTCATAAAGATAAAAGTTGATTAGCATATGGAATCTATACATACTCTACCGCATATTTACATGGATTTGTGTGCAAGGACGTGCATACCGGGAAAGAAGGCTAACCATGCTGGCCTCTACGATGGAGTCGTGCTTGGGGAGAAACACAATAGACATTGAACTGAAAAGATCAAAATTGTTTAATGGTTTTCTGACGTGCCTTCAGGCCACAGAGAATAGCATGTCCAATTGGAGGTACGGGGAGAATTTCGAGGCAGTCAAAAAAGAAATGAATCCTTCTCTTTCTCTTTTGCTTTTTGAAGTCTATAATATAATTTTTCAACATTGTCCTTTTGAAGTCTGACATTCAGCTGAAAATTCCTTGAGGATTGTGAGACCCTGGAAGGCATTACAAAGGAGGGCACGGAATGCCCTTTAATGTGGATCTTTAGGAGCTCAGACGACCCACGGAGCATTGAGAACCCTCTCAGTCCTCTAAGTCCAACATCCTACGAAAATGGATTTTAAGTCTGCCTTCTAACACGAACAGAACAAAAAACAAAAACAAACACTACTCTTACTCCTGATAGTATAAGCAAGCTGCTTAGTAATGGGGACACTCTTCATCCTGTTTTGTTCCCCTTGTCTTCCTTACACACGTTTGTTTGCAAGGGCTCTGAACTTCCCTGCTCCTGTATCCTTTTGATGGGTTCACCCACAGATTCCCAAGTTACAAGGGGTGGCGTGCACTTTCCTTCTGGACAACAGGCTGACCACGTCTTGGGTCTGTGTCCTTGAGCACTTGTGAAGACCCATTACATCACTCGTCCACCATTTAGCTCTGCTGCCTAGTTCTCTTCAGGACTACTCCAAATTTCTATCCTCCTCAAGCTTTCTGGTGTGAAAATTCATTTCCATTGGCTAATGGTACCAAGCGCCAAATCCAGGTCCTGAGTGTCCTTACCTCTGGGGAGGACAACCCCATCAGGGCCCTCCACCCCCAACCAGGCCATGACCTCCTGCTTTGGGGGCAAACAGGCCTCTGGGTGTGAGCTCCCTTGGCTTCCTTTTGGCCCTCTGTCTACACACCCCTCTACCTCCACGCCAGGCCTGGTCCCCTTCCAGTAGCAGAAAATGAGGCGTGTCTCCTCCTGGACCCTGGACCTCAAGCTTCCTATTGGACTTGCTCAGCCTTCTCTTCCATATTTTCCATTTCACCCGATTCTCCATCTTTCCAACCTCCCCTAGTTTCCCCATGGCTTATAAACTTGTTTAAATCAATCTCACCTAATTCTTTAAAATAGAATAAAAAGAAGTTCCGTTGACTTCCCTACCCTTTCCTTCACAGCTCTCCCTTTTTCATCTAAACTTCCTGAAAGTAGAGTTCTGCACTTTGTCTCCCTTTTGGCATCTCTCACTCACTCCTCAAACCACTCCTCATGGTCTCGGGTCCCGGCCCCTCTTCTCCTAAGGACATCAGGGACCTTTATAATAAAGACACCTCAAATTACTAAACACCTACCTCCTTGGACACTGTTGACCTCTCCCTCCTTCTTGAAATGCTCTCTTGACTTCCGTCTGGGGCCCTGCACAGTTCCTGAGCTCGGTTTCTTGTTATTCTCCTCTGTGGGTTCCTCCATTTCCCCCATCCCTTTAAATGGTGGCTTCTCCCAGGGTTTGGTCTCTGGCCCTATCTTCACTCCACACTGTCCTTGGTTGAGCTTCCCTAATCTCATAGACTGGGCAATCATTCACATATAAAGGGTGGCTGATTCCCTATTTCTCTGCCACATCTCCCCACCCCATCCCCAGGTTCAGATTCTCATCTACTCCTGCCTTGTGATCTTTTCCTTTCCGTATCAATTAGCATGTCCAACTCAGCATGTCCAAAACTTCCCCTCAATCCGTCCTCCCTCCATATTTTGTCTCAGACGTGACAACATCATTCTTGGTTGCATCACCCAGCTTCAGGTGACTTTTGCTCTTCAGTCCACCTGCTTTGTGCCCCCACGCTGCTAACCAGCCACCAAGTGCTTGGATTCACTTCCTAAGCACACCCCAAGTCTGCTCCCCTTCTTGACAACCGATGCCTCAGCTGAGGTACACGTCATCTCCCACGAGGGCTAGTGCAACGGGCTTCAAATGTGTCTTCCTGCACCCAGCTTTGTCCCCCTCAAATACATCCGGTATACCCCACCAGAGAGATCCATGACCTAAATCTGACCTGTCATTCACATCCCTGCTAGCCACAAGATAAAGTCTAAACCCTTCAGGGGGCTACATAGAGAAATACAGCATAGGATTTCCAATCAAGGAAAGCTGAAACAGAGCAGCCCTGTGAATGCTCGCTCCCATATGGCAAAAACCTGACATGTCAGCCTGTCTACTGGTAATTATAGTAAAATTATTTGCATGTGTGCTTATCTTCCAAACTAGATTGTCTTGAGAGAAAGAGGCTGTCCCCAGGAAAACGGGCTCAATGCCTGCAAAACAGTGAGAATTTAATAAGTGTCTGTTGTCGAAGTGGACATGGAGAGATCTTGCCGAACTTGTTAAGGTTCTCTGGAATCGGCTCCCAGAAATTGGAAGAGACGGAGGGAGAGTGGTGGGTAGATACTCTAGGCAAAGGGACAAAGAGGAATCTATGACAGGAGGAACTAACAAGAGGCAATGGGTATCCGGCTCCATGTGGCTGACTTTAAGAACAGAGGTGCCTCTGATTAGTAGGAAGGACTCAGTTACAGCAAAGAAAAGGAGAGGAAGAGATGCAAAGGAAAAGAGCTGTTTCAGGCCCGCTCTTGCCCTGTGCTGATAAGCCCAGAATGTACACTGGAATCTCTCTCTTTCTATATATACGTCTGTCGTTGGGAGCACAGACTGTCATCCCGTAGCCTTGACCTGACCTATCAGGTGTTTACCATATAGGTGTTAGTATTCCAGGGACATGATTAAGCCCGAGAAGTGTCTGCATTCAAGGACTAATGAGCTGCGGTGTAATGGAAGAACCTTTCCTTAGTAGGGAAATACCTCTCCAATCTCTTCGTAACACTTCCAGAGGGCCAGAAGATAGAGCCTCTATCTCTGTGTATACTTAAGCTCCAAAAGGTCCCACAAAGACCAGTAGTTAAGGCCCTAAAAGGAAGTCTTGAGTCCTTTATCACAGTACTGGCATTTTCCTGCTTATCTAAATGTAAAGGGCCTCCCCCTCCCCCACGGACGCTGTCTTTCTGTATTCTTCCTAAATTCTTATGAGTAAGGTTTGTGAAGTCAAAATGGTAGACAGATCTTGGGCATTATTGCATTATTATTATCAAAAATTTCCTGTGCTCATAGGCAAATAATGAAAACACACCTCTTTTGAACGGAACTACTTTTAAGAAAAGAAACTTCTTTTGGTCATTCTCCTTGCCTATTGATCGACTCCTTTTTCTGGAATCCTAATTTTCTTATTATTATTCAAATTCTCAAAGGAGTTCTCCGCTATTGCCCGCAAGGCGAAATTTTCATGGTCCGTGAGAAAACCATACTGTGTAAAGCTGCTGGATTATTGCAGTGTTATCCAGAATCTCCAAGATACGACATCTAGAAGGATGGTCAAATAGGACTGTCGGTGCTGTGATGAAGTCCCTGAAAGGGAACTATCATTTGTACGAAATGTCTCTTTATCCCTCTTTGTTTGTTCTTTCATTCTTTTTTTTTTTTAAAGATTTTATTTATTTATTTGACAGAGAGAGAGACAGCCAGTGAGAGAGGGAACACAAGCAGGGGGAGTGGGAGAGGAAGAAGCAGGCTCATAGCAGAGGAGCCCGATGTGGGGCTCGATCCCAGAATGTTGGGATCACGCCCTGAGCTGAAGGCAGAGGCTTAAAGACTGAGCCACCCAGGCGCCCCTTTTTTTTTTATACTCTGATGTTGTTTTCCCATTTATTTCGGCTAGGGTGAGGAGTTACTGCTCACCTCGTGGTACTCCTTTTTATCTTGATTCCACCAAGTCTCAGCAGATTACTTTTTTTAAAAGGTTTTATTTATCTATTCGAGAGCGGGGGGGGGGGGGGGGGCGGCGGAAGCAGAGGAAGAGGGACAAGCAGACTCCCCGCTGAGTGCAGAGCCCGATGCAGGGCTCGATCTCATGACCCCAAGATCATGACCTGAGCCGAAACCAAGAGTCGGATGCTTAATCAGCTGAGGTGGCAAGGCGCCCCCTCACAGGAGATCTAAATTGAATGTGAGGTTCAAGAGAAACTCAGATTAAGGAGCTGGAGAAGAAGCTTCGGCTCACTGTTGGTGGATATCGCCTGTTCCTTTTATCCTATTATAATGTAATTAAAAAGAACTCTATGATTGTGATCCCATAAATTATTCCTATAGTCATTCCAGAGGGTAATTTGGCAACATACGAAAAGTTTAAATGCATTGTCCTTTGAGCCAAGAAAAATTACAGGAATGTGTCTAGAAGAATATTCATCGATCATAGCATTATTTACTAAAACAAAAAATCTGGAAACGACCTAAAGAGGGTATTATTCAAAAGAAGAACAAAGAACAACTAGGCAGTCATTAAAAGTAATGACAGCCATAGTATAAGAAAAAAAAATGTTATAAAAAGGATATATAGTAAAATTTTCCCTTTTATTAAATTGTGTGTGTGCATTTTTAAAACTCCATAAGAGCATTCAAAATGTTAACGGCAGTTATTTCCAGGAAGCATAACATTAAATATTTCTAAAAAATACATTTTCATGCTATCTTGATATTTCATGAGCGTATATTATATCTCTTTTGAGGAGAGAAAGCACTAAACTTTGATACCAGAACTTTTGCAAGGTCCACGCAGGGCACCTCCCTGACCCAGAAGGAGTTCAGGAGACAAGAGGGCTTTCCCCTGAACCTCCCTGCACAGAACGGCTGACATACAGAAAGGTCACTATGGCAAATGCATTCTGCAAGCCAAGAAGCGTCACCATTTTGGCTCGCTGCCATAGAGTATTCGAGAAAACCCCAGCCCTGGGAATGGGGGTGCCAGCTTAGCAGGTCACGTGACACTCATATGAGACAAAGGTCAGTGGCCAGCCCGGAATGTTAACTGGAGAGGCCCTACGAACCACCGACGGACAGGTTGACCTGCTCCCTGCTCATTCTGGCCTCACCCCTCCGCGCTGACGATGGTCCCTAATCGCGCTCAGAGACAGACAACCCAGGGCTTACTGGTGTAAATATTCTGTGCATGCTAGACAGTACTTGCAAGACAAAACACAACTTGATTTAAAATAATAAACCTTCCATTGATGTTGATAATGAAGGAGATATATTACGAGGTCTTGCCTAATTTTGGAATCTTAAAAGTAATTCTTAGCATGTGGGACTAGTTATTTTATAATAAATAAATGATTTGAGCTATTTCTCCTTAGACTCCATAACAAGCTTTTTTGGTTTGGGGTTTGTTTTAACAACAGTAGCATGACACAATTCTCTTGGATTTCCCAGCCAGCAGGAAGGGGTCGCTGGCTAAAACTGGATGCAACTCCAGAGGCAGGAGCAGCTAGCTGGTCACACCAACTCCGGACACACCGCTCGTTCCCAGGGCTTTGGTTTCCCGTCCTCGCAGGTCATCGTTAGTATCTAATTCTAGGCTCTCTGCCTCCGATCACCTTAGCATAGCACCAGCAGCAGTGTTTCACTGTTCTAGACCAAAGAGACCCTCAAGAAGGATGCAAAGCTCGGCCTCAAAGGTGTATGTGGGAGAGGCTGACCTTCTGGAAAGGACCATCGGGCCATTCTCACTTGATGGGTGGGAACGTGGGAGGAGTGAGTGCAAGAGTAAAATGGGGAGTCGGACAGGTGACCCTCCAGGCTGACCTGGAACCGGAGATGTTGGTCACGCTGGGGGAGAGTGTGGACAGGAGAGGGAGGAAGGGCTTACATCGCATGAACACTTCCAGGTGTAAGAAGCTTCATTGGTGTTAAGAAGAGCTGACCTCTACGGAGCACCTACCATTCGCCCGGGGCTGGGCCGAAAGCTTTCCACCTGCCATCTGCTGAGCACAGCCACAGTCCCTGCGATGAGCACAATTATCCCCATCGGACAAGAGAGACAACTGAAGCTTCGAGGTCACACAGCTGTCAGTCATGGAACCGGAACCGCAAGCAAGTCCAACCCCAGAGCCTGAGCTCTTGACCATTAACTGAACTCCAGCACCTCTCAGCCACTCAGAGGAGGCAGCCGAGCCTGGGAGGCACCAGTCATTTGCCCGAAGTCGCGTGGCCCGTAGCTCAGCAAAGTAAGGGTTTGAAAGCAGATCTGACACCCAAGCACATGACCCATCAACTGCACACGAGGCTTGCCCAGACTCTGGCAGTGAGGGAAGGCTCTCGGCCCACTTAGCGGTGCTGCCCATGTGTCTCCACGTGGAGTCTTAGTAACGGGTCCAGCCTGAAACCCAAAATACATTCGAGAAAATTAAAAAAAAAAAAAAGATGCATGGGTTTCTGTGACCAACACGCCACATAACCAAGACAGTTTTAGACTAAGTTTCAGAGATCTTAAGATGCATGCTGTCACTTCTGTGGCATTTCCTTCTGTTCTGTTTTGCTTCCTCTCTGCACCTTTGTGTGGCTGACTTCACCAGCACCAAGGCCAACAGGGAGGGGAACAGATCCCTGGGCTGAGAGTCAGCAAAGGTCCAGGCCTGAATACAAACCTGACGTGAGGATTTCTTTTTTAGCTTATCTGCTTTTGCTGGAAGGACCTCTCTTTTTCCCCCGCCCTATCTTGCGAAAACCAGCTCTCAGGCAGCTTGACCAGCCTGGGGGGTATAACCGGTATCACATTCTATGGGCGCCCCGT
This sequence comes from Ailuropoda melanoleuca, assembly GCF_002007445.2. Lineage (NCBI taxonomy): Eukaryota > Metazoa > Chordata > Mammalia > Carnivora > Ursidae > Ailuropoda > Ailuropoda melanoleuca. The sequence continues at coordinate 26,082,266 of NC_048232.1, forward strand.
TTGCAGGGGCAAAATGTGTTCATGAGTGAGTCTGTCAGGCCACAGCTCCAAGCCTCTGAGTTTTCCCTGTGTCTCATGTGCTATGGGCCAGAGTCTCAGTGAGTCGTGGGTGCCTCTGGTCTCCCTTGGCCTCTCCTTGCTTGGCCCCCGTGAATGATGGTGGGTGTTCACAGTTCTCATCCTCATGTCAGGAAACACCACCATCACCACTGGGAAGATGGCTTTAGGAAGAACAGAAAGATCTCCCACCCTTCTTTCAGGCTGCTCGGTGAAGATATGTCTGGCCCCTGGGCCTTGAGGACTTGGTGGAGAGGTCCAGAGATGGCTCACTGCCCAGTGCCTTGCTGTATCTTGTCCCCAGGGCTCCTGTGTGCCCACAGAGACTCTCAAGAGAACAGTTCCTTCAGCTACCATGCTCACCCCTGCCTGAGTGGAGGGCAGAATCTAGGCTGCTCTTTCCCATCTCTCGTGAACTCTACAGGGAACAACCGCCCTATCTTCCGTCCGCAGACATGAAACAAAGAGGCCCCAGCCTGCTTCGCCAGAAAAGGTGGTGAGGGTGCATGTGGTCGGCAGCTTCTGAGCTGGCTCCCAGTGACCCCTTCTTGGAACTCAGGCCCTTGTGGGATCTCCTCCCCTTGAGTGAGGGTCAGACCCAGTGACTTGCTTCTAATGAACAGAATATGACAAAATGAAGCAATTCACTTCTCGGATTAGGTTATGCTATAGACTGAATGTTCGTGTGCCCCAAAACGCAGATGTTGACTCCTCATACCCCATGTGACAGTACTTGTGGGGTCTTTGTGAGGTTATTAGGTCATTGAGATTAGTGCCCTCGTAAAGAGGCCCGAGAGCGATCCCTTGCCCCTTCCACCATGTTTGGACACAGGGGGAAGATGGCAGTCATGAGGAAGCGGGCCCTCACCAGACATTGAATCTGTTGGCGCCTTGATCTTGGACTTCCAGCATCCAGAACGGAGAAGAGTAAATGTTTGTTGTTTATAAGCCATCTGGTCTGTGATATTTCATTAGAGCAGGACTGAGACAGGTTACAATGACTGTGACTTAGGTCTCGTGTGCCCTCTCTCGGGCTCTGTCTGATGAAGCCAGCTGCCATGTGATGAGCTCTCCCTTGGAGAGGCCTGAGTGGCAAGCACATGAGAGAGGCTTCCAGCTGACCCCTCGTGAGGACCTGAGTCCCACCAACCACCGCGTGAGCCAGCTGGGAAGCAGAGCCTTCCCACTGAGCCTTGAGGTGGCTGCAGCCTTGGAAGAGAGCCTAGCAAAGCCACACCTGAATTCCTGAACCACGGTATCTGAGAAAAGAGCCGCTCTGTTTTTGTTTTGTTTTAAGACACTAAGTTTTGGGGTCACGTCTTACTCAGCAATGTGTAACTAAGAACAGGAAGGAAATCTCTGAGACCCATTAACCTCCGTAGTCTAGGTTCCTCTGGAAAAATATCCCAGCTTTGCTTGGCCAAGCTGGCAGGAGAGCAGGGGTTCCCATACCGAGGCAAATGTAGCTGAGCTCTTCAAGTCCCCGGTGTCAGTGGCCCAAAGGATTTCCATCCAGCCATCTGCAAAGGAGGCCTGACCTCAGGACCGAGCAATGAACAAGCCTATGGATCTCTCCCTCCCAGATTCGGAGCGACCTTGTGGAGGTCCCCGGAGAGGCTTCACGTTGAAGGTAAAGCTGTAGCTCTCTGGGTCCACTTAGTCACGTGCCGGGTTCTAGCACGTGAAATGCATAAGATACGCATAGAGAGTTTGCTAGATGCCAGGAGCTGTTGCCATATCTGGTCTGGAGCAGGCATACAATAGTATTTGTTGGCTACCGTACTGGAAGTGGTGGTAGTAGCAGTAATGATACTGATAATAGTAGTAACGGGCATTTACTCTGCCCTCTCTTTTGCCAACTACTGTGCCAAGGGATTCGGGTTCTTTTTCTCATTACTCCTCACAACCACCCTACGAGGTACGTGTCGCTAGCCCCATTTTGCCCGTGGAGAAAACCGAAGCCAAGGGAGTTATACCAGCTTCTTCAAGGTTGCACTGAGGATGTAAGACAAAGAGGAGACATGGGGTTCTGGCTTCACTCTGCCTGTTTCCGGCATGGATGGCCAGTGTCCCCGGCGTGCATTCTGGCCCGCGGGTGGGGGTGTGGCCGACGGGCAGGTGCACCCCTGCACCTGCAGTCCCGAACCTGTGTGAGTCCATTCGCCCTTGCCGGAACAACTTCCTGAAAAGCTTGCTAAGGATCTCGGTGCCTGCCTAACTCCCCCAAGGACCATACTGGCTGTGAGACTGCAGCTTTTTACCTTGGAAACAAATTCTACCTGGTGCGCTTTGGAAGAGAATTCCTTATGCTCCCCCCGATCCTGAAGGGCATTTGGCTCTTGAGATAAGTGGACCAGCACATACCAACCACCAGCACCAGGGCCCCTGGCTGAAAAATCTCTATTACTTCCGGTCCTATCTGCCCCACTTTCCCATGTCCAGTGTATCTAGAAACATGTTTAGGAAACTGGAAAACAAAAACACCTCCTTGAGATAAGGACTGTTTCAGAAGAAGCCTAAAAATAAAGTCCAGTCGTGACCAGCACACACCGACACGTCAGACGGGCCCGCTCGAGTCTTGTCTGAGAAGCATCGGCTGCCTGATGTCAGGCAGGAAGGTATTGTCATCTCTGAGGACCCCCCCCCCATTCATTCATCTGTAACCGCGCTGTCCCACACGGCAGGCGCTGGCCACCGGAAACGTGCTGTCGGGGTAACGCTCACACCAGACTTCAATGCCTAAGGCCAAAAAGAAATGTAAAACAAAACTATTAATACATTTTCATGAACTCCATGTCCTTCGTATTACTGTTAATAGCATTTATATTGGTTTTATTAAAAATTGTAATATTTTGGATATATTAGGTTAAGTCCAATGTGCTATGAGAACTTTTTAACAAGAGAATCATGGTCTCGATTTAGTCAGGCTGGCCTCGTGTGCTTAATCCAAAATGTCCCCACCTTGGGAAGGGGCTCCCTGGGGCCCTGGAGACGCTTGCTACTCTCCTCGGCAAACCACGGGCCGGTGACTCCATAGAGGGGGCGCTGGGGACCAGGGCAGAGGGAGACAGAATCCTGTGGGCATATTTAATCTTCTGAATTCTTTCTGAACTCACTACCAAGTTTATTACTTGTTTGTTGCCCTCTGGGCAGAAGGAATTAAAACTTAAAAAAAGAGAAAAAACTCTCCAGTGGAGAAATAGATCAAAGGCAGCTGACCTTGGTCAGTGGCGTGCAGGATAAATATTATTTCGTGGCTCAAACAAATCTTCTGGCAGCCTGGGCAAGACATGTTGATAAGGCACTTTTATGTCTCTTCTCTCCACTCCCCATTCCCCCAACCCCGGTGACCTCTTCTTCTGAATTCTCTGAGAGGCCCCTGGTGATATTTTAATAATCAGAAAGCAAAGGCAATCATCCGAGCAGAACTGAGATGAGGTTCCCGTTCCCCGTTTGTCTCACTAAGCACCCGGCGGGGTGGGATGTGGGATGTGTTATTACTTTGGAAAGCCATTTCTCTTCTGTGTTTGAGTCTGCATGACCACAGGCTACATAATTTTCTGGCCCTATCACCTCCAAGGAGACGATTTTAATGCATTTTTGAAAGTGCCTTCTGAAAAATGGAATCTTAGGAGGAGTGGCCAGCAGCCTGGTGACAGCTAATGCTGATAGGGTCCTGGGCACTTGGAGCCGAGGGGCCGCGCACCAGGAACTTAACAGACTCCCGGTATCTTGTGATAACAAGACACGTTGCATTTATTGGACAGTAGCGACATGCAAGGCACACCGTCCGGGGCTTTACAGACATCGTCCCATTTGATCCTCACAGCAACCCTGCTGGGGATTCCTGATTGTTCTTTGATTTTTTACTGAACTCATCCAAGGTCACACAACTACTAAGTGGCAGAGTCAAAATCAAAATCAAGTCTGTGTGATCCCTAAGCCCAGGCTCTGAACCCCCAAGCTAAGGCAATCACACGGCCACGTCTTCTGTACTGTGCTCCTACACTTTCAGTTAAATGGTCAAACTAAGCATTTTTCTGACTTTTTTTTTTAAGATTTTATTTATTTATTTGACAGAGAGCACAAGTAGGCAGAGTGACAGGCAGAGGGAGAGGGAGAAGTGGGGTCTCCACTGAGCAGGGAGCCCGATGCGGGGCTCGATCCCAGGACCCTGGGATCATGACTTGAGCCAAAGGCAGCCACTTAACTGACTGAGCCACCCAGTCGCCCCATTTTTCTGACTTTCTTTTCTTCTTCTTCCTGACTTTCTTAATGAAGGAAGTTTTCCAACCAGGCCCTGCAACTTTTAGAGTTTCTGTTACCATCACACATCTCTTTCAATTTGAGTTTATTTGAAGGTCATTGTACAGACAATTCAGGGCTGCTGCTACAGTTATTCACCATAGAGCTCTGCGAGGTACCATCCATTATGATGTTGTGCAGTGCACAACCCACACAATGGTGCCCAGGGCCTGTCATAAGGAAGGTCAGAAGGTCCCTGATTTACTTGTTACCAGCTCCTGTCCTCCCATGTCATTCCTCGATGAATCCACAACAGTGTACTAAATGTCAAAAGGGCCCCATAGCATTGATTTAAATATCCCTGGGCTTCTTCTCAATGTATTTAAGGTAATTCACTTAACTTCCAAGTCACTTCTGTGGCTCTCTTCTCTAATCTCTCTTTAGGTAAAGTAGTGAGAACCAGAGACTCAACGCGAACGAAATCGCTTCTGGCGTTATGATTGTATGAGAGCCTGTGAAGTTGACAAAGTTCACCTCCAAGGTCACGGGACTTAACATGAAAAATCCTGAAACCTACGTACGCAACGAAGTTTCCTCAGAACCTATGTGTGGATCCCTGGATGATTACTTTTGGGGACCGATGATTACATTTTTCCTGTTAAACAGCCTCAAGAGTGATTTTTTAAAAACTTTTTTTTTTAATTTGAGGTTATATTCGATTGGGGAAAAAGTAATCAAGAAAGATACTGAAGTTTTATCTACTAACACAAAGTGAGATACTGAAATAATGATACTGATTTTCTAGTGTTAGCTTGCAAACAGGCTCATGAAAATTCGAAGAGATGTTTTACTCTACATGGAGGGATGGCATCGTCTTGAAATAAATACGATCGTTGTAAAGAAAACTAGTCATTGGATCCGTAAAATTGAGGTTTAAAAGAAATAACCTTATTTCTTCTTAGTCACGTCTGTCATGAGAGAAGAAAGCACACTCCTGGTGCTGTGCTCCGGACGGCATACTGAGGAACACAAGGTAAAAATAAATTGAAATAACTACCCCCAAAATGCTAAAATGAACTCTGTGGCTTGGCATGCCGTTTAGGGCTTATGTTTAAAAACTTATTTTTAAAAGAAAAGCAATTCAGAGGAGAGAGAAACCACTGAAATGGTAGTTTCTCTGCCAACTTTAGCTCCTGACCATTGAGATGCCTGGCAACCAAATGTTCCATAAACTGCAAATGCCAAGTAGCAGCCTTGGGCTGCCTGTGAGCTCACGCGCGCACACACACTTGCCCGGAGGATTACTTATTGTGGCTAGAGGCCAGGTTGTTTATGTATCTGCCGTTAACCCGGCTTCTGAACCCCAGACTTAGGCAAAGGGGTCCCGTAGCCATGCCGCGTCGGCAGGGGCAGGTGCAGAGCCACGGGAGGAGCCAGGGACCGGTGCCCCCGGCAGGGTTCCCCAAAGGAACAAGGGCAGAGCCTAGCATGCCCAGTTAGCTGAATGTGCCAATCAGATAAGCCACCCCGCTTTCCCAGAGGTCAGGTTAGCGAGTGAGAAAGGCCAGGAGTGTTCATCTACCGGGATGGAAATATTAGGGGTGCTTCTCCTGACTGGTCAGCTAGGACTAGTGGGAAAGAACACCCGGAGACTTGAACTCAGCCTCTTCCCCACTTGCTGGCTTTTCACGCCGGCCCCTTAACAACGTGTCTGTTGCAGAGTAAGTAATGACTACACGTCGGTTATTCCAGTATTACCCTGAGGTCCCTATTTATCTGCAAAATGAGCTTCTTGGACATGGTTTTCTCTGAGTTTCCTCCCAGTTATGGAATTTGCAAACAACTTGCTGTCTGACTAAAGTCATTTATACAATAGCCTGGGGGTTGACTAAATTAAACTTTCCCCCCCTAAGCCAGTGGCCTTGTGTCAACACAGCCAGGGACCCTTCCCCCCAGTGACCACCGAGCGGTATCTGGGATGCAAGAAAGAGCAGATCTCTCCAGAGAAGGTGCTCTGTGGGCGCACAGGACTGGTTTGGGAGACAACCATCAGTATATTTACAAACAGAAGCCATTACTTAGAGAAGAGGAAGAAAACCAGGGGCTACAGGAATAAAAGAAGAAAAAGCCAGCAACCAAGGCAAGTGGAGACAGCAATAACCTCATATAGAAAAGTGGCCCCGTGTGGTGAAGACTTCTCTCCACGAACTGCAAACGTTAATAAAAGACGCCAATCCTCTTGTTCAGGTGGGGCAATGTCAAAACTTAATGCTGTCCCAGCACCAACACATTGTCATTTTCAAAATTAGAATCCTTGGAAAAAGAGATGTGTTTGAGTGTGACAGGCAAATGAGCACCTTTACTGCATTGGTTCCAAGTATAAAAATGAGCCAAGGGGCACCTCATTAAAGGTATGAACCTGGACCTTTGGTTCTCAGGAGGGTGCAGGGGACATTTGGCAAGGTCTGGAGATACTTCGGATTGTTGCAATTGGAGCTGGGGTACTACTGGCATCTCGTGGGAAGAGGTCAGGGATACGGCTTGGCATCCAACAATGCACAGGACAGCCCCTCCCCCACAGCAAAGAATTGTCCAGTCCAAATAGCAATAGCCTTGGGGTTGAGAAGCCCTGAGCTACACTGGGGCAGAGCAAATGAAAGCTGTAGCATAATGGTGGTGGCTTCTGAGCTGTTCACTGCCATTAGAAGCAATATATTTTTTAAAGATTTTATTTACTTTTTATTTAAGAGAAAGAGCACATACGCAGGTAAGCAGGAAGAGGGGTAGAGGGGGAGGGAGAGGGAAAATGAGAAAGAGAGAGAATCTGAAGCAGACTCCGTGCTGAGCTCAGAGCCCAACACGGGGCTCGATCCCACGACCCTGAGATCATGACCTGAGCCAAAACCAACAGTTGGCTGCTCAACGGACTGAGCCACCCTGGCGCCCCGGAAGCATTATTTAAACCATCCCAGGGGCTCTTGAAGCTCATAGCTCCCTGGTAAATCTGTTTGCAAAATCTGCCTTCCACAAACAGGATCGGCAGGGTGGCCCTCTTAAGTGTTGGTTGGTTCCCCTCAGGGGCAATACAGAACCCACCAGGTGCATGCATCCCATGAGTTTATAAGCTGAACCAGTTCAGTCTGAAAAATGCAAATAAGTGATAATTGTTCTCTGAAACCATTTCTGAAAAATGCAAATAAGTGATAATTGTTCTCTGAAACCATTTCCCTATAGAAAGAAGGAGCTAGAGATGGTTGAAATGGGGAAATCAGGAGTTACCTTGCCACTCAAGTCAGACCACGCAAGCCTGTCTGGCAAGTATGTAAGTTTAGGGTAGTATGTCCCCCTGCCTAGCTGGAAAGTTGGAAGGGGCCCCACATGCATACTAACTAAATTGCTTCTCACAAAATGGTTAGACAAAACTGGTCATCCAGGGAGACAAGGCCTAGATAGAAAAGATTAGTTAGCAGTGGGAGAATGGAAAGTTCTAGATAAACTTGTTGTTATTTTAAGACCTAAAAATACTGCTCACAGGAGCTTGAACGCATGTAGTTAGACCTTGGATAAGCAAGAGTCCACATTCCCTAGTGAGAAATTTCCACCACTACCCCAGCTTCTTTCTCGAAATATCCAGTTTCATTAGGTGTCCCCATGTTTCCTTTTGTCTGCCTGCCTTCACCTACAAGGGGGCAGTGGCCCCCCTGCCATATCGCGGGCGGAGATTCCCAGTCATATCCATCTACGTGCCGCAGTTTCCAGCTGGTTTTGGATCAACACCACCACCTTAGCAAAGACGCCTCACTCAGGAGTGCCACCTACTGGACAAAGGGAAAAGGGCAGAAAAACAGAACTCAAAGGTGAGCAGGAATGAGTGATTCTCTTCGAAACTCTGATTTCTGGTCAGAGCCATGTGCTAAGATGCTTCACCTGGGCCCAGATTTAATGCAGTTTGCTTTACTTTGGTTTTTTAAAATTATCTCGAATCAGAGGTAAAAACCACTGGTACAGCGCCTGACTGCGACCTAGATCAGGGATAAAAATTAGTGCTTATCCCTAAGGGCCAGGCTGGTGCACTGCTGGGGTTACCTGGAGGCTGGGGGAAGAAATACTCTGAAAATTACCCAGTGTAATTGAGAAGACTTGGGGCAGAAATGGGAAGGAGTGTCACTATATGGTCCCAGCGGTCATGCCCAATCCTGGTAATGGAAAGACAACTAGACTTTACTATGTATTTCTGCATAGCAGAATTTCTGATAAGATGATTTGAATCTGTGGTCAACATAAACCAATCCAGGATTTGGAAAGTTCGGATTTTGGCCACCTTATTAAGGCTTCCCATTTCCAATTAGGAATCGAACTTTAAAATCTTATGCTTAGCTAATTTTGGAACGTGGCAGAGCTTGAAACCTAGCCCTTTGCAGCTCTAATTTACACTCACTAAAGAAAATAAAGTCACCAAGTAAATGTGCGGCATTGAAGTCTTATTCACATTTTATATGGGGGGGGGAAACTCAGGCTTTCAGCTATTTCTATTAAATTAAGCACCATTAAAATTATTACTTGGTGAGTCCTCTCCATGTCCAAAGCACTCTCCTAGGCAAATTTGCTTTCTGGCGTAATCCTAGGTACTGTGCCATTTTGTAGACAAAACCTGAGGAAGCTCAGAGAAGCTGCGTGCCTTGCCTGAGGTAACAGTGTGAGGGACTGAGCTCTCTATAGCCATCCTGTCTTTGTCTCCTGCATATAGCGTCAGACTCCAGGACTTGAAAAGGAGGCAAAATAATTTCTTCAGTCTTCTTAACTAACTCTAGTCACAAGTGAGTTCCCACTGGTGCTAGTTTCTGGGGGATCATGTTGGAATCTTCTTCTCAGAATTTCCTCACAGCAGCATGGCAGGAATTCTCCAGTCTACAATATGGCGGACCATGGAGACAAGGAGGGCGTCAGTGACTGTAGACCATAGCAGGAAGGAGAGACCTGGGGATAAGGAGAAGAGAGACCATAATCCAGGCGTGGGTTTCTCTTTTCTTTCATTTTATAAGAATATGTGAGTATTGTGGTTCATATATTCGAAACCTCATTAATAAATATTAAGATAGCAAATGTCCATTTTTTAAATGTTAATAACTCATCGGGTTTGTAGATTAAACCTCATAACTCTAACAAATTAAACTAAAATAATGAGGTCAAAAGGAAAGAACAGTAGATGGAGGGGAAATGAATGTGTTCTAAAACCTCATTTTTGGTTTTCTTTCCCCAAAAGAGCACCCAGCCAGAATGAACTTCAAATATGAAGAAATACCACAAAGAATGTGTTTTCTGTTCTTACCTCCCTGCTTTATTGAAAACTCCATTCACTGTTCCTCCAGTAAGTTCCTTCCCTCAACAATCGGGCCACTGTCCCTGAGACTTGGCAAGGGCTTTTGACATAACCAACAGCAAGGGAAATGTTTTAACAGCTCTGCTAATACGGCAACAGAGGTTTATTGTTATCAAACGGACACTTTGGGCAGAGTGGCTATAGCTTCCATAGGCCCACCTGCTCTGCTTGGGGACCCGCCAGTCGTAAGGGCCAAGTCCCTGCAAGACGGAGGATTAGCTCTCAGGCTGGCGAGCAGGGACCACAGAGCACAGAGATTTGGAGTTGGCGAGAGCTGAGTTTGAGTCCAAATTCTCTGACAGACTCTGTGACCTGTGGCAAGTTGCTTAATATTTTTAAAGCTAAGTATTAAAAAGCTTAGCATTTTACCTGGCACATAATAAGCACTCAATAAACAGCAGGGCTTTTTTTCCCCTTAAGTTTTTTTTTATTTGAGTTATTTTATATATAATAAATTGCATAAATATGTATTTGCCTAAATCTTCAGTGTAGACTTTGATGATTTTCTCCATACATAAACATCACCAGATCAAAATACAGAGCATTTCTAGCATCCAAGAGCACTACGTACGTCATGCCCCTTCTCCATTAGAACTGAGCCCCTCAGAGGAAACAACTTTCTTGATGTCTATTACCAAATGTAGACTTTGTTCTCGAACTTTCTAGAAATTTCATCATACAGTATATACACTTTTTGTGTCTGGTTTCTTTCACTCTGCATTTTGTCTTTGTGTTATTTTGTGTATCAGAAGATTGTTCTATTTCGTTGAATAATATTCTGTTATGTGAATACACCACAATTTATTTCTCAATTTTACTGGGGATGGACATCCGAGTTTTTTCCAGTTTAGGGTTATCGTGAACAAGTCTGCTATGAACCCTCTTGTACCATGTCATTATTTTTTATAGGCAGAGAGTACAAAATCTGCTTCCCTCATTACTGGTAGACCAAAATTGGTTCCAAAACCATTTTTTCTCTTCTGCTTTTCTCATCTATCATTTCAGTGAATATATTCAAATATGAACTGCAGCAACTTCTAATTTTTTCCACTTCTGTATCTCTCCCTATGTACTGTATTGTTTAGCTTCTGAAGAAAAAAAGTATCACAGGTACCCGGAGAATTCCACGGCAATATCTGCAAAGAGTTTCATTTTTTAAAATAAATATATAAAATGATTGAATTTAAAAATTTCACAAAAACTGTCTGTTCTTTCTTTCAGAAAGTATTTCTTTAGACTAAACTATGAGACAAGAACCGTAGGAAACAAGCTGTTTCCTACAACAAGCTGTAGGGAAAAAAAACAAAGGTTAGTGTGATATGACTCTTACTTTCAAAAGCTTGTAGTCTAGAAGGAGGGAAGATGTCAGTCACAGTGTTACGGGGTCAAAGATGTTTAGGTGCAGCAGGAGAGGCTCAGAGAAATCCCACAGAAGTTCACAGGAGGAACTCACAGGAGTCCTCTTTCCCACACAAATCGTCTTACCGGAGCACAGAACCCTCTAGCACATACCACGTCGCTAGTAAATGGAGTAATGGGAAACTTAAATCAGTCAACGTTTATCAAGAGCCTATGAAGACACTGTGCAACCTGGTGTGTTGCACACTTAAAGAATACTGTGATAGAAGGTGTCCCTAAAACACAGGGCTGATGGGATGGTGTGTCTCCCCCAACTTAATTGCCTGGAAAGAAATGTTTTCCATTTTAGTTTGCCCTCAAGGTCAAGTAAAAACCCCGTTTACCTGAAGTTCTTTACCTGAGGCTACAGAGGAAAGACATTGCCCTTTCTCCAAGTTACAGGGGAAACTGAGGCACAAAGAAATTGAAGGCGTTTAGTCCAAATGCTTTAAATAAAAGATAGCTTGGTTAAAAAAAAAAAACAGAACAAAACAAGTAAGGACACTGTACAGGAAGCCAGGAAAAGTGTAGCCACGGCTCTGTGATCTTATCTCAGACGTAAAGGCTCCCTTGGAAGCAAGCAATCGATCCAGGGCCAGCATACGGTGGAGAGGCAGACCTGTGCTGGGAAAATGCAAACACAGCAACAGCGAAGAGAGCTGGTTGTTGGGTACCGGCCATTTCCCTAAATGTGTATTTTTCTATATTTCCATGCATGTGTACATCTCAGAGACTTTCCACTCAAAACATGGGCGGCCCGAACACCATCTCCTCCTCCCTCGCTCTCTTACCCTTTAAAACTCAATACTACAGCCCCCATGATGCCTCAGGCAGGGGAGACCACCTTAAGCGAGCATTTGTCTGACATTCAAGAGGTCTAGAAATTGTGCAGTAAATGTCTGTTAAATATAAATATTTACGTTTCAAGTTTTTATATTGGTAGGCAATTTCACTGTAAGTATGAAAATGAATAGTCATAAAGATCTGGTCGTTCTCACTAAATTGAAGAGTGTGAGTCCAAGCCTCAGACAATAAAATCCCTCTCCCAGAGCAAAGCTCTTTGCTCCACCCTGTTGTTTGAAGACTGCTGCCCGGTGTGGGTGTGCATGCAACGCTGGCCCTCCATCTGCCCGCAGGATTTCCATTGACGTAGGTGGGAACCCTGGATTCCAAATGTGTAACCCCAAATAGGTCAGGAAGGGAGGACCGTCACAACAGGGAATCTGTCTTTCCACTGTCAGTGTGTGACAGTTCTCATGAGAGAAAGTCATGAAATCCTTCATCCTCTGCTCTCATTATTTCAACCAATAGGCCTTAATTCGAGAGGACACTTAGCAGCCCCATCTGTGCGTTTTTCTCTGTAACTGGAGTGATGTCTCATCACTAGAAATCCCTTCTTCATCGATCCTCTATAGACGAAGAGATTAATGCACTATGGACATCTCTTCGAAGCTGCTCAAGGATCCAGAAAGGCAAGAAAAATGCAAAACCCATCTAGGGTCAATCCAACTTGTGTTTGGCTTTGCCTGTGTGTCCGGTGTGGCATTCGGCCTTCACCAGCTACATCCTGAGCCATGCCTGGAGCCCTGTGCTGGGTGGCCACCGATTCCTCTCGCTGATGTGTCCCAGTGGGGCTGAAATACCATTTCACTGGTTGGGGGGGAGGGGCGGGGTGGATGAGTTAAGTTGTGGTCCCAATAAAAATGAAAAGGCCCCTAGTAAAAGAGAAAATGAAGCCTGTAGACTTATTTCAATTGGACAGCTGGTTAAAAGTTGGTTGGGAAAGAGGGAGTGAAGGGAGGCAGGTTGGAAGGGCGAGCAAAGGGAAAAGCCAGCTGAAATGCCCCGCGTGCTCGACCCTGGGGAAAGGGCTCTCTGAGGGCAATGGGTGAGCCAAGTTCCCTGTCCTCACACCTGGGCCGAGCATCAGCCCTTCAAGTGGCTTTCAGCAAGGTTTACGAGGCTGAGGCTTTTCTGTTCGCTGTGACACCCACATCATAAACAACATGATATATTTCATGATTGCACTTGACTCATGCGACCATCCTAGGAGATGGGTATGGATGGCCCAGGTTATGGATTCGGATTTTCAGCCTGACCTGCCCATCGTGGCACAGATCATGAGTGACAGTGCCTGTCCTCTCCTGCCACCCAGCACAGCAAGGCCGGGGGCACCCACAGCCCAGGGAGGCGTGGTCCACAGATGTGGCAGAATGTGATTGCATTCAGGTATCATCCAGCATCGGCTTCAGGCATCCCCGAGGGGAGGCCACCAGGGAGGCTTCGTCACCACTCCTATTTTCATCGAGCTTTTGTGGTCCACGCTGAAAATAAAAAAGCAAGCTGTCAGCATCAGATGCCCTGAGATTACCAGTGCGAGAAAAGAGCGCCTCTGTCGTTCCGCCAGCCTGCTGCTTCCAAACTTTCTCCCCAGTCCATCTTCCACATCGGTTACACCATCGAATGGAGCCCAGGGGTAACATGTCACCACACCCCCGGGAAAGGTCCAAACCTGCCTGTGGGGGTGGAGCCGGCACCAAGTTCCACTGAGAAAGCCATCTGGGAAGAGCTGGGACCTGGATTAGCGGGTGGAGTCGCGTTCCTGGCTGTCGCACCGGGTATCTGATCAACATGTCCTCTCCTTTCGTCACAATGTACATTTGTGTAGTGCTTTAGAGTTGACAAAGGCTTTTTATTCATTACTCCATTATAACCTCAAAACAATTATGAGAGGTAATTCCTGATTTTACAACCAAGGAAGCCAAGAGGTTGAATGACTGGCTTTGCATGACCAGGTCAATGAACGTCAACGTCAAAACGGGAATCCAAGTGTGCTGGGTATTTTTTACTATTAAGTTTTTCAAACATAAGAAAGGTAGAGAGAAGAGATCATCTCTCTACGCCCATCACCTAGCTTTAATAACTCTTAAGATCTTTCCAGATTTGCTTCATCTATTTTTGGTTTGCTGAAATAATTTCCCAGACATCCCATCATTCCTCCCCAAAGTGCGAGGTGTGCATCTCTTTAAAAAGAAAACTACCTCTATTTTCTGACTTTAAACCCGCGGTCTGCCCACTACTCCCTCACACACCCGTGGAACTCACCTTCGTCATCCGTGCCTGCGGAGCTCGTGCTGAACGAGGTGAGCTCTGGGCTTGTTTCCATTTTGAAATTTCTGTTTCTGGTGTTTGCAACCAAAGCAACATTCACCCTGACAGTTTTGGGCACTGTTGTCTCCTCACCTTTCAAAGGTGTTCCCTCTCCTGTTCCTGACTCCAGGACTTCATGGCTCCTCAGCAGGGGAGCTGAGACAGCCAAGTTGGGGTGACTGATAAAATCAGAGCTGGGTTGCCCAGTGTAAACAGATCAAGTGCGTCCTTGAGGTATTAATGAGCAGAGTGGAGACACTTGAACAGTTTCTAAAGGAATGGATGTGGGGGCGCCCGGGTGGCTCAGTCAGTGGAATGTCCAACTCTTGGTTTCCGCTCAGGTCATGATCTCAGGGTCATGGGATTGAGCCCCACGTCAGGCTCTGCACTCATTGCAGAATCTTCCTGGGATTCTCTCTCCTTCTCTCCTGCTCTCTCTCTCTCAAATAAATAAATAAATCTTAAAAAAAAAGAATAATGGATGTGAAAAATTACAAACACCCAGGATTGAAGTATTTATCTTCAGAAAATAAGAACTTGATTGGTTTTTGTGACACCTCTGCTATGGTTTAGTAAGGTTTGTGTACTGGATTTTCAGGGAGCACCATGACTTTTGCAGTATAAGGACCCCGCTGGCTCCCACCAGGATAAGGACCCGAGAATTAAAGCTGCTGAGTAGGAAAATTGAATTCCAGCCTTGTTTGCAGATCCAGTGAAAGACCCTAGGTGTTTGGTAATTGGGAGATGGATTTTCTAAGGCACATGGATGGGATAAGACGCCCCTCCTCACAGCTTGGCTGAGCGCCAGCTCCTCGAGTGGCTTTCAGAAAGGTTTACGGGACTGTTTTCCTGTTTGCGGTGACATCTACCACATCCCGAAAGGAAGGGCTGTATTGTCAGGGTCTCAGCGGATTCATGCGCCCCTCCTACGACACAGATGTTAAAAGCCCCGCCTTGTGGGTTAGGACATTCCTCTTGAGAGGCTCAGGGGAAAGGCATCCCAGGATAGCCTGCAAATTTCTGGGGAATAGGGTCACTCCGGTGTGAGCAGTGGCTGTTGTCACCATGTGTAAGAAGGTGGCGGGGCCTGATGCAATCCTCAGGGTTCTTGAGGGGAGCCGTCTGCCCGGAGGACCATCTCGGTACCCCTAGCGATCCCCACTTCTCTCGGAGGCAGGGTCTGCGATGAGCCGAGTTTCACATGCAGGCACGCTCAGGGTGCTGCCCCTGGGGCCTTTCACCCCGAGCCCCCCCTCTGGGGCAGGGCCAAGCGGGAAGCCTGGCTCAGCGCCTCGGCCAGCCGGGCTGGAAAGCCTGCCCCGAGTCTGGGCCTGTTGCAGCCAACAGAATTTATACCACGCAGACAACGTATACCAGACGCTGTCTTGAAGCATCTGGTCTCGAGAAGCAGTTTATTGATCTGGCAGATGATTAAAAGACAACAGAGATGAGCTCAAGTGATGCTTTGGTTTTTCCATCCTGACAGTGAATCTGAAATTTCCTTGGGGATCATTAGTCCGTCTACTGCTGCAGGAGAGGCAGATGACTCCTCAGAGCAGACAAAGGTCACGAGAGTGTCCCGTCACCGTCTCCTGGCCCTCGCCCGCTCTCAGCAAGACACCCGGGGGAGCGACACGTTCCACCCCGGCTTGGCGCATGCCAACGCCTCATTCCAGCTCATGCCTCTGCCAAAGGAGCCCTCATGCTGTCTATCCAAGGGGCTCTGCTCGCCTCTCTGTTTACGGGGCGAGGGAGATGCTTGTTGCACTGCTGCAAGATTTGAAGCCAGCTCTAAAAGAAAGAAGACAAAGACGCTGGCTCATACGCACGGCAGAGGGCTGACCGCTTTCAGCGAGGAGGGAAGAGGGACGGAACTTGGGCCCCTGTGCCTGAACTCACCTGGAGCTGTCATCTGAAACAGACAGCACTCCTGCCAAACCTTGGACGGCCTACGGTGCCACACCGCACTATACTTGGCCTTGTCACTAAGCAGATACGTTCTGGTCGGAGGAGAAATGACGGGGGCTTCGGTGCTCCGGGGGCAGATTATTTACAACCTGTTCCTAATGCGAGAGCTTTTACAGCAGTGGTTTTGTGGACAAAAGTACATATTAAAAGGCTAATGTAATCGCTCATGTTGGCAGTGAAATATAACCGGATTGGGTTTCAGCGGGACACCTATAGCAATGGAGCACGCTTCAATCTGATTAGAGAGCGAACGGCTCTCTCCTGGAACAAATTATGTGCTCCCCAGGCCAGCACTCGGAGAGCCCGAGGAGCAAATGAGTCCTGGCAATTAACTTCTCCGAAGCGAGGTTCTCTTTCCTCCTCTCACACACTCTCTGACACCAGCTGCTGAGCTACCAAAGAAAGCTGATTCTGCTTTGGAAACCTCGAACAACAACAGCCAGACCTAAATTGCCCTTCTTGCCTCAAAATTCTTTGCAAAATTTGCTTTAGCATCAAAACACTGTGGCCCAGAAAAGCATTCATACACAAAATTAGATGGTACATTAGATGGTACTGCCTCGCAGGGAACTTCCCCAGATGTTTTTATGGTGTGTAGGGGGACATTTTTAAAGATAAAATGAGCCCCATTTGCCATTCCCACCCCCAACTCCTCCAGCCCTAGCAGCCCACTGTTTTTTGTCAAAGATAGTTGGAGTTACAGCTCATTAATCATCCACCACCCAGATGGACCCTGCCAAGGATGCTGATAGCATCAGGGCCGCGGTGGGGGGGTTGGCAGCCTGCATAGGTAGGACAGGACAGGACGGGTGGCAGGGCGACATTCTCTCCAGCCAGGTCTGCCAGGCCAGCGGCCCAAGTAGCTTCTGTTTCTTGGTTTTGTTTACAAAGATTGAAGGCTCATGCTCTAACTCAGGCTCAGATCAGCTGGGCAAGCTCTCTGACAACGGAGTCTTCAGGACCTGAGGACTAACCACACTCCCGGGGCCATCGAAATTGCTGGCATGATTCAAAGCAGCCAGAAGTAGTCAGCATTCAAGACATTCCTTGTGTTTACTTATGTTCTGATTGTGCAGGTAAGTTTCGTTCAATCCTAACAACACCAGAGCAATTCTATTGCTGGATATTAGCTAGACCCGTTTGTGAATTAAACAGTATACACAAACACACACACACACACACACACACACACACCCTCAGAGGAAACACGCAGTGTTTTCACATATTGGCCATAGTTTCTAAACTCAACATTGGGACAGCTAGTGCAAGAAGCAAGGGCCATATTGTTGCATCTGGGGAAAGCAGATGTACCAAAGACCAAAAAAAAAAAAAAAAAAAAAAATCAACAGGTCATGTATCAAAATCCAAAGTTCTCCAGATGAGAAGTTTCAACAAGCAAATCATTTGCTTTCCTCCTAAAGAGATGGACCAGTGTCAGGTGATCACATTAAGACCCAACAAGAGTTTTTAAGAGGAGAGCCGTAACCTGTTCACAAATAGCCCTAAGTGCTCTTGAGAGGTGGCCCGGACTGCATTTTAGAGGTGAAAATTTAGAGACGAAAGATGAGAGGCCTACCCCATGTCACTTGGGAAAGTCTCATTCTGTGACACTCTATTTAATACCCATTCCATTAGCCCCCTGCCAAAGACACTCATTTCCTTCCTCAGGTGGTGACTTTAATGGACATAAAGTCAAATTCTGGCATATGGCAGACCTTACTTCCTTTACCAGTTCTCTGTTTTGGGGAGATGGAGGGGGAGAGAGAGAGAAACCCAGACAGTGGGGGTGGGAGGTGGCGGTGGAGTACCATGGTTCGTGTGTTTGGATTTCCCTGCATGGGGGTGGTGGGTGAGGGCTTATTACCTGAAGTTAGCTGGGATCTTGTGAATATTCTGAATCACACTAGGAGGGGTTTGTGTGAGTCATGGGATTTTAAAATTATCAGTTAAAGAAAAGAGTTCAGGGATAAACACAGCACCACTCCTTTGTTTTAATGCCATCCTCTCCATCGGCTGGTATAATTACCCAGTTAGGAAACCATGTGACCCGTGGATGGGTTGTCAGCTTAAGGAGTGTGTCATCTACTTGGCCTTATTCAATGTCATCAAAAGCTTGTTGTAAAGAAAATCCCAGAATCCAGATGACTCAAGCACACAGAAGCTTGCTTGTAAACAGGGGCATTTACAAAAGATCTTAGGCAAAATATTAAGATAGAGAAAACTGCCTTCTGAGATTGTGCCAGTGACTCAAAGATGCACAGACATGCCACATTAGGCGCGGGGACGTCGTCATTCAAAAAGCATATTCTAGAACCCGCACCCACTCTCACATTATCCCACCCCTGAAGTCCAAAGAAGGTCAAACTAGCGGGAATTGTAAATAAGAGTTGTCAAATGAAGATGCACACAGAAGGCCTCAAAATGATGAGTGGGGTTTTTACCAAGGGCTTTAGACAAGTAACTTTCATTAGTGTTAATGAGAGCTGTCCTACCTAAAATCGACTCTTAAGCAAGTTGAGTAAATACCCTTAAAGGTATGAAACAAAGTCCTCTCTCTTTACATTTGAAAAAATAAAAGGAAGGAAAATTTAACAGCAGGGTTCAGACATGCCCCAAGACTCCATAAATAAAAGGTTTTATTTAAAAGATAAGGTGAACTCTGGGCCTCTATAATAGTCCATCTCTGTGAGATCAATGCTATGGCGTTTGTAGAAAATGAAACTCTCAGAGAAGCCAAGACTTTTCTTGTCAAAACATGGAGATTATTTTCTAGCAACCAAGTTCAGTCCTTTTGACCTTGCATGCCCTTAAGGTAAATGAGATAATAAAACAGCACGCGAGAGATGGAATCGGATAGCTAATGTGTGGGGAGAAGGAGAAAGGTATTTAGATCTTTGGGGAGAACTCCCCTTCATCCAGATGCTTTTAGTAAAAAGGTGCATCCTCCATTGTTTCCCACTGTATTGGAAAGACAGACCCAGCTTACTTGGAATGGGGTTTTGTTTTTATTTCGGACCTAGAGGCGGTGGCTGCTACGTCAGAAGCAATCCTCACTACCTCAGCCACGCGCGCTGGGGTTGTGGCGCTGCAGGCATGGCGTGCACTTGGGGGGGTGGGGAGGGGGGAGAGGTTGTGCTGGGAACACACTGCCATCCCTTTTTCAGATGTGCTGGCAAGAGGGGCTCTGGCTGGCCTTGTAAAAGTAGCTCCACAGCAAATCATTAGCACATCTAACCTCAATATTTTGAAATCCAGAAACAACATTGAGTCATGCTGGTCGTACTGTAAAGTTTTATTGCGTTTTTTTAAACAGAGTCAAAAACAAGCTGGGAATCATGTGAATTATCTCTTTACATGTGTCAAGCCCAGGAATTTGGCACATGGATCACAATGATGGAATGGAGCAGGGAAGCCACCGCGAATGTCATTAGAGAAAAATTGCCCGGGGCCCGGCGATGTATGGCACTTCATCAGGCGGGTTCTCCCATTGTCTGAACCACATACCTGGCATGGCGTCTGACCTGAGAAGCCCGGGCTATAAATACCCTTCGTCCTGTACTAAAAATAGAGACTCGTTTGAGGCAAAAGAATCCACAGGGAAAAAGTATTGACCGCTGCTGACATCAATTTGTGTCTTCCAGTATCTGTGTTTCTCTGGCCATGCTTTCCGTGAGCCTGCAACATTGGGGATCTTTGACAGGATTTTCAGGAAAAAAATTGAATGGAGGAAGGATTCTCTTCTGGGGAAAGCTCTGTATGCATCAATGGTGAAAACAACCTGTCAACATTTCCTAGATGCTTTCATGAATCTCCAGGTCCACCTTCTCTGGAAACAGTCCACCAAAATCACCTGTCATATCAACGTTGTAAAAATGCTTGGTTTCAGGAGTGTCTAGGAATGACTTCTTAGCCTATAGCATCCAAGGTCACAAGAACAGACAACGTTCCAAGGTTCCCAGGCACACAAGGGGACCTAACTAAACTGACCAAAATCCAAACTAACGTCTTGTATAAGAGGAACGCTAAACAGATGAGAAAATCTAATGAAGTATTTCAGAAGAAAACAAGTAGACTCATGGTACCAGGCACAAAACAGATTATAAAGTCACAAAAGTTACACAGATATGGCATTAGAACCAGAACGGGCAAAGAAATCGATGTTCAGTATGTGTAGAACACACCCCAAAATTCAATATTATATGAAAAAGCTACTGTGTCCATTTGGTGGAGAACACATAGGTGATTATTTTTTTTTAAAAGATTTTATTTATTTATTTGACAGAGAGAGAGAGACAGCCAGCGAGAGAGGGAAAACAAGCAGGGGAAGTGGGAGAGGAAGAAGCAGGCTCCCAGCGGAGGAGCCTGATGTGGGGCTCGATCCCATAACGCTGGGATCACGCCCTGAGCCGAAGGCAGACGCTTAATGACTGAGCCACCCAGGCGCCCCCACATAGGTGATTATTAAGTTGTTTAAGTATAACTGATGAACTCTTTAGCAAACAGCAAGTTAGAGATTTACCCCCATGGCTTATACTAAAAGAAATCCCAAATGGATTTAAAAGGTAAGTGTTTAACATAAAATCATAAAAAAAGAAAATGTACCTGACTGCTTATAAAGTTGTTTTATGAGAAGGGAAGGATTTTTTAAAGAGGCCGAAAACCATAGGGAAAAGAGGCAGAAACCATAGGGGAAAGAAAGCAATGCATGCAAAACAAAACACACATGCAGAGGGAATAACAGGTAAAGATGAATAAGAAATGCATTAAAGAAGACGCACACACAGTCATGGTGTGAATATGGCAGCTCTTGGCTGGCTGCGCCAATCACCATTTGTGAAACTCTTCTCCCTTATTCATTTCCACCCTAAAAACTGAAAAATCTCAATACTCACTTTTTGCACCTGCAGACATGGCTGCCCAGGTGATGTGAATCTGCACAAAGAGCTGTGAGAAGAGGTTTGCATGATTCTTTGTTAGACAATTCATGATCTCCATTTCTGTAGGGTTGCCTACTGGAGATTTATTTTGTTTCAGTTTTGCCAGATGAATAAGTTCTAGAGATCTGCTGTAGGTCATCGTGTGCAGAGTTCCCCATACAGTATTGTATACTTTGAAATGTGTTAAGCAGGTAGGTCTCACGTTGTTAAGTGTTCTCGCCACAAACAAAACAAAACAACAAACAAATGAAAAGCACAAAGGAACTCCGGGAAACTTTGGGAGGTGTTGGATATGCCCATCTTGATTGTGGCGATGGTATCGGTGTGCACACATATGTCCAAACTCAACAAATCGTACTTGTCAAATATGTGCAGTTCTTTATGTAGCAATTACACCTCACCAAGGCTGTTTAAAAAATAAATAAAAGTTATGTATAGAATGTTTTTTGAAAAGTTCAAAGAAAAGGTTGCCACCACATCTTCGTTTCTTCCCATCTTGAATAAGGGTGTGAAGCCTGGAGCAGGGGCAGCCATTTTGTGACTTTGAGGGAAGATTAAGGGGGTTGCAGAAGCTTTAGCTTCAATAGGGACAGCCTTCAGCAGCTGCCAGTCTCCTGTTTTTAGAAGAAAAACTAAACCCTGTTTGTCTAAGGTAACTTAAATCTCTATTACTTTGTAGGAAATGCATCCCTAACTGATTGAGGGTAACAACTGTTACAGATCATCACACAACACACACTATCCACCCAACTCCTGAATTTCCAAAAGAAAAGGAGGGAACAGAGTATGTATTCAGAAGATATACTGCAGAATAACGTTTTTATTTTATTTTTCCATAATTGTGCTATTTAGAATAACATGTTTAAATTCCAGAAAGATCATTAATTTATAAACAGGCAATACCTGACATTCTAGATAATTAACAAAGCCTCTAAAGAGCCCTTGGAATGACTGATTCTGTTAGCAAATCAACAAAAAGTGATAAAGACATACTATAAGATGTTCATTTGAACACTATATTGTCAAAATTAAAAAAGGAGGATACAAAAAGGAGATTGGTTAATGAATAATTGCAAATCTATAAAATTAAATAAAACGTGGCTGTTATCAAACATGTTGTAAAATATTTAGTAACATGGGAAAATTGATGCTATATGCTTAAGTGAAAATTATAAGACAGAATACACGGTACCTAATCATTTTTGCTGCTAAAGACGGAGACCAAATCAATCTTGTTTATCACTGGATTCCCAGTGCCTAGGACAGGGCCTGCCACGTATTAGTGTGGTTTTAAATTTTTGTTAAATAAATTAATGTGAAAGAAACAAAGTGAACTACTACTAGAGGGTTTTTTTCTTTTTTCTTTGTTCAAATACGATCCCGTTTTTCATATTTTCCATTTATTTTTCATTAAATATATATGACTTTTATAATTAGGAGAAAGTTAAAAGACAACAAATGAAGTAAACCTGTCTTTTCCCCCGACATCACTCCTGGCCTTGGTATGGATACGGAGCATGCAGACCTGACTTCTTATGGGCCACGCTTGGTGTGGATCTGAGCAGGCCTTGGCGTATGCCATCCCCTCGAGGCCATGCTATAGGGGGTGAGCAAAATCCTCACCCTTCTCTTTGCCCACTCAGCCATTGCTGTCGCCGGTATCAGCCGGCTGCTCCCTTCCCCTGCTGCTGGCTTCCATGGAGCGCTCTTAAAATCCTCACTTTTCTGTTCACCATCCTCCTCTCTCTTCACCCCTCCACCAAGAACCCGGATTCTGCACCCCATTATCGTTGTTCCTTCAATNAAAATCCTCACCCTTCTCTTTGCCCACTCAGCCATTGCTGTCGCCGGTATCAGCCGGCTGCTCCCTTCCCCTGCTGCTGGCTTCCATGGAGCGCTCTTAAAATCCTCACTTTTCTGTTCACCATCCTCCTCTCTCTTCACCCCTCCACCAAGAACCCGGATTCTGCACCCCGTTATCGTTGTTCCTTCAATCTAATTTGTGTTTGATAACGTGACAAGAAGCTATCGTGAATAGGCGTTTTTTTTTTTTTTTCTTTCTTTCCAGGGTAATGTCGTCAGCAGAAATAGCCCTAGTGTACCCCAAATTTGGCCCAAATGGCAGAACTATGATGGTGATGCTCCCCCATGAAACCTCCAGAAAGGTTCAGATTTAAGNCCAGAAAGGTTCCGATTTAAGATATGGGGTTGGTCTCAAGTGTGAAGGGTAGGCCAGGTCAGTTCCTGGAGAACAAAGGCAATTGTGATGGATTCGGGGTAGGAAAATGGCAAGTTATGACAAACTCACTCCCCTCGACCCTATATCTACCATCACTCCCTGTAAGGTAGCTCTTTTGGATGTGTCAGTGGAGAGAAATCTCATTGCCCTCATCGAGGGAGCCCTAAGACTTATAGGACAGTATTGCTTTTTCCTCTAATGAACAAGTTCCGACATTGCTGGGAGAACGTGCTGGTGCAATCCTGTCCCTCCTCTGTGCTGACCGCTTGTCTTCCTATCCCCACCTGCCTCTCTTCCCAAACTCCTTCCCACTTGACAGTTCCTGACCATCACACCAGCTATTCAATGTTGAGGGTGCCTGCCTTATGAGGACCCTACTCTTGCCATCGGCCTCATCATTTACAACATGTCCCACTCACCCTGTGCTTACGTGCAGTCCTCGTCCCCACTGCCATTGCCATGGTGGTATTTTGGAGATCTTGCACCTACTTCACAGCAGAAGGAAATAAAGGATATTTTTAGAAATGAAGAAGAGTAAGATGGAAAAAGGAAGAACAGTATAGGAGGCTGGGGGCTTCTAGAATTCTCCAGGGGCTCCGCTGAGAGGTAGCAGTGTGCTGTCAAGGATTTCATAAAAACTGGCCCAAGTCTCTGAGAGACACTCAAATGCTCACGTTCCCAGGACCTCTCAGCTTTGCAGGATTCACCTAGACCACTGCAGTCACCCGGGCCTATCAGGTACAGAGGTCTGATCCTGCAGCAGAACTGCCTGCCCACAGGGGGACAGATGGCGATGTGGAGCAGAGGAAAGCCATGTTTCCATCATCCCACTTTCTCCTCAAAGGCCGCCTACAGACCCACACCTTGGGCCCTACTTCTGTTCTCCAACTCATCGGCCAGGGGCTGGCCGATGGGGCACTGACCCAGGGCGCGCCCGAGAGCACAGCAGCTCCTTCCCGCAATCCCCAGCCGTCCCTGCACCCGGCTGCCCCAGGGAAGGACTCCGGGGAGCTGTGTCCCAAGCACAGGCTCAGGAAAGGTGGGGGGCCATTCCTTCAGCCTTCATTTAGCGTCTACTATTTAAGGACATGACGCTGAGGTTCAGAGCTGAATAAGACGCCGTCAAGAGACTGCCAGAGCACGGTATGCCCAACTGCCACATCATGGCTCTCTGGTGACACTAGCCCTTCTCACTGAGGAGGACACCAAGATGCAGGGCCGTCACACAGGCGGCTCTTGTGTTCACACAGTTGATACTTCACTCTTTCGTCTCCTTCCCCATGTCAACTCTCCATGAAGGAACATCAACGGCAGAAGTGGGAAACAGCACAAAGAACTACTAAACCTGTTTTTAATCTCCTCTTA
The DNA here is from genome assembly GCF_002007445.2 of Ailuropoda melanoleuca. Lineage (NCBI taxonomy): Eukaryota > Metazoa > Chordata > Mammalia > Carnivora > Ursidae > Ailuropoda > Ailuropoda melanoleuca. The sequence goes on from NC_048232.1 coordinate 26,107,005, forward strand.
CATATTTTTTTTAAAAAGACCTTGTTAGAAATTCATTAAAAAACCGACCTCATCTCCTCCTGTCCCCGCGCATTTCGTTCCTGCTGAATCCCCCTCTTCCGTCATTCGTACACGCACGTACGAATTCATACACACACGTACACACATTCGTCCCTGCAGTAGCTGTGAAAAACAGGTTCTCGGGTTGTTTCCTATTTTCCCTGGGTCTGATCAAATTGAGTCAGAGATAGTGCATTTTTTTTTTTTTGGTGATCTAGAAAGCAAAAATATAAAGTTTCAAGCAGTGTTTATAAAAATAAAAATTCTGTGGCGGCCTAGGTTGTCCTGGAAGTTTGTGGGGTTATCGAGGGCCAGCTTTTGTCTACAAAGTGCAGAGCAGAGGCTCATGAACTGTTCTGAGCGTGCTTACGTGTGTGTAAGCACCACCCTACCAACAGTCAACATATGCACAGGGCTTGCGCAAGAGACTGAAGGATTGAACCCCGTATGTATGTGTATTTCACAGTGAAATATATGTGTGGAAATGTGACATATTGAATGTGTCTACTGTGCTTATAACACAGATAAAGACAGAGAGAGACGTCAACAGTGAACACCCAGGAATGCCCTCTTTCTCACACAGGGACTCCCAGGGCTCAGCAGTAGCCAGGGCACGACCAGAGTGGGGTCACCTTGATTTCTTTGCGTGGCCTTAGAAAGAAAGGACACTGCTATGCCGGTATCATATGCTGAAACACCAGGAAATTTCAGAGCCTCTGTGTTGCACTCTGTTGTGAAAAGCATCCATTAATTTTCCACCTGACACAGGAATGGCTTTGACAAGAGGTACGACATTGAATCTTCTTTCCTTACCTTTGCGCTTATAAACGTGAGATCCATGCTTATTTTGAAAAGTACTCCCGTTGTCAATGAGAGAACACAGAGAAAGCCTAGAGGACAAGAGTGCAAGTTTCAACAAATTAAAGAAAGTAAGGAAAGTGTTTAGAGCGTACAAGTAGTCTAATTAGAATGAACCCCTTACTTCCCTCTGCCTTTAAGGCAATCTGGAGTCTTGGTCCCTTGGTTTGCCAAGTGAAATGTTTTTTTCTGCTCTACTAGTGACCCAGTAAGTTACATGGTGTAGTTTTATTGAAAAAACATGTGCAAAACGTCTCCAGAGCAGCAATGGGGATGAGACTACTTGCTCCACTCCCTTTAAAACAACCAACACTGGGGAGCTCGTGCTAGTTAACTGAAGAAAGGCCCAGCATTCCAGGCCCCCCGAGCAACAGTATTCAAAGCAGCGGACAATGGTCATAAATCTCTGTGATGAGCCGAGTACAGTATTTAGCCTGACCTACCCTCACAGAGTGTGTGTATGTGTGCGTGTGTGGTGTGGTATGTGTTTATGTGTGTCTTGTTTTTGTTCCCTAGTCCTGGGATCCATCTCCATCTCTGTACTTGTTTTGTTTAGAATTCCAAAATGCAAATTGTGACTTGCTGCCTGGGAACACTACGAAGTCCTTCCTCACAAACACTGAGGAAAGAGAAAACTCACAGATTTCCCACAAAAGTGGCTGTCCACTCCTATTAGAGACAATGATTTTCATTATGGGTTCACAGAAAATAAAACACTTTTTTTTTTTTTGAATGAGAAATAGGAGACTCTGCGATCCTTCTGAATTAATAGGAGAAACGGGGCTTAAGGGTCTCTTCACTGACTTTAAACACACACACACACACACACACGGAGCTTAAAAACAAAGCCTCTTGAATTTTAACAGAATTTTATAGAATTTCTAGAGCTTTCTATAAGATACATACAGTCACGGTATTTTTGATTAAATGAAAAAAAAATGATGATTCCATGGGTATGTCCCTTTTCCCATAAAACAGGTTAGAGACCATTTTGAAACAGGGTTTTCTTCCTAAATAGTTCTCATAGAAAGCTGGTGCAAGAGTTAAATCAGGAGAAGGTATGTATCAGGAATAGATGCAAAGTTCCCAGCACTGGCTATCTTTCTCCCCACTCCCCAGAAATCTCTGGCTGTCACATTTGTCAGTTTAGACATGGTTGGACACAAAAACTACTTTTATTCTGGAAACATGAAGATGTTCCCCTGGGCACTGGGGATCAATAGCATTTGTCCATCACTCCAGGACAGGTCCTTCATGTCCAAGAGAATCTTCCTTCTGAAATTCTCGGTTCTGTGTGTCTGCTGTAATCATTGCATCCAAATGCTTCATACACCCAGATCACTTTTCAGGGGAACTGAAAACAATAGTTTTGCTGACTTCTAAAGAGGACTAAGAAAGCATTGGTCAGGAAGGTCAGTCTTTAAGAAATGGCACCAAAGCATGGACGGCACTAGAGGAGATAATGCTAAGTGAAATAAGTCAAGCAGAGAAGGACAATTATCATATGATTTCTCTCATCTATGGAAAATAAGAAATAGGAAGATCAGTAGGAGAAGAAAGGGATAAAGAAAGGGGGGGGTAATCAGAAGGGGGAACGAAGCACGAGAGACTATGGACTATGAGAAACAAACTGAGGGCCTCAGAGGGGAGGGGAGTGGGGGAATGGGATAGACCAGTGATGGGTAGTAAGGAGGGCACGTATTGCATGGTGCACTGGGTGTTATACGCAACTAATGAATCATTGAACTTTACATTGGAAACCAGGGATGTACTGTATGGTGACTAACATAATATAATAAAAAAACATTTTAAAAAATGGCACCAAAGGCCCTACCTTTCTCTATGTGAAGTAATCTGAGTTCTTTTGTAATCCAGATCTCCATACCAGTCCAGCTGGTGGCCTCCAATTCACAGTACTGGTCTCCTCTTTCAGGTCAAATCACAGAAGACCCATTTTGAAATGCAAGTACTTCATTCAAGAGGGGCTGAGTCCACTGAACCATGATTAAATCTGAGCAAGAAAAACAGAGAATGACATTGAAGGGAAGGGCAAAGGAGTTCAGACGTCAATAGAGTTTAGACGTCAATAGAGTAGACATAGTTAAAGATGAGAAGAACATGTTTCTGCCAAGGCTTGTGAGCCTGGGCAGGATGTGATAGCAAAGGTGGCCTAGGACAGCAAGAAGATGCTGGACACTTCCAGCTCCATGGGGATGGAAAGAGGATGCTGCAGAGGAGGAGATGGTGGGGAGGCAACATGAAAGTCCTCTACTAGATAATTCTACTTGGGTCCAGTCTGTGCTGTCCAGATAAGGATATTGTCTTTGAGATTCTCATCAATCAGGATTGTCTATCTCCAGACTTAGCAACATCTGGCCACAGAGAATGAATATGATTCCGGTATCTTTCACGCCAGCATTTTTCACAAATGTGGTGGTCAGTTTTCTGAGCCTCCACTCCACATAACACAAAAGAGCAAAGGAAATGAAATTA